>NC_054413.1:20490868-20843368 GCF_017976425.1 Toxotes jaculatrix
TATGACTTTTGGAGGTTGAAAAAAATGTTGACTTTTTTTGGCCGAAAAAAACGCCATACTATACTATGACGTTTTTTATGACTTTTGGAGGTGGAAAAAAATTTTGACTTTTTTTGCCTGAAAAAAACGCCATACTATACTATGACGTTTTTTATGAGTTTTTATGACATTTTGAGGTGGAAAAAAATTTTGACTTTTTTTGACCGAAAAAACGACATACTATACTATGACGTTTTTTATGACTTTTGAAGGTTGAAAAAAATGTTGACTTTTTTTGGCCGAAAAAAACGCCATACTATACTATGACGTTTTTTATGAGTTTTTTATGACATTTTGAGGTGGAAAAAAATTTTGACTTTTTTTGCTTGAGAAAAACGCCATACTATAGTATGACGTTTTTTATGAGTTTTTATGACATTTTGAGGTCAAAAAAAAATTTTGACTTTTTTTGGCCGAAAAAAACGCCATACTATACTATGACGTTTTTTATGACTTTTGGAGGTGGAAAAAAATGTTGACTTTTTTTGGCCGAAAAAAACGGCATACTAAACTATGACGTTTTTTATGAGTTTTTATGACTTTTGGAGGTGGAAAAAAATTTTGACTTTTTTTGGCCGAAAAAAAACGACATACTATACTATGACGTTTTTTATGACATTTTGAGGTGGAAAAAAATTTTGACTTTTTTTGACCGAAAAAAACGACATACTATACTATGACGTTTTTTATGACTTTTGGAGGTCAAAAAAAATGTTGACTTTTTTTGCCTGAAAAAAACGCCATACCATACTATGACGTTTTTTATGAGTTTTTATGACATTTTGAGGTGGAAAAAAATTTTGACTTTTTTTGCCTGAAAAAAACGCCATACTATACTATGACGTTTTTTATGAGTTTTTATGACATTTTGAGGTGGAAAAAAATTTTGACTTTTTTTGACCGAAAAAACGACATACTATACTATGACGTTTTTTATGACTTTTGGAGGTGGAAAAAAATGTTGACTTTTTTCGCTTGAAAAAAACGTCATACTATACTATGACGTTTTTTATGAGTTTTTATGACATTTTGAGGTGGAAAAAAATTTTGACTTTTTTTGGCCGAAAAAAACGCCATACTATACTATGACGTTTTTTATGACTTTTGGAGGTGGAAAAAAATGTTGACTTTTTTCGCTTGAAAAAAACGTCATACTATACTATGACGTTTTTTATGAGTTTTTATGACATTTTGAGGTGGAAAAAAATTTTGACTTTTTTTGGCCGAAAAAAACGCCATACTATACTATGACGTTTTTTATGACTTTTGGAGGTGGAAAAAAATTTTGACTTTTTTTGGCCGAAAAAAACGCCATACTATACTATGACGTTTTTTATGAGTTTTTATGACATTTTGAGGTGGAAAAAAATTTTGACTTTTTTTGGCCGAAAAAAACGCCATACTATACTATGACGTTTTTTATGACTTTTGGAGGTGGAAAAAAATTTCGACTTTTTTTGGCCGAAAAAAACGCCATACTATACTATGACGTTTTTTATGAGTTTTTATGACATTTTGAGGTGGAAAAAAATTTTGACTTTTTTTGACCGAAAAAAACGACATACTATACTATGACGTTTTTTATGATATTTTGAGGTGGAAAAAAATTTTGACTTTTTTTGACCGAAAAAAAACGACATACTATACTATGACGTTTTTTATGACTTTTGGAGGTGGAAAAAAATTTCGACTTTTTTTGGCCGAAAAAAACGCCATACTATACTATGACGTTTTTTATGAGTTTTTATGACATTTTGAGGTGGAAAAAAAATTTGACTTTTTTTGAACGAAAAAAACGACATACTATACTATGACGTTTTTTATGACTTTTGGAGGTGGAAAAAAATTTCGACTTTTTTTGGCCGAAAAAAACGCCATACTATACTATGACGTTTTTTATGAGTTTTTATGACATTTTGAGGTGGAAAAAAAATTTGACTTTTTTTGAACGAAAAAAACGCCATACTATACTATGACGTTTTTTATGACTTTTGGAGGTGGAAAAAAATTTTGACTTTTTTTGGCCGAAAAAAACGCCATACTATACTATGACGTTTTTTATGAGTTTTTATGACATTTTGAGGTCGAAAAAAAATTTGACTTTTTTTGAACGAAAAAAACGACATACTATACTATGACGTTTTTTAATACTTTTGGAGGTGGAAAAAAATGTTGACTTTTTTTGCCTGAAAAAAACGCAATACTATACTATGACGTTTTTTATGAGTTTTTATGACATTTTGAGGTTGAAAAAAATTTTGACTTTTTTTGACCGAAAAAAACGACATACTATACTATGACGTTTTTTATGACTTTTGGAGGTTGAAAAAAATGTTGACTTTTTTTGGCCGAAAAAAACGGCATACTATACTATGACGTTTTTTATGACTTTTTATGACTTTTGGAGGTCGAAAAAATTTTTGACTTTTTTTGGCCGAAAAAAACGCCATACTATACTATGACGTTTTTTATGACATTTTGAGGTGGAAAAAAATTTTGACTTTTTTTGCCCGAATAAAACGCCATACTATACTATGACGTTTTTTATGAGTTTTTATGACATTTTGAGGTGGAAAAAAAATTTGACTTTTTTTGACCGAAAAAAACGACATACTATACTATGACGTTTTTTATGACTTTTGGAGGTGGAAAAAAATTTTGACTTTTTTTGTCTGAAAAAAACGCCATACTATACTATGACATTTTTTATGAGTTTTTATGACATTTTGAGGTGGAAAAAAATTTTGACTTTTTTTGGCCGAAAAAAACGCCATACTATACTATGACGTTTTTTATGACTTTTGGAGGTGGAAAAAAATGTTGACTTTTTTTGGCCGAAAAAAACGCCATACTATACTATGACGGTTTTTATGAGTTTTTATGACATTTTGAGCTCGAAAAAAATTTTGACTTTTTTTGACCGAAAAAAAAGACATACTATACTATGACGTTTTTTATGACTTTTGGAGGTCCAAAAAATTTTTGACTTTTTTTGGCCGAAAAAAACGCCATACTATACTATGACGTTTTTTATGACTTTTGGAGGTCAAAAAAAATGTTGACTTTTTTTGCCTGAAAAAAACGCCATACCATACTATGACGTTTTTTATGAGTTTTTATGACATTTTGAGGTGGAAAAAAATTTTGACTTTTTTTGCCTGAAAAAAACGCCATACTATACTATGACGTTTTTTATGAGTTTTTATGACATTTTGAGGTGGAAAAAAATTTTGACTTTTTTTGACCGAAAAAACGACATACTATACTATGACGTTTTTTATGACTTTTGGAGGTGGAAAAAAATGTTGACTTTTTTCGCTTGAAAAAAACGTCATACTATACTATGACGTTTTTTATGAGTTTTTATGACATTTTGAGGTGGAAAAAAATTTTGACTTTTTTTGGCCGAAAAAAACGCCATACTATACTATGACGTTTTTTATGACTTTTGGAGGTGGAAAAAAATTTTGACTTTTTTTGGCCGAAAAAAACGCCATACTATACTATGACGTTTTTTATGAGTTTTTATGACATTTTGAGGTGGAAAAAAATTTTGACTTTTTTTGGCCGAAAAAAACGCCATACTATACTATGACGTTTTTTATGACTTTTGGAGGTCGAAAAAAATTTCGACTTTTTTTGGCCGAAAAAAACGCCATACTATACTATGACGTTTTTTATGAGTTTTTATGACATTTTGAGGTCGAAAAAAAATTTGACTTTTTTTGAACGAAAAAAACGACATACTATACTATGACGTTTTTTATGACTTTTGGAGGTCGAAAAAAAGTTGACTTTTTTCGCTTGAAAAAAACGCCATACTATACTATGACGGTTTTTATGAGTTTTTATGACATTTTGAGCTCGAAAAAAATTTTGACTTTTTTTGACCGAAAAAAAAGACATACTATACTATGACGTTTTTTATGACTTTTGGAGGTGGAAAAAATTTTTGACTTTTTTTGGCCGAAAAAAACGCCATACTATACTATGACGTTTTTTATGACTTTTGGAGGTGGAAAAAAATGTTGACTTTTTTTGCCTGAAAAAAACGCCAGACCATACTATGACGTTTTTTATGAGTTTTTATGACATTTTGAGGTGGAAAAAAATTTTGACTTTTTTTGACCGAAAAAAACGCCATACTATACTATGACGTTTTTTATGAGTTTTTATGACATTTTGAGGTGGAAAAAAAATTTGACTTTTTTTGACCGAAAAAAACGACATACTATACTATGACGTTTTTTATGACTTTTGGAGGTCGAAAAAAATGTTGACTTTTTTTGGCCGAAAAAAACGCCATACTATACTATGACGTTTTTTATGAGTTTTTATGACATTTTGAGGTGGAAAAAAATTTTGACTTTTTTTGACCGAAAAAAACGACATACTATACTATGACGTTTTTTATGAGTTTTTATGACATTTTGAGGTGGAAAAAAATTTTGACTTTTTTTGACCGAAAAAAATGACATACTATACTATGACGTTTTTTATGACTTTTGGAGATTGAAAAAAATGTTGACTTTTTTTGGCCGAAAAAAACGCCATACTATACTATGACGGTTTTTATGAGTTTTTATGACATTTTGAGGTGGAAAAAAATTTTGACTTTTTTTGACCGAAAAAAAAGACATACTATACTATGACGTTTTTTATGACTTTTGGAGGTCCAAAAAATTTTTGACTTTTTTTGGCCGAAAAAAACGCCATACTATACTATGACGTTTTTTATGACTTTTGGAGGTGGAAAAAAATGTTGACTTTTTTTGCCTGAAAAAAACGCCATACTATACTATGACGTTTTTTTATGACTTTTTATGACATTTTGAGGTTGAAAAAAATTTTGACTTTTTTTGGCCGAAAAAAACGCCATACTGTACTATGACGTTTTTTATGACTTTTGGAGGTGGAAAAAAATGTTGACTTTTTTTGCCTGAAAAAAACGCCATACTATACTATGACGTTTTTTATGAGTTTTTATGACATTTTGAGGTGGAAAAAAATTTTGACTTTTTTTGACCGAAAAAACGACATACTATACTATGACGTTTTTTATGACTTTTGGAGGTGGAAAAAAATGTTGACTTTTTTCGCTTGAAAAAAACGCCATACTATACTATGACGTTTTTTATGAGTTTTTATGACATTTTGAGGTGGAAAAAAAACGCCATACTATACTATGACGTTTTTTATGACTTTTGGAGGTCGAAAAAATTTTCGACTTTTTTTGGCCGAAAAAAACGCCATACTATACTATGACGTTTTTTATGAGTTTTTATGACATTTTGAGGTCGAAAAAAAATTTGACTTTTTTTGAACGAAAAAAACGACATACTATACTATGACGTTTTTTATGACTTTTGGAGGTGGAAAAAAATGTTGACTTTTTTTGCCTGAAAAAAACGCCATACTATACTATGACGTTTTTTATGAGTTTTTATGACATTTTGAGGTGGAAAAAAATTTTGACTTTTTTTGACCGAAAAAACGACATACTATACTATGACGTTTTTTATGACTTTTGGAGGTGGAAAAAAATGTTGACTTTTTTCGCTTGAAAAAAACGCCATACTATACTATGACGTTTTTTATGAGTTTTTATGACATTTTGAGGTGGAAAAAAAACGCCATACTATACTATGACGTTTTTTATGACTTTTGGAGGTCGAAAAAATTTTCGACTTTTTTTGGCCGAAAAAAACGCCATACTATACTATGACGTTTTTTATGAGTTTTTATGACATTTTGAGGTCGAAAAAAAATTTGACTTTTTTTGAACGAAAAAAACGACATACTATACTATGACGTTTTTTATGACTTTTGGAGATTGAAAAAAATGTTGACTTTTTTTGGCCGAAAAAAACGCCATACTATACTATGACGGTTTTTATGAGTTTTTATGACATTTTGAGGTGGAAAAAATTTTTGACTTTTTTTGACCGAAAAAAAAGACATACTATACTATGACGTTTTTTATGACTTTTGGAGGTCCAAAAAATTTTTGACTTTTTTTGGCCGAAAAAAACGCCATACTATACTATGACGTTTTTTATGACTTTTGGAGGTGGAAAAAAATGTTGACTTTTTTTGCCTGAAAAAAACGCCATACTATACTATGACGTTTTTTTATGAGTTTTTATGACATTTTGAGGTTGAAAAAAATTTTGACTTTTTTTGGCCGAAAAAAACGCCATACTATACTATGACGTTTTTTATGACTTTTGGAGGTGGAAAAAAATGTTGACTTTTTTTGCCTGAAAAAAACGCCATACTATACTATGACGTTTTTTATGAGTTTTTATGACATTTTGAGGTGGAAAAAAATTTTGACTTTTTTTGACCGAAAAAACAACATACTATACTATGACGTTTTTTATGACTTTTGGAGGTGGAAAAAAATGTTGACTTTTTTCGCTTGAAAAAAACGCCATACTATACTATGACGTTTTTTATGAGTTTTTATGACATTTTGAGGTGGAAAAAAATTTTGACTTTTTTTGGCCGAAAAAAACGCCATACTATACTATGACGTTTTTTATGAGTTTTTATGACATTTTGAGGTCGAAAAAAATTTTGATTTTTTTGACCGAAAAAAACGACATACTATACTATGACGTTTTTTATGACTTTTGGAGGTGGAAAAAAATGTTGACTTTTTTTGCCTGAAAAAAACGCCAGACCATACTATGACGTTTTTTATGAGTTTTTATGACATTTTGAGGTGGAAAAAAATTTTGACTTTTTTTGACCGAAAAAAACGACATACTATACTATGACGTTTTTTATGAGTTTTTATGACATTTTGAGGTGGAAAAAAATTTTGATTTTTTTTGACCGAAAAAAATGACATACTATACTATGACGTTTTTTATGACTTTTGGAGATTGAAAAAAATGTTGACTTTTTTTGGCCGAAAAAAACGCCATACTATACTATGACGGTTTTTATGAGTTTTTATGACATTTTGAGGTGGAAAAAAATTTTGACTTTTTTTGACCGAAAAAAAAGACATACTATACTATGACGTTTTTTATGACTTTTGGAGGTCCAAAAAATTTTTGACTTTTTTTGGCCGAAAAAAACGCCATACTATACTATGACGTTTTTTATGACTTTTGGAGGTGGAAAAAAATGTTGACTTTTTTTGCCTGAAAAAAACGCCATACTATACTATGACGTTTTTTTATGAGTTTTTATGACATTTTGAGGTTGAAAAAAATTTTGACTTTTTTTGGCCGAAAAAAACGCCATACTGTACTATGACGTTTTTTATGACTTTTGGAGGTGGAAAAAAATTTTGACTTTTTTTGGCCGAAAAAAACGCCATACTATACTATGACGTTTTTTATGAGTTTTTATGACATTTTGAGGTGGAAAAAAATTTTGACTTTTTTTGACCGAAAAAACGACATACTATACTATGACGTTTTTTATGACTTTTGGAGGTGGAAAAAAATGTTGACTTTTTTCGCTTGAAAAAAACGCCATACTATACTATGACGTTTTTTATGAGTTTTTATGACATTTTGAGGTGGAAAAAAAACGCCATACTATACTATGACGTTTTTTATGACTTTTGGAGGTCGAAAAAATTTTCGACTTTTTTTGGCCGAAAAAAACGCCATACTATACTATGACGTTTTTTATGAGTTTTTATGACATTTTGAGGTCGAAAAAAAATTTGACTTTTTTTGAACGAAAAAAACGACATACTATACTATGACGTTTTTTATGACTTTTGGAGATTGAAAAAAATGTTGACTTTTTTTGGCCGAAAAAAACGCCATACTATACTATGACGGTTTTTATGAGTTTTTATGACATTTTGAGGTGGAAAAAAATTTTGACTTTTTTTGACCGAAAAAAAAGACATACTATACTATGACGTTTTTTATGACTTTTGGAGGTCCAAAAAATTTTTGACTTTTTTTGGCCGAAAAAAACGCCATACTATACTATGACGTTTTTTATGACTTTTGGAGGTGGAAAAAAATGTTGACTTTTTTTGCCTGAAAAAAACGCCATACTATACTATGACGTTTTTTTTATGACTTTTTATGACATTTTGAGGTTGAAAAAATTTTTGACTTTTTTTGGCCGAAAAAAACGCCATACTATACTATGACGTTTTTTATGACTTTTGGAGGTGGAAAAAAATTTTGACTTTTTTTGCCTGAAAAAAACGCCATACTATACTATGACGTTTTTTATGAGTTTTTATGACATTTTGAGGTGGAAAAAAATTTTGACTTTTTTTGACCGAAAAAACGACATACTATACTATGACGTTTTTTATGACTTTTGGAGGTGGAAAAAAATGTTGACTTTTTTCGCTTGAAAAAAACGCCATACTATACTATGACGTTTTTTATGAGTTTTTATGACATTTTGAGGTGGAAAAAAATTTTGACTTTTTTTGGCCGAAAAAAACGCCATACTATACTATGACGTTTTTTATGACTTTTGGAGGTGGAAAAAAATTTCGACTTTTTTTGGCCGAAAAAAACGCCATACTATACTATGACGTTTTTTATGAGTTTTTATGACATTTTGAGGTGGAAAAAAAATTTGACTTTTTTTGAACGAAAAAAACGACATACTATACTATGACGTTTTTTATGACTTTTGGAGGTGGAAAAAAATGTTGACTTTTTTCGCTTGAAAAAAACGCCATACTATACTATGACGTTTTTTATGAGTTTTTATGACATTTTGAGGTGGAAAAAAATTTTGACTTTTTTTGACCGAAAAAAACGACATACTATACTATGACGTTTTTTATGACATTTTGAGGTGGAAAAAATTTTTGACTTTTTTTGACCGAAAAAAACGACATACTATACTATGACGTTTTTTATGACTTTTGGAGGTGGAAAAAAATTTCGACTTTTTTTGGCCGAAAAAAACGCCATACTATACTATGACGTTTTTTATGAGTTTTTATGACATTTTGAGGTGGAAAAAAAATTTGACTTTTTTTGAACGAAAAAAACGACATACTATACTATGACGTTTTTTATGACTTTTGGAGGTGGAAAAAAATGTTGACTTTTTTTGGCCGAAAAAAACGCCATACTATACTATGACGTTTTTAATGAGTTTTTATGACATTTTGAGGTGGAAAAAAAATTTGACTTTTTTTGACCGAAAAAAACGACATACTATACTATGACGTTTTTTAATACTTTTGGAGGTGGAAAAAAATGTTGACTTTTTTTGCCTGAAAAAAACGCAATACTATACTATGACGTTTTTTATGAGTTTTTATGACATTTTGAGGTGGAAAAAATTTTTGACTTTTTTTGACCGAAAAAACGACATACTATACTATGACGTTTTTTATGACTTTTGGAGGTTGAAAAAAATGTTGACTTTTTTTGGCCGAAAAAAACGGCATACTATACTATGACGTTTTTTATGACTTTTTATGACTTTTGGAGGTCGAAAAAATTTTTGACTTTTTTTGGCCGAAAAAAACGCCATACTATACTATGACGTTTTTTATGACATTTTGAGGTGGAAAAAATTTTTGACTTTTTTTGCCCGAATAAAACGCCATACTATACTATGACGTTTTTTATGACTTTTGGAGGTGGAAAAAAATGTTGACTTTTTTTGGCCGAAAAAAACGCCATACTATACTATGACGGTTTTTATGAGTTTTTATGACATTTTGAGGTGGAAAAAAATTTTGACTTTTTTTGACCGAAAAAAAAGACATACTATACTATGACGTTTTTTATGACTTTTGGAGGTCCAAAAAATTTTTGACTTTTTTTGGCCGAAAAAAACGCCATACTATACTATGACGTTTTTTATGACTTTTGGAGGTGGAAAAAAATGTTGACTTTTTTTGCCTGAAAAAAACGCCATACTATACTATGACGTTTTTTTATGACTTTTTATGACATTTTGAGGTTGAAAAAATTTTTGACTTTTTTTGACCGAAAAAACGACATACTATACTATGACGTTTTTTATGACTTTTGGAGGTGGAAAAAAATGTTGACTTTTTTCGCTTGAAAAAAACGTCATACTATACTATGACGTTTTTTATGAGTTTTTATGACATTTTGAGGTGGAAAAAAATTTTGACTTTTTTTGGCCGAAAAAAACGCCATACTATACTATGACGTTTTTTATGACTTTTGGAGGTGGAAAAAAATTTTGACTTTTTTTGGCCGAAAAAAACGCCATACTATACTATGACGTTTTTTATGAGTTTTTATGACATTTTGAGGTGGAAAAAAATTTTGACTTTTTTTGGCCGAAAAAAACGCCATACTATACTATGACGTTTTTTATGACTTTTGGAGGTGGAAAAAAATTTTGACTTTTTTTGCCCGAAAAAAACGCCATACTATACTATGACGTTTTTTATGAGTTTTTATGACATTTTGAGGTGGAAAAAAAATTTGACTTTTTTTGGCCGAAAAAAACGCCATACTATACTATGACGTTTTTTATGACTTTTGGAGGTCGAAAAAAAGTTGACTTTTTTCGCTTGAAAAAAACGCCATACTATACTATGACGGTTTTTATGAGTTTTTATGACATTTTGAGCTCGAAAAAAATTTTGACTTTTTTTGACCGAAAAAAAAGACATACTATACTATGACGTTTTTTATGACTTTTGGAGGTCCAAAAAATTTTTGACTTTTTTTGGCCGAAAAAAACGCCATACTATACTATGACGTTTTTTATGACTTTTGGAGGTGGAAAAAAATTTCGACTTTTTTTGGCCGAAAAAAACGCCATACTATACTATGACGTTTTTTATGAGTTTTTATGACATTTTGAGGTGGAAAAAAAATTTGACTTTTTTTGAACGAAAAAAACGACATACTATACTATGACGTTTTTTATGACTTTTGGAGGTCGAAAAAAATTTCGACTTTTTTTGGCCGAAAAAAACGCCATACTATACTATGACCTTTTTTATGAGTTTTTATGACATTTTGAGGTGGAAAAAAAATTTGACTTTTTTTGAACGAAAAAAACGACATACTATACTATGACGTTTTTTATGAGTTTTTATGACATTTTGAGGTCGAAAAAAAATTTGACTTTTTTTGAACGAAAAAAACGACATACTATACTATGACGTTTTTTATGACTTTTGGAGATTGAAAAAAATGTTGACTTTTTTTGGCCGAAAAAAACGCCATACTATACTATGACGGTTTTTATGAGTTTTTATGACATTTTGAGGTGGAAAAAAATTTTGACTTTTTTTGACCGAAAAAAAAGACATACTATACTATGACGTTTTTTATGACTTTTGGAGGTCCAAAAAATTTTTGACTTTTTTTGGCCGAAAAAAACGCCATACTATACTATGACGTTTTTTATGACTTTTGGAGGTGGAAAAAAATGTTGACTTTTTTTGCCTGAAAAAAACGCCATACTATACTATGACGGTTTTTATGAGTTTTTATGACATTTTGAGGTGGAAAAAAATTTTGACTTTTTTTGACCGAAAAAAAAGACATACTATACTATGACGTTTTTTATGACTTTTGGAGGTGGAAAAAAATTTTGAATTTGTTTGGCCGAAAAAAACGCCATACTATACTATGACGTTTTTTCTGACTTTTGGAGGTGGAAAAAAATGTTGACTTTTTTTGGCCGAAAAAAACGCCATACTATACTATGAACTTTTTTATGACATTTTGAGGTGGAAAAAAATGTTGACTTTTTTTGGCCGAAAAAAACGCCATACTATACTATGACGGTTTTTATGACTTTTGGAGGTCGAAAAAAATGTTGACTTTTTTTGGCCGAAAAAAACGCCATACTATACTATGACGTTTTTTATGAGTTTTTATGACATTTTGAGGTGGAAAAAATTTTTGATTTTTTTGACCGAAAAAAACGACATACTATACTATGACGTTTTTTATGACTTTTGGAGGTTGAAAAAAATGTTGACTTTTTTTGGCCGAAAAAAACGCCATACTATACTATGACGTTTTTTATGAGTTTTTATGACATTTTGAGGTGGAAAAAAAATTTGACTTTTTTTGAACGAAAAAAACGACATACTATACTATGACGTTTTTTATGACTTTTGGAGGTGGAAAAAAATGTTGACTTTTTTTGGCCGAAAAAAACGCCATACTATACTATGACGTTTTTTATGAGTTTTTATGACATTTTGAGGTGGAAAAAAATTTTGATTTTTTTGACCGAAAAAAACGACATACTATACTATGACGTTTTTTATGACTTTTGGAGGTTGAAAAAAATGTTGACTTTTTTTGGCCGAAAAAAACGCCATACTATACTATGACGTTTTTTATGACTTTTGGAGGTGGAAAAAAATTTTGACTTTTTTTGCATGAAAAAAACGCCATACTATATTATGACGTTTTTTATGAGTTTTTATGACATTTTGAGGTGGAAAAAAATTTTGACTTTTTTTGACCGAAAAAACGACATACTATACTATGACGTTTTTTATGACTTTTGAAGGTTGAAAAAAATGTTGACTTTTTTTGGCCGAAAAAAACGGCATACTATACTATGACGTTTTTTATGAGTTTTTATGACATTTTGAGGTGGAAAAAAATTTTGACTTTTTTTGGCCGAAAAAAACGCCATACTATACTATGACGTTTTTTATGACTTTTGGAGGTGGAAAAAAATTTTGACTTTTTTTGCATGAAAAAAACGCCATACTATATTATGACGTTTTTTATGAGTTTTTATGACATTTTGAGGTGGAAAAAAATTTTGACTTTTTTTGACCGAAAAAAACGACATACTATACTATGACGTTTTTTATGACTTTTGGAGGTGGAAAAAAATGTTGACTTTTTTTGGCCGAAAAAAACGCCATACTATACTATGACGTTTTTTATGAGTTTTTATGACATTTTGAGGTGGAAAAAATTTTTGATTTTTTTGACCGAAAAAAACGACATACTATACTATGACGTTTTTTATGACTTTTGGAGGTTGAAAAAAATGTTGACTTTTTTTGGCCGAAAAAAACGCCATACTATACTATGACGTTTTTTATGACTTTTGGAGGTGGAAAAAAATTTTGACTTTTTTTGCCTGAAAAAAACGCCATACTATACTATGACGTTTTTTATGAGTTTTTATGACATTTTGAGGTGGAAAAAAATTTTGACTTTTTTTGACCGAAAAAACGACATACTATACTATGACGTTTTTTATGACTTTTGAAGGTTGAAAAAAATGTTGACTTTTTTTGGCCGAAAAAAACGCCATACTATACTATGACGTTTTTTATGAGTTTTTTATGACATTTTGAGGTGGAAAAAAATTTTGACTTTTTTTGCTTGAGAAAAACGCCATACTATAGTATGACGTTTTTTATGAGTTTTTATGACATTTTGAGGTCAAAAAAAAATTTTGACTTTTTTTGGCCGAAAAAAACGCCATACTATACTATGACGTTTTTTATGACTTTTGGAGGTGGAAAAAAATGTTGACTTTTTTTGGCCGAAAAAAACGGCATACTAAACTATGACGTTTTTTATGAGTTTTTATGACTTTTGGAGGTGGAAAAAAATTTTGACTTTTTTTGGCCGAAAAAAAACGACATACTATACTATGACGTTTTTTATGACATTTTGAGGTGGAAAAAAATTTTGACTTTTTTTGACCGAAAAAAACGACATACTATACTATGACGTTTTTTATGACTTTTGGAGGTCGAAAAAAATTTGACTTTTTTTGAACGAAAAAAACGACATACTATACTATGACGTTTTTTATGACTTTTGGAGGTGGAAAAAAATTTTGACTTTTTTTGGCCGAAAAAAACGCCATACTATACTATGACGTTTTTTATGAGTTTTTATGACATTTTGAGGTGGAAAAAAAATTTGACTTTTTTTGAACGAAAAAAACGACATACTATACTATGACGTTTTTTATGACTTTTGGAGGTCGAAAAAAATGTTGACTTTTTTTGGCCGAAAAAACGCCATACTATACTATGACGTTTTTTATGACTTTTTATGACATTTTGAGGTGGAAAAAAATTTTGACTTTTTTTGACCGAAAAAAACGACATACTATACTATGACGTTTTTTATGACTTTTGGAGGTTGAAAAAAATGTTGACTTTTTTTGGCCGAAAAAAACGGCATACTATACTATGACGTTTTTTATGACTTTTGGAGGTCGAAAAAAATTTTGACTTTTTTTGCTTGAAAAAAACGCCATACTATACTATGACGTTTTTTATGACTTTTTATGACATTTTGGAGGTCGAAAAAAATGTTGACTTTTTTTGGCCGAAAAAAACGCCATACTATACTATGACGTTTTTTATGAGTTTTTATGACATTTTGAGGTGGAAAAAATTTTTGACTTTTTTTGACCGAAAAAAACGCCATACTATACTATGACGTTTTTTATGACTTTTGGAGGTTGAAATAAATTTTGACTTTTTTTGGCCGAAAAAAACGGCATACTATACTATGACGTTTTTTATGACTTTTTATGACTTTTGGAGGTGGAAAAAAATTTTGATTTTTTTGACCGAAAAAAACGACATACTATACTATGACGTTTTTTATGAGTTTTTATGACATTTTGAGGTGGAAAAAATTTTTGACTTTTTTTGACCGAAAAAAACGCCATACTATACTATGACGTTTTTTATGACTTTTGGAGGTTGAAATAAATTTTGACTTTTTTTGGCCGAAAAAAACGGCATACTATACTATGACGTTTTTTATGACTTTTTATGACTTTTGGAGGTCGAAAAAAATTTTGATTTTTTTGACCGAAAAAAACGACATACTATACTATGACGTTTTTTAAGAGTTTTTATGACATTTTGAGGTCGAAAAAAATTTAGACTTTTTTTGACCGAAAAAAACGACATACTATACTATGACGTTTTTTATGACTTTTGGAGGTGGAAAAAAATTTTGACTTTTTTTGCCTGAAAAAAAGGCCATACTATACTATGACGTTTTTTATGACTTTTGGAGGTCGAAAAAAATGTTGACTTTTTTTGGCCGAAAAAAACGCCATACTATACTATGACGTTTTTTATGACTTTTGGAGGTCGAAAAAATTTTTGACTTTTTTTGGCCGAAAAAAACGCCATACTATACTATGATGTTTTTTATGAGTTTTTATGACATTTTGAGGTGGAAAAAAATTTTGACTTTTTTTGACCGAAAAAAACGACATACTATACTATGACGTTTTTTATGACTTTTGGAGGTGGAAAAAAATGTTGACTTTTTTTGGCCGAAAAAAACGCCATACTATACTATGACGTTTTTTATGACTTTTGGAGGTGGAAAAAAATGTTGACTTTTTTTGCCTGAAAAAAACGCCATACTATACTATGACGTTTTTTATGAGTTTTTATGACATTTTGAGGTGGAAAAAAATTTTGACTTTTTTTGGCCGAAAAAAACGCCATACTATACTATGACGTTTTTTATGACTTTTGGAGGTGGAAAAAAATGTTGACTTTTTTTGCCTGAAAAAAACGCCAGACCATACTATGACGTTTTTTATGAGTTTTTATGACATTTTGAGGTGGAAAAAAATTTTGACTTTTTTTGACCGAAAAAAACGCCATACTATACTATGACGTTTTTTATGAGTTTTTATGACATTTTGAGGTGGAAAAAAATTTTGACTTTTTTTGACCGAAAAAACGACATACTATACTATGACGTTTTTTATGACTTTTGGAGGTTGAAAAAAATGTTGACTTTTTTTGGCCGAAAAAAACGCCATACTATACTATGACGTTTTTTATGACTTTTTATGAATTTTGGAGGTCGAAAAAAATTTTGACTTTTTTTGGCCGAAAAAAACGCCATACTATACTATGACGTTTTTTATGACATTTTGAGGTGGAAAAAAATGTTGACTTTTTTTGACCGAAAAAAACGACATACTATACTATGACGTTTTTTATGACATTTTGAGGTCGAAAAAATTTTTGATTTTTTTGACCGAAAAAAACGACATACTATACTATGACGTTTTTTATGACTTTTGGAGGTTGAAAAAAATGTTGACTTTTTTTGGCCGAAAAAAACGCCATACTATACTATGACGTTTTTTATGACTTTTGGAGGTGGAAAAAAATTTTGACTTTTTTTGCCTGAAAAAAACGCCATACTATACTATGACGTTTTTTATGAGTTTTTATGACATTTTGAGGTGGAACAAAATTTTGACTTTTTTTGACCGAAAAAACGACATACTATACTATGACGTTTTTTATGACTTTTGGAGGTTGAAAAAAATGTTGACTTTTTTTGGCCGAAAAAAACGCCATACTATACTATGACGTTTTTTATGACTTTTTATGACTTTTGGAGGTGGAAAAAAATTTTTGACTTTTTTTGGCCGAAAAAAACGCCATACTATACTATGACGTTTTTTATGAGTTTTTATGACATTTTGAGGTGGAAAAATTTTTTGACTTTTTTTGGCCGAAAAAAACGCCATACTATACTATGACGTTTTTTATGAGTTTTTATGACATTTTGAGGTGGAAAAAAATTTTGACTTTTTTTGACCGAAAAAAACGACATACTATGACGTTTTTTAAGAGTTTTTATGAGTTTTTGAGGTGGAAAAAAATTTAGACTTTTTTTGACCGAAAAAAACGACATACTATACTATGACGTTTTTTATGACTTTTGGAGGTGGAAAAAAATTTTGACTTTTTTGCCTGAAAAAAAGGCCATACTATACTATGACGTTTTTTATGACTTTTGGAGGTCGAAAAAAATGTTGACTTTTTTTGGCCGAAAAAAACGCCATACTATACTATGACGTTTATTATGACTTTTGGAGGTCGAAAAAAATTTTGACTTTTTTTGCTCGAAAAAAACGCCATACTATACTATGACGTTTTTTATGAGTTTTTATGACATTTTGAGGTCGAAAAAATTTTTGACATTTTTTGACCGAAAAAACGACATACTATACTATGACGTTTTTTATGACTTTTGGAGGTTGAAATACATTTTGACTTTTTTTGGCCGAAAAAAACGCCATACTATACTATGACGTTTTTTATGACTTTTTATGACTTTTGGAGGTGGAAAAAAATTTTGACTTTTTTTGGCCGAAAAAAACGGCATACTATACTATGACGTTTTTTATGACATTTTGAGGTCGAAAAAATTTTTGACTTTTTTGGCCGAAAAAAAAAACGCCATACTATACTATGACGTTTTTTATGAGTTTTTATGACATTTTGAGGTCGAAAAAAATTTTGACTTTTTTTGACCGCAAAAAACGACATACTATACTATGACGTTTTTTATGACTTTTTGTGACTTTTGGAGGTGAAAAAAAATTTTGACTTTTTTTGGCCGAAAAAAACGCCATACTATACTATGACGTTTTTTATGACATTTTGAGGTGGAAAAAAATTTTGACTTTTTTTGCCCAAAAAAAACGGCATACTATACTATGACTTTTTTATGAGTTTTTATGACATTTTGAGGTCGAAAAAAATTTTGACTTTTTTTGACCGAAAAAAACGACATACTATACTATGACGTTTTTTATGAGTTTTTATGACATTTTGAGGTGGAAAAAAATTTAGACTTTTTTTGACCGAAAAAAACGACATACTATACTATGACATTTTTTATGACTTTTGGAGGTCGAAAAAATTTTTGACTTTTTTTGGCCGAAAAAAACGGCATACTATACTATGACGTTTTTTTATGACTTTTTATGACATTTTGAGGTCGAAAAAAATTTTGACTTTTTTTGACAGAAAAAAACAACATACTATACTATGACGTTTTTTATGACTTTTGGAGGTCGAAAAAAATTTCGACTTTTTTTGGCCGAAAAAAACGGCATACTATACTATGACGTTTTTTATGAGTTTTTATGACATTTTGAGGTGGAAAAAAATTTTGATTTTTTTGACCGAAAAAAACGACATACTATACTATGACGTTTTTTATGACTTTTGGAGGTTGAAAAAAATGTTGACTTTTTTTGGCCGAAAAAAACGCCATACTATACTATGACGTTTTTTATGAGTTTTTATGACGTTTTGAGGTCGAAAAAAATTTTGACTTTTTTTGGCCGAAAAAAACGGCATACTATACTATGACGTTTTTTTATGAGTTTTTATGACATTTTGAGGTCGAAAAAAAGTTTGATTTTTTTGACCGAAAAAAACGACATACTATACTATGACGTTTTTTATGACTTTTGGAGGTTGAAAAAAATGTAGACTTTTTTTGGCCGAAAAAAACGCCATACTATACTATGACGTTTTTTATGACTTTTGGAGGTCGAAAAAAATGTTGACTTTTTTTGGCCGAAAAAAACGGCATACTATACTATGACGTTTTTTATGACATTTTGAGGTGGAAAAAAATTTTGACTTTTTTTGGCCGAAAAAAACGGCATACTATACTAGGACTTTTTTTATGACATTTTGAGGTGGAAAAAATTTTTGACTTTTTTTGGCCGGAAAAAACAGCATACTATACTATGACGTTTTTTATGACATTTTGAGGTCATACTAAAGTAAGACTTTTTTTGGCCGGAAAAAACAGCATACTATACTATGACGTTTTTTATGACATTTTGAGGTGGAAAAAAATTTTGACTTTTTTTGCTCGAAAAAAACGGCATACTATAATATGACGTTTTTTATGACATTTTGAGGTGGAAAAAAATTTTGACTTTTTTTGGCCGAAAAAAACGGCATACTATACTATGACGTCTTTTATGACATTTTGAGGTGGAAAAATTTTTTGACTTTTTTTGGCCGAAAAAAACGGCATACTATACTATGACGTTTTTTATGAGTTTTTGAGGTCATACTAAAGTAAGACTTTTTTTGGCCGGAAAAAACAGCATACTATACTATGACGTTTTTTATGACATTTTGAGGTGGAAAAAAATTTTGACTTTTTTTGGCCGAAAAAACAGCATACTATACTATGACGTTTTTTATGACATTTTGAGGTCATACTAAAGTAAGACTTTTTTTGGCCGGAAAAAACAGCATACTATACTATGACGTTTTTTATGACATTTTGAGGTGGAAAAAAATTTTGACTTTTTTTGCTCGAAAAAAACGGCATACTATAATATGACGTTTTTTATGACATTTTGAGGTGGAAAAAAATTTTGACTTTTTTTGGCCGAAAAAAACGGCATACTATACTATGACGTCTTTTATGACATTTTGAGGTGGAAAAATTTTTTGACTTTTTTTGGCCGAAAAAAACGGCATACTATACTATGACGTTTTTTATGAGTTTTTGAGGTCATACTAAAGTAAGACTTTTTTTGGCCGGAAAAAACAGCATACTATACTATGACGTTTTTTATGACATTTTGAGGTGGAAAAAAATTTTGACTTTTTTTGGCCGAAAAAAACGGCATACTATACTATGACGTTTTTTATGACATTTTGAGGTGGAAAAATTTTTTGACTTTTTTTGGCCGAAAAAAACGGCATACTATACTATGACGTTTTTTATGACATTTTGAGGTCATACTAAAGTATGACTTTTTTTGGCCGAAAAAAACGGCATACTATACTATGACATTTTTTATGACATTTTGAGGTGGAAAAAATTTTGACTTTTTTTGGCCGAAAAAAACGGCATACTATACTATGACGTTTTTTATGACATTTTGAGGTGGAAAAAATTTTTGACTTTTTTTGCTCGAAAAAAACGGCATACTATACTATGACGTTTTTTATGACATTTTGAGGTGGAAAAAATTTTTGACTTTTTTTGCCCGAAAAAAACGGCATACTATACTATGACGTTTTTTATGACATTTTGAGGTCATACTAAAGTATGACTTTTTTTGGCCGAAAAAAACGGCATACTATACTATGACGAAAAAAACGGCATACTATACTATGACGTTTTTTATGACATTTTGAGGTGGAAAAAAATTTTGACTTTTTTTGGCCGAAAAAAACGGCATACTATACTATGACGTTTTTTATGACATTTTGAGGTGGAAAAAAATTTTGACTTTTTTTGGCCGAAAAAAACGGCATACTATACTATGACGTTTTTTATGACATTTTGAGGTGGAAAAATTTTTTGACTTTTTTTGCTCGAAAAAAACGGCATACTATAGCCTACTATGACGTTTTTTCTGACATTCTGAGGTGGAAAAAAATTTTGACTTTTTTTGGCCGAAAAAAACGGCATACTATACTATGACGTTTTTTATGACATTTTGAGGTGGAAAAAAATTTTGACTTTTTTTGGCCGAAAAAAACGCCATACTATACTATGACGTTTTTTATGACATTTTGAGGTGGAAAAAAATTTTGACTTTTTTTGCCCGAAAAAAACGGCATACTATACTATGACGTTTTTTATGACATTTTGAGGTCATACTAAAGTACGACTTTTTTTGGCCGAAAAAAACGGCATACTATACTATGACGTTTTTTATGACATTTTGAGGTGGAAAAATTTTTTGACTTTTTTTGGCCGAAAAAAACGGCATACTATACTATGACGTTTTTTATGACATTTTGAGGTCATACTAAAGTATGACTTTTTTTGGCCGAAAAAAACGGCATACTATACTATGACATTTTTTATGACATTTTGAGGTGGAAAAAAATTTTAACTTTTTTTGGCCGAAAAAAACGGCATACTATACTATGACGTTTTTTATGACATTTTGAGGTGGAAAAAATTATTGACTTTTTTTGCTCGAAAAAAACGGCATACTATACTATGACGTTTTTTATGACATTTTGAGGTGGAAAAAAATTTTGACTTTTTTTGGCCGAAAAAAACGGCATACTATACTATGACGTTTTTTATGACATTTTGAGGTCATACTAAAGTATGACTTTTTTTGGCCGAAAAAAACGGCATACTATACTATGACGAAAAAAACGGCATACTATACTATGACGTTTTTTATGACATTTTGAGGTGGAAAAAAATTTTGACTTTTTTTGACATGTATGTTTGCTGTAGGAAACAGCGATATACTTGGCCTGATATTTTGTTATGAATTGTAAGCTATCCTAAAACAAGTCTAAATAGTCCATAGCTTAAAAGATGTTGATTACATCTTGTGTTCAGTCCCCAGATGGCAAATGTGATCTCATACCAAATGTCGATACATGAGCTAAATAATACGCAGCTCTGACGGGAATCAAACCCACACTACATTGTTGCAAGACAACTAAACCAATGATGGCTTCGATACCGAATGAAGCAGTAAAGTCATTCATACGTCATAAATCACGTGATTTTTCCAAACCAAAACACACACGTCTGACTCTGAGTCTGACTGTCATGGAGCTAGATAAATAGTACTTTTCTGTTTGACTGCACCAGATGATAAAGTGGTTTCAAACTGATTAATAATAATAATAATAATAATAATAATAATTACAATAATAGAAGACCATGTTTGTTATTTTGCTTGGCTGATTGTAACCCTACATAATCTTCACTTATATTTTGTGTTGTGAAACACTGAAATGGTGCTGGTTCATACGCTATCAACACTACTAACTCTCAAAACACCTAACAACCGCAACAAACCAACCTACTCTGCATAGAAAAATTCAAATGGCCGCCACTACAGAACTATCCTATCCCTGAACACACTTGATCCCGCCACGTGATTCACATCACAAACCGAACGTCACTCAAGTGCTTCAAACGTCAGTACCACCTCGGCACAGTGGTTCAATACAACTGCTTCATGAGCTACCGCGCATGTGTTGGAGCGTCGGGTGTCAGAGGACCATTCATCACTATTTGTGACAATCACATAATGACAGCAATAACTGTAAGTTTCTGAAGCTGCATTTGTGTTGCGACGTTTGCGTGGCCTCTCTTAGCCACCGTAACTTTGAGCATGAACACATGAATTTATTATATCAGCATACGCACCACAAATATGACCAGTGCATAGTTGACCTGTAGTTCTCCATATGCTGTAAGGAGAGAGTTGGTAAGATGTAGAAAGCAGAGAAACAACATGCTGTTGTGTGTGTGTGTGTGTGTGTACATGGGTAAACTTACATGGAGGTGTATAAAGAGGGTGGTTGATGTAATAGGCCAACCAGGCTGAGAAGCCCCAGTAATAAGCACAATTCTGAGAGAACAAACAAACAGAGGAATGAATGTCTGGAAAATAAAAAAATAAAAAATTAAACCAGAATATATTTATGTATATACATACACTGTATATACATAAATATATTCTTCTTTTCAAAGGTAGTCATGTCCTCACCTTGACTATTGTCCTGAGTGGCATGGTCCCATGAGCGAATCGATGAACAAAAATAGTCTCTATCAACCTCTTCAGGTAGTGGAAGGTATGACAGGCACAGGCTAATCTGAGAGACAGAGGCCAGGGAGGAGGTCACAAATACAAAAACATCTTAGTGAACAGCTCAGTTTAATGGTTGTATCACACGTTTTTACAACAGATTTCAAATTTGAGATAAAAACCCTGAAACTGTGATGACTCCTGTGGACTAAACTGGGTCAGTGCAGCAACCAAGCTTCTGGGATTCAGCAAAAAATGTATAAAAAAAATACTGCTACTGTATGTAATTCCTTATGTTATGAGGCAAATCAAGGCAGCATAAAAAAATCACAAACACAAAACAAATCACAAACTTCAATAAAAATAAATCATAGTTTTCTGGACAAGAAATCAGTCTCACGCCTGTGACATATTTATCTAGCTCGGGATGTTGCTGCTTTCTAGCAGCAGGTGTTAGGTGGTTCTCTAACAACGAATTGTAACTGTCGTAAGTTGTGTTGTAGCTGACATATTGTTTTTTCCACTCACGTGACAACAGGATGGGGACTGGAGGTGAAGGCATGTCTGTGTGAGTAAATGTACGGTACTCGAAAGAAAAAGAGGAGGTAGGTGAGAAGGGGCCCGATGTACTCAGCCAGAAACACCTGGAAAAGAAAGAGCAGAAAAATCATCACTGTAACAGTTTATATGAAAATCTTTCCTGTAAAAGGTGAAATGTAAACTAAATGACTGAAAAAAAATCCAGATCCTGAAACTAATTCAGATTCCTTCACTTCTCGTCCTCGCTCTGGTCATTACAGGGATTCACACAGATATTATGTCCGCTAATATTCACTGTGTGTGAGTGTGGTGCCGGACACTGATTTTGTCGTTATGCTTTCTTGAATGTATGACAGTTGTTGGTAGTGTTGTGCTCTTCTTACCATGGTCCAACCCAGTTGTGGACCAAGATCTCTGAAGTATATGGTGGCAGTGGTCCCGACAGGGAGGTTCTGTAAGATTTCATCATCTCTGAGTAATTTTCCCTCTGAAAAAAATAAACAAACAAAAAACTGTATATGAATAAAAAATGTTTTATGGACGTAAAATCAGCTTCATCTGACATGATTCCATAAATTAATTCCACATCACCTCTGTGACAGTCAAACTGTTTTGGCTCGTCAGTGTGTTAATTTGTCGGTAAAGTGCAAACCACTGTGGTTTAAACTGATGTTTCAGAATCTTTTTAATGAACACCTGATGAGTTTTTCAGCACATATCCTCTGTACCTGGAAGCTCATGAGAGCACAGACACAGATAATATGCTCTGCTAACTGGATGACATTTTTAGAATATCCTTGGGGGGAACTGGCCCAGATAGCTTTCAACCAAACCTCCACTCTGTGAACGTCAGTAATAAGATAGACCTCATTGTCCATTCAAAACAAAAGCCCTGCAACATCACATCTCACGGCAGGGCTCATGTTTCTCATGTGCTCCACGTGTTGCATTTGCCTTTGCTGTTTTAATTTAGGCTGAAACGAAGGGAAATGGATGCACATTAAATATTCTCTCTTTGATGGTGAAAACAAAGGAAGAACAGGCGTTTTGCACAGTGATGGTGGCTCTGTACAGATGTGGGCTGCTCTTTATGGCGTTCATTCACCTCCAGACTGAAGGTCATCACGAATATGATTGAACATTCTGGGTCACATTGTGTAATGCAAGTAATTTAATTTCAAAAAGCATTGCATTAAATTTATCCATTGATAACGTCTAGATTCTTCAATAAAGGACATTTTAAATGCACCTCCATTATTTTACTGTAATTTCAGTGGCTTTGGTAGAGATGCGTAACTCTGCCCTCTGTCACTGGGATGAGTCAAAGCTTAAAGACAAAACATAAATTGTCCTTAGAAAGCTCCAGCTGAGCACCTCCCTCCTTTTTTCTAACACTGAATAAATTATATGGAAATATAAAATAATGCTGTGAGAAATCTCACGGTATCTGTGATTAAACAGTGAATAGTTACCACCCATGGTACTTTGGAGCTGTGTCAGCTTGTGCAGCTTAATGTTCTTTATGAAAATCTCATACATACACATACAGTAAATAATTATAACAGGGTTACTTACTGGGACCAAGCTTCAGGGCCTGTCTTGCTGGATACCAGTGAGGATCTGCGTAGATGAGATGAGAGACACACACACACACACACACACACACACACACACACACACACACACACACACACACACACACACACACACACACACACACACACACAGGGTTGGACAGAGCTGGCACTGCACACACAGGTTTTGGCCTCAGGCCCAATAATAATTGATCACAATGGAATAACGTTGAGCTCGGTTGCTCTGATGGATGCTGACGGCCTCAGGCTTGGCAAACATTTGGTGACATCTCTGACCAGACACACACACTGATGACGGAAACACTGCAGACTGCAGAGGAGTAAACAAGAAATAGGTTTTAACAGCACGTTTCTCTGGGGAAAGGACGTGACACCATGTACTGTAAGAGGATTCACTAAACGGCAAAAGGATGATGATGAACCGCAGGAACTCAAGCTTTAGTACAGGGGCCTTCAACGTTTCTCAGACCAAGGACGGATGGAGAGATGGAGCAGGGACCTCCTACTCTATATCGTGTATAAAATTGTGTTTTATATTAAACTGAGCCTAGTGCCATGTATAAACATCCCTTGTTATTGTACATTCAATATTAAGCTTTTCAAATAATACACAGGTTCATATATTAATGTTTTTTAACCTGCAAGGTACAGTGGGTAGGGTGGCCGTGCCACTGCCATTTATAAACATACCATGTAAACTGATACCAATGCCAATATCAACACTCTTTCAGTTGCATCATAATCATCCATACAAACTATTCAAACTGACGTTTTTGTTTTAAACATAAATGTGGAAACCAAAATGACTGATGGCCTGTTAGTGTCACTACCATGTATAATCATACCTGTTATCTTGCATACAACACTGAGCTATTAAAATAATGGACAGATTCATGTTTTTTTAAACATACATGTAGGGGGAAAGCAAATTCTCAAACCATCTGTGGATGGCACACATAGGCCTACACCCACATTAGTGAGATGTCTGATCCTGATGAGTAGCACACAACTTATCCATCCTTGGATGGAGGTTGTCAGGCAGAGGGTCATATCAGCCTCAGGCTGCAGTCCTGACCTGTATTTGTTTTTCAGGTAGGTGAGTGAGGAAAATCCACTTTCACAAAGATATGTTGTCAAATGACACACATTGGTAATTCAATGCCACCTGTCTCCTTGAAGGTAAATCCAAACTTCAGATAATTTTCTGTGTATTTTCGGGTCTTCTCTCATTTGCGCTTATCCTTATCAGCTGCTACATCAGCAGCAGGTGCCGCCTCAACATTGTCCTTTTCACCGTGGGTTTTTGAGGTGGAGGGTATCCCTCTTGTGGAGGTTTTTGGTCGAGTTACAAAACGATCCATTTTCCTTGATAACAGTGTCCATACACTTGCAATACTAATATACTGGCGTCAGTAGTTGGCTGTGTTAGCCAGGGATATCTTCCAAAAATGATTGCACAAGGATTTGTGGGAGAAGTTAGTCGTTTGTTTTTTGTGCAAAGGTGTCTTTTTTTCAAATAATATTGCAGCATTCGTCCTTGGGTCTGGGACCTTAGTCAGCTGGGGGACTGAACAGGCTCTTGGCCAATTGAATTGTGCCAAATGATTGGCACAACAGTGAAAGGGGCAGGTCCTCCTCTTTGGGCGCAGGATGTTGGAGGGACAGGTGAAGTGCAGTGACTGAAGCTTGAGAGAGCTCCTGTGTGTTGCTGTGAATTTCTGACCGAAGGATGACATCTTCTGCCTGTCACGACAGAACAGAAGACTGAACCTAAAAGCACGACTCCAGGAAACAGGATCAAAGAAAAGTTTTATTAACAAAGTATGAAATAATAATCACCCAATCGGGGAAAAAACGCAAGGAAACAAAAATACAAAGAACCAAGAATCACTCGTAACCCGAAAAAACACAAAATCACTCTTGAAGAGGAAAACTAACAAACTAAACCAAAAGCTCAAAAACAGGCAAAGCAGCAAAGGCGCAGTAAAAGAACAAAGGAACAAAGTGCAAAATAATACAAGACCTGACTAGATAAGCTAAGACGTGAGAAATAACACGGGTTCACTTGATGAGAGACGACGAACACAGACAGTATAAAGACACAGGGTAATGGGAAACAGGCGGAAACAATCAGTGCGGGGAAAACAATCAGACAGGCGGGAAACATAAAGGAAGGGCACCCAACCTGAAACAAGAGGAGATCAGATTTCAAAATAAAAGAGGAAACCACAAGACAACATAGACAAAAGACAAAAACAAAACATAATTTACGGACTATGACACTGCCTCCATTTATCCATTTGTTAATATCTTGGATTCATGTTGATGTGTATTTGAAGACATTTCAATTTGTGGGAAAAAATATAAAAAATATATTAAAAATTGTCTAATCAACCAAAAATTTCACGATCCCCTGCAGTACCGCCGCAGACCCCCTAGGGGTCACGGACCCCCTGTTGAAGACCTCTGCTTTAGTAGATTAGTAAATGTGCAAGACAAAATAATTTTAATAAAACAGTATTTTATCAATTCAAATGCAAATCTTGGTTTAATAAGCTAAATGTTCAAATGCTGTAGTTTTTAAATGGACCAAAGTTTTATACGAGACATTTTATATTTTTAATAAAACATAAAGGCCTGCAAATAAATCAAATAAAAACCACAGCAGCCAGGCTCACACAGCAGCACTCACACCAAACACTCACATGATTTGTGGAAAAGGCTCTTGATGTCTCCGACTGTTGAGCAGGGCTCCACCTGAAAGGAGCAGAAACATAAAGTTAACTCCGATGTGTTATCAGTGAAGGGATTCTTGTGTTATTTCAAACTCCTGAGGAAATCTCTCTGATTTCATAGATACCAAACGTGTGTAAAAAGACTGTGCAGCCAAAAAACACAGAGCATTTGAATGTAAACATACTGGAGTTTTAATAAAGGTTTGGAACGAGCTGATTCAGAACAGACATGGTCAGATTGTGGAGAAAGATCTTAGTAGAAGATCCAACCTAAAGGTGAAACTGCATTTTATTGGTCTAATTTTTTTCACAGTGTTTATTTCAGCCGTGAATCGTGGCAACGTGTCAACATACCTTATCTAAAAAACAAAGCTGCTCTCTTGTCTTGGCGTCCAGGACCTCCACCTGAGGAAAACACATTTGTAAAGAATAAGACCCATGGTACAAATTTCAAACACACACATTTTCATCCAGGCCTGATCTTCACTCCCTGAAAACTCAGGATGAGATTAAAGTGCTGATGGTCTGTTGATTTGGCCTCGACCTGCCACTTCAGAAACAAAAGCACAGGCATGAAACGCTAGACCTGCTTTCACATCCCTCTCTGAAACAAACAGTGGAGACCAAGCTCATCCATTATCTGAAGAACTGTCCGTCATAAGATGTAAGTTTGGTAAGAAGTCAGCCTCGGCTGTGTCTTTATCACAGAACATCTCTGATTCATAACTCTTGGAATGAAGTTTTCATAAAAGCCAGCTGGGAATTTAACAACCAAGCCTCTAAATGTTGACATGAGAAAACATTCATACACATGCAGCACACACACATACAAATATTAACACAAACATCATAATAAAGATCAGAACAGGCAACATTTGTTTTACGTGTGAGTGAAGTCCAGTTTCCACTTCTTTACCTGCAGAGTTGAAGCTACATATCACCTGGTTTACACCAGTAAAATGTAATGGAGTAAAATCAAAAGTATGCATTATTATTTTTACTTAAGTACAGATACGTAAAAAAATACTTAAGTACAGTAACGAAGTACAGATTTAGTTACATTCCACCACTGTTTACATTACATCCACTTGTTCCTGGCTCTTTATAGTCTAACCACTGGGATTATGGGAAATGTGGTCTTCCTTGTAAAAACACTAAATGAACTCACAACCCCACCTGATGAGGACGTGTGTGATTGTTCAGTTTTCTTGAACCAGCTGTAGAAATAAGTTGAGAATCTGCACATTTGGCTGAACACAGCCGACAGTCTCCTTCCTGCTCTGCTGTGTCCAGCTTTTCTGATGAAGTACAATAATCTCACTCTGTATGACGAGGCTGGTTGAGTCTGGTAGAAAAGGAGTCATGCTGTCCTGCTGCTCTCTTCTCTTCACATCTTTTTCATCTTAATTAGACCATGTCAGTAGTGATGTACGGCATATGCGAGGGGGGATGGTGGGTGGCGGCGCACAATTTGCCCTGAAAGCACTCCATACTGTGCTGCTCAGCAGAGCTGTCCCGGCTAAATTGGCTCCCTTACTGGACAGTGTAATAACCTACTAATGGAAACCTAAAGATTTGCTGAGTGCACAGCTGAGAGAGAGAGAGGGGGGGGGGAGAAAGAGGGAGAGAGAGAGAAAGAGGGAGAGAGATCCACACACACACATCTGCTGTTTGATTGCAAAAAAAATACGTCTGATTAATTCATTTTTTGTGTCCTGACTTATTTTACTATTGTCTAGTAATCAATTACCCCCCCCCCCCCCCCCACCACACACACACACACACACACACACACACACCTCACCCCTAAGTACAGTGAGACTTTCACTCAAAACACCCCACAATACACTTCACTACAAATCTACACAGAAAACATGAGTGTTTCACCTTCTCACTGAGTCAGTGTGTCAGTGTGTGTTCATCCTGGGACACAGGTGTGTTTCCATCTGCCAACTCTCCCAACAACAGTGTCATTTGGACTGTTTGCTGTGAAGTGCTGTGAAGTGCTGTAAAGTGTTGCAAAGTGCTGCAAAGTGCTGCAAAGTGCTGTAAAGTGCTGTAAAGTGCTGCAAAGTGTTGTGAAGTGCTGTGCTCTTGTAAATCTGATTATCAGATGCCCCTGTGGACTCAGGCGAGCAGGTCACACAGAACATGTACAGTACATGTACAGTACATGCTGTGAGGACTCTGTATGTGATGTGATGTGTGTGTAAAGTGTTTTAAACAACATTCATTTTGTTATTTTCACTATAACTTGCTTCAGTAATCCAACTGAAGAAGTCTCTTTGCCGTTTCGGCTCCTGTTAATGTGAAAGCTGATGAATGTAATGAGTGATCTCGAACCTCAGGATCTTTACTCCAAACTCTGAGCGTAATTCTTCTGAAGCCAATGAGCTGCATGTGTCTGCTCGGCGTTCATCATTGTCCCTTTTGCTTTCACACTCAGTCAAACTGGACAGAATTTGTCTTTCAGTCGAGGGAAGTAATCAGCTAAGCACTCAGCTGTGTCTCTGCACGCTGCCAATTAACAGTCGGCTCTAAATTTTCCACAAGCATCTGTCCCAGTAAACCCAGTACAGACTGTACTGTCTACGACATTACTGCTCACAAAAGATTACAAGTATGTAGCGTTGTGTACCATTAAAAGCTAAAACCATCATGTGGTCAAATCAAGTGCGGACAAAAGTGCAAAGATGGCTGCCAAGTACTCAAAGTCAAAATGTCAGAATATTCTTTTAAATGTGTACATTTAAAATAAACTGAATCTGACAAAAAAGAAAGAAAAGTCTGAGCTCTTCTTTTGGTTTCCACATGTGAGCAGATTTCCTGATGATCCATCTGAATATCGGCCCATTTGGCTCACAGCCTTTATGTCACAGCTACTCAGTGAATGGCTTTCATCCCAGAGCCTGTTGTAAATTAGCTCGGGTTCATAGGCCTGCTGCACTTACAGAGAATTACTTGTCTACTTCTTCATTAGTGCTCATCAGACCCTGTGAGACAAGACCGAAGGCTGGAGGAAAATCATGAGAGGGGCTCCAGCTCAGTGTTGTTTACTCTGACACATAAATGTGGACTTTAAAAACTTTAAACCTTTCCCGAGTTATTGGAATTTAGCCATAATTTTGTCTGACTCAGCATGAGGCTGCTGAGCAGACGGATCTCTCTAAAATCAGACTGACATCAAACTTTTCATTCTGACGCCTTGAAGAATCCGTCCATGTGTCCTCAGTCTGATGACTGTCAACGTGTGGCAGTTTGTTAGCGCGACAGATTTTTGTAAAATATTCATCCTATTTTTTTTTATTACTTTGACAATGAACGATGCTCCAGTTAGACGCCTGAGTTTTAGCTGAATGTTCTGTATTTGCAAAAAGAAAAAAAGTCTTTGAAGAATTAAATATTAAAGAAGAAGAAGAAAATATTATTAATGCAACTTTATTAGTGATTTCCCTAAATCTGCTTGACCTTTACTAGATATTATTTGAAAGTCTCTTTGAAAAAAGCGATCTCATACATTAAATCCTCCATCAGAACGTGGTAAGAAAAGTCTCAGTTATCTGTAGGTCTGTGGCCTAAATACAGTGGACTTACCTCAAAGAAGGTGGTCCGGCTCATGGCTGTGGATGGATATTATCTCCTCTGTGCAGAGGCTGAAAAATTACCTTAAAAATCAGCACAAGCAAACACAACACACACACTCATTCCTCACACACACGCAGAAGCAGCTCCTCTCCTTTTCGAGGACAATCCCTGGACTGACCCCTCATTCGTCCCAGCTTCCTTTTCTTCCTCACTCTCTCTCTCCACACACACTCTTACTCTCTCGCTCTCTCTCTGTCTTCATCTGAGACAGTGCTGGGACACAGAATCACCAGAGACACTTCAGACGCCCTGCACGTGCTCTCCTCTCCCTCCTGCTTCTCCGTCCTTTCCCCTGCACGTCTTTTTTGTTGTTAGCTGAACCTGGTGGAGTCCAACTTGAGACCCACAGGAGAGTATAAGGAAAAAATGCAGAGACAGCAAATGTATTTCAAACTGAAACCTCTGAAAACGGCTAAAAACACGGATACATATGAAACATGGAAGAAAATGCCACTGTATGACACGTGTTCCATCAGATGCCAGAGAGAGAGTTATGACTGGAGTCGCCTTTATCTTCAGCTGCAGTGCTTGGTTGTGTCAGCAGAAGATGAACCCACCAGAGGGGGCGGGGGGGCGGAACCAAAATATCTGTGGGGTCAAACTGTGCTCCACATGTACCGAGGTTAAAGATGCAGTTTATTTGAAGTTCAGTGTAAAGTGACGTGTCAGTGTTAGTTTCTCAGAGTGGAACCTGTGAACCGTGGAACGGTGTTCAGAGCTTATTTGTTTGTTTAATGTGTTTTTTAAGAACCAGGTCTCCAGCACAGCTGTAACCCTCTGAGAGCTCTGAGTTTATGGTTTGTCGTTGTAAATCCTGCACCTCGGGGTGGATCACCTCATATTCTTTCCAGTGATATCCTCTGTGTTGGTTTTAAAGAAAAGGTACGAACTATAGTGTAGAACTGGACTTATGATGGTTACATAAGTGAAGGCTGTTCAATATAAACACAAAATATGGAGACTAGAGCACGTCTCCACTCACCTCCACCTGCCTCTCAGAGCATTTGAATATAGAAAGGTATCAGCTGTGTTTGTTAAATCTGGAGCTCAGAATGGTAAAGAGAGGTTTCCAACATGGTTCAGGATGTTACAGTGAAACTACGGTTGAGTTTTAAACCTCGTCTGAAGCTGTTCGGACAGAAAATTCATGGTCTAAAGGTTTTTATATTAGATGCATTTAAACTTATAATGGGATTAATCTGACTGTCTCAGAGACAGAGGACAGTTTCCCTTCCATGTACAGCTTTGCTTAAATATGTCTCCAAGTTGCATTTTGTCTTTTCTTCTCCTGCTTGGTGAGGTTTTCTTTAGCCTCCACCTGTCCCCTTCAAAAATGGATTCACACAATGAAAATCAAGTTGGACATGAATTCACGTAGCTGTTGAGCCCGAGGGGATTCAGTTTGTGAAGAAAGGATCTGGCCCAGCTCTGAAGGCCTCAGGCAAATGTAAACCAGGTAGAATTTAGTGGAGGATGAGACAGACAGCAAGCAGACGCCCATGCTAGAGAATGTAAACACTTGAGCATTTGTAAAGTCTGTTATTTACAAAGTCAGGATACAGACATGAATATGAGGAGTTGACACCAGAGGGTGGTGAGGTGTTATATTCTCTAAAAGACCGTGTGAAACATTTACATGAGAGAAATTAATGTGAAACATGCACAAATTTCATCACTTAAAAATACCACACAAACAGAGTGTGTGTTACATACTGCAAATACCAACAACAACAGCTGTAACATGCAGCAAAAACATGGAACAGCTACTTCCATGAATAACCCACGAAATAAGGGATCAACTGACAATCAGCGTTTATATTCAGTCAAAGTTGTGAGTATTTTATCCATGATAGAAATAAAACTGGAAACTCCTTCCACCCTCAGATTTCCCCACAGGCGTCCTCCGTACGGGACGAGACTGTCCTCTGCTGGTCAGACGGGTGCTGGTTACTGTGCTGTGCTGTATTTACACCACACAGACAAACTCCAGCCACAGAACTGACGACCACGCAACAACAGGATGATTGAATCTTTGGTTTCAGCATAATTTCACTTCACATTAAAGGTTATGTGATAGTTTGGTCATCGTCTGTATTTTTAGATTTTTATAGTTCAGAGGAAAGAATCATTTTGCTTGTATTTATAAACACGAGAACATTTTGGGGAAAAGTCTGTGGAATCCAACCATGATGCAGATTTGAAGCAGGTGCCTTCAATGATCAAAAGTTCGAGTCTACTTCTCCGGCAGGGCCCAACGCCTGCTGGTCCAGAGGGTCATTATTGACTTTTCCATCAGTCTGCATCCCCCTCTAACCTCTGCGGAGCCCAGCTCGTTGTAGTTTGGGGGCCTTTTCTTTTCTTGTATTCGCTGTTGGTTCTCTAAATGAGCAAACCGCAGTGTGGTGTCGAGGTGTGGAGTTTGCGTGGAAAGTGGCTGGCGGCTATAGCTAAATGCAAACGGCACACTGCAGGGTGAGGGTGTGTGATGGCGACTGACAGGAAGTCTCCTTCCTCTCTCCCTACAGAGGTGTGAGGCTGCAGCCGTGTGCGAGAAGATGCTGTGTGTGTACAAACATCACACGCACACGTCTGAGCCTCTGAGGCTGGATGTTGAAGAGGTGGAGATGCTGCTGTGATGCTGGAGGAAACTGAAGAAGATGCAGTGTGTGTGTGAGATGTGTGTGATATGTGTGTGTGTGTGTGTGTTGATGTTTCCATACACAATGTGACAGTGCTGGCACCAAACTCTCTTTTCTCCCTCAAGGGCCCATGAGGATCCCTCTCTAATTTGAAATCAGGCCTGCAGAGGGTGAACTGCACCGGGCAATGATGGAGACAGCCATGTTTTATTTGAGCCTTTCTGTTAATTAAAAATAAACAAATAAAGTAATATTAATAATCATTTTCAAAATGTTAAAAATGTTAAATTGCTATAAACATGTAAGCTAAAGAACTGCTGTGCTCTGCTGAAGGCAAACTGAACCATTATGAACCATGGCACAAGTGAAAGTTAAATACACAACAAATGAAGGCTGGAATAAAATAGAAAATATAAATTTAAACTCCCCTGCTCTTCCAGAAGTCAGACCACCCTTCTTTCAAAAAAAAAAAAAAGTCCCTTAGACGTTATGTTACTGTTCATATTATCCTCACAAATTTACATTTTTGTTCCCAGGAAATATTCAGCTAAAAATCAATAGTCCATTCCTACAGTGAGCTGCAGTCCAGTCATTCTGTGACACAGAAAGGCTGGGAGCCCTGCAGCAGTTATTCCACCTGGTCCCCCTTGTGAGCCTCTTATGCCAGTGCTTGAAGGGTTACAGAGCTATGGAGTGGAATACAAATAAGCCTGGCAGTTAGCATGCCTGATGTCTAACAGTCTGCTTTGCATCAAAACTGCTGCATGCTCAAAGTCAGTTATTTATTAATCTCACAGTCTAACAGTTCCACTCCTGTAAGAACCTCTTCGTGCTCTGCAGTGTGCCTGCTGCAAACTGCAATCCATAAAGTAATCTATAGTACAGAGACTATATATTAGTCTAAAATGGTCTACTGCGCATTATTTGATTGTGTGCTCCGGTACAGACGGTGTTTCTCCAGTAGGGGGAGATGGTGACCTGGCACTGAGCGGCGCAGGCATCCTGCAGAATCAGTGGCTGGATGGACGAGGGATCTCTTAAATTCTTCAACTGCTTTCTTTCATGTATCTCTGTTTGATCATCTTTCACAGATTCTGGCTTGTGTTGAGCTGTAGCTCATGAGGGAGACTCTTCAGCCTGTTGTTCTTCTTGAAGTGTAGATACAGAGGAAAGTGAGCTGAAAATAAACTGTCCGAAGCTCTGCTGCAGGTGAAAGTGAATCTGATCAGATTTTAATGCTGTGAAGAAAAAAGATTTAAAACAACAGAGAATAATAATGAACCAGGTTTTACCTTCATGCCTTGTTTTATTTCTTCTTGATCTGTAGTTCTAACTAATGGTTCTGTTAGAGGGAACATGTACAATACAGTGGCGGTTTTTGGCACGGGCGAACCGGACAGCCTCCCGGGGCGGCATCACACGGGGGGTGGCATCACACGGGTGGCGGCACATCTGCGCCGCTAAGCTGTTTTCTATTATCTATCATATTACTGTGAGGGGAACTGGGGAATTGGCAAATTGGCGCCGTCCCCATCTCCCAGCATGCACCACCAGCATATGCATGTATAAATGGCACCCTGACTCAGGTGGGTGGCTGGGTTGGGAGAGTGTGGGAGCCATCTCCTCTCCCAGCATGCACCACCAGCATGTGAATGCATTGTGGAAACAGTACAGCAATGTATCAATATTAGAAAATGTACTTTGTGATTTGTACTTTTGAATACTTAGGTATGTTTAAAAGCAAGTACTCCACAGTACTTTAACTTTCATCCGTAGTTGAGTAATATTCGACAAGGACTATCTATACTTTGAGTCCAGTGTTAGGATTTTTTCACCACTGGTGACACTTTACATTTTTCTAATTTTTGACTGTTTTTTCTTCTACAGCTTTCGCACAAATCTGTGTCAGCCGCCTTGATGACTAGGACATCTTCCAGTTTCTGTGGAGTATTGTGGTGGTTGGTGAAATAATGTTGGTTGATCCAGGGCTGAACCATAGCAGGTTCATATGCACAGCTTTGGATTAAGATAGAACCCTGCAGATTTTTACATTACAGGGACCTACATGCAGAAACTGGGTTTTTATGTATTTACGTATGTATGTATGTTGGTCTGGTGATTTCTTCACAGTGGTCCTTTGTGACATTTTGTGGTCAGTGTGTGGCCCTTGTTTGATCTCTTATGGTGTGTGTGCCATCCCTCTATGGTCCTTAGCCAAAGAACATCACATTACAAGTTTATGCATACAGTGTCCTTCCTCTGTTTTTACAGGTTACCTTGAGAAGCACCCATCAAACAGACAAAAGTTAAACTTGTTCTTTGGACTGCTGGGAGGCTACATCATCGCCATAACTGGCCACCGAAAGGGCGTCACCATCAATATGATGCTGGAGGAGGTCGAGAACGCAGACAGAACCAAGACAAGTGATCATCTGTGTAAGTACAAACATGATCATAAAAATCAAAGTCACACAGGAGGCATATTCATTGTTTAATTAGTTGGAGCGAAAAGCCATGTCTCTTGATTCAATAGGTTGGACAGCACAAGACCCAAAGGTACCATGGGCAAGCAGCTGTCCCCCTCTGTCCCCACAAGTATGACTGGCTGCAGTGTCAGACAAGTCGCCCACGGAGTAATTCAATGTAGAACTGCCACTGCACGAATAAGTATGAATTTTAGGTTTGACCCTATTAACAGGAGTGATGCTGTGATACATAACTACTGAGGTAAATGAAAATAGGTGCGTTGAAATCATCAGTTATGAGTGTGCCAAGAATTTCTATCACCAGACGAGTTTGGAGTAAATGTAACATCAAATATAAATGGACAGATCGATTGATTATTTATTGGTTGGGTTAGAACCAAATGATGTGATATGATGCCACAGAGGTCTATAAATGTACCTTCCAAGGCAAAAACAGCCTTTCAATTTAATTTTGAGAAAACTAACGATGTTAAAAAGGAATAAGAAGAATTCTGTGAAATGACCATAATCAAAATCCATTTGCAGGGAAAGCAGCAGGCTGGAGACTGGCAGGTAAGTCATTCACCACAACACAATGTCAGATGGATTGATTTTTGCTCAGGCCACTGATGAACATGACTGAAGTACTGTGATTCAACACCATCTAATTCAGACCAAATCAATCAAACAGTGGAATAAAAACCTGATTACTGCATCTGAGAGCACTAACACAAAGAATCTGAGCTAATCTCACCTCATCTGATACGAACACTGAGGAGGATACAGAGGAAAAGGTCAGCGCTCATGAAGTGAGTGATGTTGCTGCTGCTGCTAATATTAAACCTAATATTACAAACAAACTTTGAATGGTGCAGTTCTTAAAAGTTACTCCATCACACACAAAGCAAAAAGTTACACAGAATCATCAGTCGGCCTCATCTGTGAGTTTTCCATGTGTAAACAGCCGAGACTGTGGTAATAAAGTCTGTTGCTAACAACAGCGAAGTCTGCGTCACAACAGAGATGAAGTAAAGGTTTCGCCACATTAACTGCAGATATGATGTTCTCATAAGGAGGGATGTCATTCCTGCTTTCTGTTGCCTTGTCACTGTTACGGGGAAAAGATATTAGCGTTGCTGCGGAAGAGATCCCGAGTAATCAGTCAACATGTTATGATGTGTCAGTGCAGACTCACACATCATTGTTTTCATTAGTTTTAGTCACATAATGCCGTCTTCATTGTCCAGACAGATGGTAAAGCAGTCATCTGCAGTGGCAGCCATTATAAAAGTTTTATTGCAGCCTCCAGACTGTGGAAACTACCATCACCTAACACCCCCCCCCCCCCCCCCCCCCCCCACCCCCCACACAAATCCTGCTGTAAAGTCCATCTTTGTCCTGTGGCATCTGATTTCTTTCAGCTCGTGTAGTTGGGTTTGATTTGTGTGCAGCATTGTGTTACACACAACCTTAGCTACTTCATGATGAATTACACCTCACTTTTTGACATTACAGCAGATTCATACTCGAGTATTATGAACTCAAAGGTCTCGAGTAGTTATCAGACCCTTTAACGGTAAAGTCTTGTTGGCTGTAAATCTTTTTTTCTTCTGGATTCTTTCCCTCTGCTAGTTTAGCAAGTAAAGTGTGACATTTACAAAAAGGGTTCAGTTTAACAGGCACCAATGAGAAACAAGCCTCCGTAACATCTCTCAGGGTCCGTGGCTCCTCTTTTTTATGGTGACTTGACTTCCCATATTCTTTCTGCACCAGAATGGATTTCAGTTGACATCTGTGCATGTGTGCATTGATTTGTTTGGTGCAGAATCTGACAGCCTCCGTTCCTCTTTGAACCCCATTACCACGATTTTTTGAATTTGGAAAGAATTTTCTGGGTTTATTGATTCCTGCCTTGTTGTTTCTGTGACTGAGCACTGAACCTGAGGTGGACTGATGTGACTGTAACTGTGCAAACACTTCATGTCAAACAGGAGTGACAGTTCCAGAAAAAGTCTCACTTCAGTGAAGGTTCTGTAAATAAGATTTCTACTGTACCAAAGTACAAAGTGACCACATTACATCTGTGTGGGTTTGATAGAGCTGTCGATCAATACCAGTGAGTCAGTGATTACCAGGCCCAGTCCTGGTCTGACTTTCAGAACTCCCTGTGTGGTCTGTCCTCTGCTCCCTACGCTGGACTTTTAAGTGGTGCTACACTGTTCTGCAGCCGAAGCGTTGGCGTTGTTAAGCATTTCTCTACAAAGCTGAAAAGCTCTGTTTTCAAGCCAAAAAAGTGTTTCACTGTTTTACATGGTGGAGTTTCAGCACTTGTGTAATGTGTGGTGTGATCGTAACTTGCTGACTGGGCTGACTCTGGTTTGTAGATGTACACCAGATCCTTGCCGTAGATGCATATCGGTCATATTCCATGTTACAGGGATGAGTGGGGACTTTGAGTGACTCAGCATAAACGAAATCTGTGATTTTCCCAAACATTCATGAATGTTATTGAACACTATAATTTACATTACATGTAAAGGTGGATGCAGCATTCACCTTTGTAATTCAGTCAGTTATCGCAGTTAAAATCAGGCAGCAGCTAAATCACTTCATGATGGAGCATGAAAAAAAAACGGTTCAGTTGCTTCTAAACTTGGCGAGAACTCAGGTGAATTTGATGTGATTTGCTGGTTAAGCCACCTTCAAATCACATGCTATAATACACTGAAATGTAAATTTTATATTGATTTTGATGTAAATATTAATAGTAAGCCTACTGGGACAGAATCCAAACACACACACACACACATTCCTTTTAGCTATAAATGATAATTAAATGAATTTAATATTCTTGAACAAACTAAAGTTGGAGTGGATCAAAAAGCTGAGAGACCACAGTTCGATGCTGCAGATCATCCAAAGGCCGAGTTCAGGATCTGCAGTGTCAGAGTTGTGGGTTGTTTCAGTGTGTTTTAACTCACTGCCTCTGTCGTCACATCTGTTTGCAGACTGGTTTAGTTCTCTTCTTGTTTGCTAACTAGTTTCCACACAGTCTTAATGACGCGTTAACACTGCAGCAGTGCTGTGGCTGATTCTCGTGTCTCAGCGAGTTTCCTCAGGTGCTGTGTCCGCCCTGTGATAGACCCAGTCTGATCTGATCCATCTCTCCAGTGTGAGCAGAGACAGGCAATTTTACCCATAATCCTGCTGAGGATAAAAAGGTTTTGATTTAAAACATACAGATGGATGAATCAGTGACACACTTGGAATGACGACCAGTAAAGTGAAGCAAACTGAGGACATTCTAAAAGGATTTCTTAAACCAGCAGTAATTGTTTTTTTGTCCCCTTTGGGGCAGTGGAGCAGCCTGTAAATAACAACCTGTAAATACAACACTGACGTATTATCAACTCACAAAGTCATTATGATGAATTCATTTGGAGCTGTGTTCTAACCCCCGGCCAAATGGAAGTCCAATACTCTCTCTCCCTTCTGCTCTGGTTTGCTCTTCAACAGTTTCTCAGACAAATGTCTAAGTCTTCAGCTGCTAAAGGCTCCAAGGTGTTGCCAGGCCCCCGTCTACGGGGGCAGGAGAGCAGCATAAAACTTTAAGATCAGAATCTGAACCCTGGACTGTGATTAAAGTGAAAGGATTTATTACAACAAAAAGCTGATAGCAGCAGCACATAGCTGACAGAGGACAGAGATATAGAAACATCTACACAGACTAAAATAGCCACAATATGAAGAGAGCGATCAGTAAACAGTGCAGGAGCAAAAACAAAAAAACAATGAGCTGAAAGACAATAAAATGGTCTAAAGAGCTGTCACAGATGTGTGGCTGCTGCTGCTGCTGATGGTCGTCTTTCATCACATCACAGGACGACTAACTGGTCTGTGCTGTGTAAACAACACATACTGTTGGGAATCGAATCAAGTGAGAGTGAGAGAAACACTGAAGCTAAATTTAAGAAGTCACCACAGTACATCCAACAAAATTCTTCTGAGTTCTCTACGGGGCTTTGGAACAACATCAAATCCAAGACCTTGACCCAGGTGGACTTTCTGTGCATGTTAGCAGGCATCGAGATGTTCCACTCCTCTGCCTGCCTTATTGACTGAGATCCACCTGAGGAAAAACGAAGGTGTTAAACTGCAAGAAAAGACCCTCAAGTCAAAATGAGGAAATAGAAATGACCTTGTCGTCAGTCACCAGCATTGTGTGCTAAAGGTCGGAATCAGAGGAGCAGGAAAGCGGAACAGCTGAGACACTGAGTGAAAGACACTGACACGAGATGTTCAGACCCACGCAGACAGCAGGAGCTGAAAACCATGGATTACGTCAGACGGAGAGAAAGGTTACTGCTGAGGGAAAACGACAAGCCACACATGGTTCAGAAAGACTGAAGCACATGTGAAGCGAAAGAGGCAGCGAGAGACATCAGATAAGAAGCAGAAAAACAAGAGCACCTTAATGGACAGATTCAGAATTCTATTAGAGGAGAAACACAGTGACGCTGAAGGGATAAGAGACACGACAAGGACAAAGTATTTGAAGAAAAAGACAAATTAGAGATAAAAATCGATAATTGTGTGCAGAGGAGATTAAAGAGGCGAGTAAACCTGGGAGATGGTGAAAATTCACAAATGCTGGCTTCATGTTTCTCATGTGTTTTGCTTTAATACTTGATGTTCACTGACAATTATTCTTTTTTGATTATTTTTTATGAATTAGGTTATTTTCTGAGCCAACAGCCTCTGGGAAATATTGTCAGTTATTGGAAAGAAAAAACATTAATTGGTTGGTGAAAATTTAGTTTTATTCATAACAGTACAACAACCACAATAATATGTTGTAATGTTGTTGTTATTTTGAAAGTCCCACATGTTTTTTCTGTTGTAATCCTAAAGTGAACAAAAATACAACAAAGAGTGCCTCATGGTGATGCTCTGTCAAGAAGCTGCCACCTGACTGTGTCCCGGCTAAAATGTTCGGGGGAAATTACAGACGCCGTCTGAACAGATGGCTCCCTCTGCGACCTCTCAGTGGTCGACTTTATTCAGCCGTGACAAGTCGGCTCCTGCAATAAACACGTGTCTTTGCTGAAGCAGTTTCACTGTACTGAAGTCGGTCGTTTTTCTGTTCAGTGTCTAAAGGACATGTGGGCAGGACAAGCAGGACAACACATGCAAGGAGCTCATCCAGCAGGGGTGAACCAAATGCTCCGGAGCTCAGCCCGCTGCAAGTTTTCAAATAATACACCTGATAATATAAATATAATATCTGGAGAAACAACCCACTGACAGACATCATTCAGCCGCCTGCCTCCTTCTCCATCTGAGCTCCAGATGCTGAGCTCAGGTTCTTTTAGAACAGTGTTTAAAACACGTTATCCTGTGACTTTTGTCACTGTATGAGGTGCACTGTGGTGGAAACGTTCAGCTATTCTCTGACGGACAGCAGCCTTTTGATGGAAGAAGCTATGAAATTCACATGATTGTTTTTAAAGGAATAGTTTGACATTTTGGGGATTATGATTATTGGCTTTCTTGCAGAGAGCTGAGAGGACCGACGGCCCTCTTCTGTCTGTACGATGAACATGAAGCTACAGCCGGCAGCCCGTTAGCTTAACTTAGCATAAAGACGGGAAGCAGAGGAAACGACCTGCTTGAGTGACAGGAACCAGACCAGAGGGATCCATCTACCTCGTCTTTAGCCAGGTTCACACAGGTGACAGATTCAGTTACTCCAACATTTCTCCCTCATTAAGGGACAAATTCAGGTCTGAAAGCAAAAAGTAGGACAAAGAAAATGATACATATATGTAAAATGAATGAACATGGAAATATTAGGTGCAGAAAAGTGTAAGTGTTTGTAAGCAAAGTTAAGTTGTGTTAAAGTTGTGTTCATTTCAGCACGCAGAAGGCCATGCACCAATTAATCCTTATGTACTAAAGCACACCAGGAGGGAAAGAAGGGGGTGTGGGCAGAGCTCAGACTATGGTCCGATTGTAGGGTCACCCAGTTCCTCTTTTACCATGTCTTTGATTTTCAAAAACCTTTTACACCACTGGCTCACAGTGAGCTTATGTGGGTTTAGAGACTCATGTGGTCTTTGTGAACAAGTCACTGCAGCAATGCGATATTGCTTCTCTATAGCCTCCTTTGAGGAGCTCATTTTTGTAATCCCTTTGTTTAAATCTGGAATGCATATCCAGCGGCTGTTTGTCAGTCTTCCCCTGAATCACAAATCCCCCCGTCGCCTTTTGAAACTGCCCAAAAGGATGCTTCTGATCAGGCTGAAGGGGGATGAAAGCCCCTAGAACTGGATTACAGTGAGTTTTCTCTCTATAATCTGAAGTGAGAAAATCATCTTTTCTTTTCTAATTAAAAAAAAGTTGATTTCTGATTTAATGAATTAAAGGCTGACTTTTTGAAAGTACGTCTCCTTTTCTTTTCCCACGGTCCCCTCTGTGTTTTCAGGTGTATGTGGTGTTTTTCTTTATGATCGTATGATTTAGTTGTTTTAGTTGAATTTTTTAATTATTTGTTAATCTTGATGCAGTAAAAGTGTCATTTCCTCTAATAATGGTCCAGCTTTTAAATTTAAATTTAATGTTTTGCATGTTTTGGGCCATTTACTAAAAATTACATTACTTAACATCATATGTTTTCCAAAGTACACCTCCACCACCTGCCAGGCAGCCAGTGCTGCTTTATATAATCAGTCTTTATCTTTGTGTAAAAGTAATGTTATAGATGTTTTTGTAGAAATAACCTTATTGTTCTATTGTCTGTTCAGAGTCTCAGCTTCGTCCTACAGCGGCATTAAAGCGGTGAAGCTGGTGAAGCTGGAGTAACTGTGCCTCTTTATGATGCTGAGTTCTTTACTATTTTTCTGCTGTTTCTCATTTGATCTCTTTTGCTGCATTACATTCGTTTCCCTGTTGTCCTCATTATAAACTTCAAAAATACTTTTGATTGAAAAAAAAAAAAAAAAAGCCAGCACATGAACTATCCACCACACTTTATGAACATGCATAAGACTGCTCTTATGATTGCTCTGGATTTCATCACATTTTCCCCCAAAAATCAACATGCAATTAAAGCTCCATTATATCTTTGGAAAATCCATTTATCTTGCTCGGGGTGTGCAAACTGCTCCGTAGCTGCAAAAGTGCCCGGGGGTGCTGACGGACAGGAGTTCTGCTGAGCTGTGAGAAGGGCAACACGTCACGAGTATTTAAAAAGTGATGCTCCATCAGACAGCGCTGATTAGCATGCTAAGTGTTAGCCCTTCCCTCTGCATCCAGACAGTTTAGCTGAAGCTAACGGTACACACCAGATTAAAGGCTAATCTGAGCGCGTGATTTAAGATGCTTGAGTGCCGTTGTCAGCACTGTTACTCCTCTGAGTCTGACAGTAACAGCTCCCCATATAACAGCCTGAGGATGTTCCACGCCTGGGGGGATTGATTCAACACTGCTGTCCTGAGCCATGACAGAAAAACTGTCCACACATTCAGACTCATCCCAGCTTCATTCAGGAAGCAGCCAGCTCACAGCAGAGGCACACTGATGAAAGGACAATGATATCTCTGTGGGATGAGGGAGTTCATCACACCGGCTTCTTGTACTTGACACGCTGTCAAAGTGTTTGACACCCGTCTTCCGGTCAGGATATGGTCATGAATATTAAACCCTGCAGACTGGTGCAGGGCGGCTCAGTGAAGGTGACAGATGTGTCTCAGAGGCATCACAGCTACAACAGTCGACCTGAGTTAAGGGGAGACACAAATACCTCTACTGCATTTCACCACTAAGATGCTGTGTCCTTAAAGCAGCTATAATCAGTGTTTCTGTATTAACAGTGGATCACATGCCTGCTTGTATGTAAAAGAGGTCAGAGGTCACTAGTGACAAACCCAGAGAGAATCACCACCCGACTCTGCAGTTCAGTTTGGTTCAGTCTTAAAGCTTTGTTTCAGGCGGAGGGAATACTGGACACAAACACCACTCCAGCTGCATGTGTAGGCGGCTGTCTGCCAACAAGTTCACCATAAACTGGTGATGATAACCTCAGTGGTGCTGTGTTACTGCTGGCTGTTGTAAACGTACAGTACAGTACAACGGACAGTGCTCAACATGTTAGTTTGATCAACGTGATAAATTCTGAGTGGAGATAAAATGTGATTCATTCTCAACATCAAGTACTGAGTCTCTTTCACTGCTCTCATTTTCTTTACATGTATGTAGAGCTGTTCAGGACAGATCGGAGTCTCAGGGATGATGATACATGGTAAAACTGCATGTGTTTCTTGAGCACCCTTCCAGTCGGAGCCTGAGCTGAATTTCTTTCTGACAGTGACTGAAATCTGTCTCTGAAGTTCTTGCTTTCGATAATGGCAGACCTGTAGGGGTCATTAAAAATGTAAGCCTCACCCATGTGACGTTCTTGGAGACTGAAAACATCTCATGTTTCAGCACAGATTTTTAGGTCTGCTCTCAAGTTTTAAATGTGATTATGGAATGATGTGAAACTTTGAATGCTTTGATGTCTGATCAAACCAAACTCCTCTCAACATTACTCCACCAATAAAGAGACTCTGACAGTAAAGGTGACCTGAAGGCTATTGTTCTCCCAGTGAAGTCAGATAAAAGCTTTATGTATATAGGATGGAGGTGACCTAGCCTGCGGCTAAATGATCTCTGTGCTGTCCCCAAAGTGATTGTTATCCAACAGGGTCTGTGCACGAAGTATAATTCTTCTGAGAAAGTTGAACCATTATTTCACATGAGTTTCCAAACTGAGCTGCTGAGTAGAGTGGCAGCTAACATGGAAAGTACAAATGAACACTCCTCCCTGGTGTTTTTACGCAGAGCCCAGCACTTCTGTGGGCAGCTAATGAGAAAGGTGAAGTGAGAAACAGAGCGCACATACTGCCACGACCAATCTGCCATTCTGCTCGGAGGTGCCACCAATAGGGGACGGAGCAGATAACTGTATCCTTTTTCATGTTTTATCCTAAATAGAAGTGGGCTGCTGTTTTCGCACAGCTGTTGTATGTGTCTGTCAGCGAGATTGTAAGAATAGCAGTTTGCTATAAGTTCAGTCGGTCCCTTACTTTTTCATCCACACCAGCCCCTGAGGATTGTCAGATGTGGAGGAGCAGGAGGCAAAGACAAAGCGTTGCCTAAAGGCAAAGCCGAGCCTGCCTCAGAAAAGAACCATGGAAAAAGCTCTCTCTAACGTTTCTCATGCTCAGTAGCATAGTGTGGATGGGCTGAGCATGGTATGGCTGATTTATGAGCTTGGAAGACATGAAGACTCTTTGAAGACCACGACTTTGTGATCCAGCAACTTCTGAGGCCTCTGACGGGTCTGAGGCCTATACGAGACATATTAAACTGCCATATTAAGCTGTGTCTGTTGTTTGGCCAGCAATGCTAAGCCTTGATGTTCATGATGCACATGGTATCTCTTCAGCTTTATACTTAAAATTTATTGATAGCGCGTAAAGTTTTTTTTACAGAGTCTAGTGGTGTGATTCATTTCCTACCAGCAGGATGTATCAGAGGTATCAGATTTATTTTCCTGTACTGTCAGCACCGAGGGTTTTGGTTTGAGTGTGTCATTTATATTAGCAGGGGAAACGATGAGATGAAATTTGAGTTGCAGCCTCAAAACCCGATATGCATAAGAACACAAGATTGTCCTGTGGTTCTCTGTCCAGGCTTAGGCTGTTGATGCATGATAAGGAGACGTAAACCAGGAGAGTAATGATTTTCTTCCATCTCAGATGTTTCTTGTCTTTTATTGTTGACCCTTAAAAATGTCGCTGCAGCCCAAGACTCTCTCTCGCCCGTTTTAATCCACAGAATGTGGATTATCTTATGGACAGTAGTCTCCTTCCCATTGAAGGAAGCGGGTGGTGCTTTCAGATAACACAGACGCTGACTCGACTGACGATCGATTTAACCCTGTGCCCTGTTTCTGACCACACCCTCCCCTCCCCCTCATGATGCTGAACATGTACCATACAGATATACACCACCATGTGCTTTTCTCCTTGTGCTCATCTGAATGCAAAATGCATGTTTACAGAGAGAGACTAATGGATAGAGAGAGGAGGCTGGACTGAGCAGACGGAGAAAAGAGGCTGAGAAATACGAAGATAGAGAGATAATGTGATGTTTACATATATAACTCCTTGATAAATGGCCTGGAGTGGTGTGTGTGGGTTCACTTGTTTATTGTCACTGCCCTTTACTTTAATTAAGATGTCTGCTCGCTCTGCCTGCAGGCACAGCTCCTTCACTGCACTTTCAAATTCCAATATGTGATGGTGTCCTGGTTAATGCAGGCGGCAAAGGAGCACACGGTGAAAAGGACGTTCAGTCTGTGCTGGATGGAAGGCAGGACAGGACGCAGAAATTAACTCAACTCATCAACTAATCATTAAAAACTAATGTCTGTGCTGCTGTTTCATAGTTTAAAATTCACTGAGTGCTGCAGAGAGAAACTATCTTTAAGAACCACTCTACATTTAAACTTTATGCTGACACTCTTACCTACGGTGATGTACGCTGAGAGATCAGGTACGGGGTCAGCTGCTTGCTCAGGGATACTTCCTCAGGACACATGTCTGTCGATGGACATTGATTGTTGCAAGATTAAACCTTGAATCTTCAGGATACAGAAAAGTTTTCCTGCCCACGAGGCTGCTAAACGAATGGTGTGGGATTCGCAGCAGAGAAAAGAATAATGGGGTAAAAGTCAGTGGACAAAGAAAGATTGTAGAAGCATTTTATCAATAGCTGCCTTTTTAAAATGGGCTATTGTAGAAATGAATTTGATTACTCTACCTAAGGCTGATAAGGCAGGGTGTTTCAGAGTCCTGGAACCTGCAAGACTTCATCAACTTTGGTCTTGGGCCAAGACTCAACTTGGACAGAGACGGTTCATTTCAGCTGCAGTATTTCACCCTCCCTGCTGAGCAGAAGATGCCTACAAAGGGTCTGAAAACTGCAAACTAATACAGTTAAGTACATTATATTCATATGATATATTCACAAATGCATCCTAATTGGATGTAACAGGAAAATATACAAATACTAAGACATATAAACAAGGGCAATAAGGGACATTAAAGCTAATCTGCGTTTCCCTTCCTGACATGGAAGTCACAGCAGATGAAACTGGCATCGTATTGGTCAAAGGGCCAATACGATGCCAGTTTCATTTTAGGAAAATAAACTGGGTTAATTGGTGCTGAATGCCGACACACTGGAGGACGCTCGCGCAGCACTGAACCACCGGGTGCAGCAGCAGACATGAAGGGTCTCAGCCAGTGTGGTGCAGACAAGATGTGTTATTTAAAAGCAGAGAGAAGGAACTGTGAAGCCAGAGAACCTCATCAGTTATCTGTTATTGTGCTTCTATCACAAGAGGCAACGAGTGCTGTGTCATAAGATGAACCTAAAATGAACAGGGATTTTCAGAGTATATGTGGAGATAAAAGAAAAATGGACGATTTGGATTTCTTCAGAAAAAAATCCAGGTTTTAAGATTTCTGATGCCTTGTTATTGTCAGCAGCAGCCGAGGACCTGGCAGTGCTGTGAAATTAAAGCCACAAAAGTGAGTTCAGCGCGGCGGCCGCTCATCGTGGTGTGAGGGCATGAGGCTTAAAATTAAGATAATGGAGGAGCCTGTGACTGCATGGTCATCCATGGTTCCCAGAGGATGAATCGGACTGGTGATCTCCTGACTTGATCTATGGTGCTGCCACGTTTGTGTTGACATTTGTGTTTCTGAGTAAAATGCACCAAAAACTATAAGATGAACTGCCATGAACTTTGGTTCACACGTTCATGTTCCCTTCAGGTTGAATTGTAAGAGCTCTGGTGATCCCTGAACTTTTCATTTAACCCTTTGGCACTTTGGTTCTTGCAATTCTACTTTGGATTTTGTTTAATTAGCAGATGTTAACACCCTAATTCACAAAACTAAGACAGTGGACATGGTAAACCTGCTAAACACCAGCACGTTAGCATTTAGCCCAAAGCACCACTGTGCACAATGAAAAGTTTTGTGTTAGAGGAAAAAAATATTTAATATCTGTTGTCATCACAGTAACTAAGTATTCAGTTTTTCTCATGTGGATGAAAATGCGCTTGTTTAATGTGAATAAACTGTGCAGCCTGAGCAGCAGCTTTGTGGATCTGTTGTCAGCAACTTGTGAAAAACCAAATCATTTTCAGCAGCTTTTGTGTGATTTGAACAAACGGGTACAACACTGTGCATTTTTCTCTCCTCACTCAGACAAAAACTTGCCATCACTCTCTATCACTGAGGCCCAAGAAGTAATTTGAGAGAATATAGAAAAATCAGGAGCTGAAATAGAAGAAGACGAGGTAGGTCGAGTTAAAATGTGGCTACACCAAGAAAGTAAATTACAACACTTCATCACAAAATAAGTCCTGGAATTGACTGAAGAGCCCAGATTGGTGCTATACACCAGTGAGTGAGACTCAGTGGGGGGATTTCTGCTATAAGCCACAGTCTGTCATGGTTCTGCCAGTCCCATTTCCCCATGGACGATGGCTCCACCGATGTCCATCCTCACATAACGTCTCCAGCCTGTCAGAGAGTCCACATCTCCTGATACAGTTCAGATGAGGGGGGCAGGGAAGGTCTCGAAGCACATTTCTTGTGTTGGGGGGGGGGGGGGGGGGGGTCAGCTGTGTTTGACATTGCATGGTCACAGTGAGGTTGGTTTGTGGTAAAGAAATGAAGTTAAAGAAATGAGGGCCACAGCAGCAGAGCCTGTTGTTCTCACAGTGAGGCAGCTTTTTATGGACAGGCTCAGAGAGTGCAGTGATTCTGTGTCTTAGGTTCTCTCACTTTCCACACAAGGACATCAGTTTCCTCTTGGGGACACCCACAACTGTTTGTCTCCACCATGAGACAGTCAGATTGCTGCAAAAAGCCAAGGGAGACAGGTGGGAGACACCCCACATGTGCCGATCAACGAAGATTACTTCATTTAGGATCTTGTAGATTCTTGACAGGTAGAAGCTTCAGCATCAGTGAAGTGAGAGGAAGCAGAACAACAGGCGTGATGAGTGATAATCACTGACAGCCTGTCCTCTGTCCCCATCTGATCGTCCGGAATGTGGACGAGAACGACAAAGAGACAAAAACAATGGATGACAATCTGAGACATGGTCTCCAAACTTTCAGTGTATCTGAGCCCAGAGAGCACAGGGCCATGTCACTGAGACATTCAGAACCAGGTTAGGACGTCTGCCGCTGTTAGTGTACTGTTTTCACTGGCTCAGTGTATCATACATACTAAAAAATGCTGACAGCCATACATGATACAACATGGAACTGGTATTAGTGAGACATAACTGGACCAGCTGGCTCCTTAAAGCGAGGCCTGCAGGTAGAGCCTGAATCAGGCAGAGAAGTGTGCGTCCAACACGTCCTCGTATTCCTGCTTCCTTGTTGAGCTGCTTCTTTGCTGCTCTGTATTCCTCACTATTTTCTGCCTTGTGAGCTCCCTCAATGTGCCTCCCCTGCCTGAGCTCTTTGGTAAACCATGGCTTGTTGCTGTAGCACACATGAATGCAAATGAGCTCTCCGAAACCATAGGAGTTTCCAACCTTACTCTATTTCTGACACTGCAGTGAATTGCACACCTCACAGCAGCTTACTGAATGCTGCTGCTATACAAATATTCAGACATGCGTGTGTTGGAAACTTCACGGAGCCTTTGAGTCCATGTTTTCATGGACACTACTGCAGGATTAATGGACATGTCTATCCATTTTAGCTGGACGTGCAAGTGTAACAGTGAATATGTGAATCTTATATTTCCATAAAGTGTATTTATTCACAGTGATGTACAAACAGAAAGTTTCTCTTTTTATTCCAGTTTTGTGGCGTCCATATTTTGGACCATCAGTGTCTTTTATTTACTCTGTATCTTTGAAGATATTTTGAAAAAACAGATTAAGCACAAATATTCAAATGTTTGTTTCTCAGCACAAAAGGTCAGCGTTGTATTTACATACTGTGGAACAGGCTCCACAGCAGCTCTGCTGCGATGCACTGACCCTGGTTGGCACAACATTTAACATGGTCAGAGCTATTACACCAGAGGTCAGTGGCTTCTGTGTATTAGTGGTTTTGGAAGACAGACGGCTTTGAGCATATTTCACAAATAAGTGAATTTTAGCAGCTTCTCTGTCTCTGCATGTGGGTGGAGCAGACCGGAGACTGCAGGCTGGAGACTGGAGACTGCAGGCTGGAGAGTGAAGGCAGCACCAAAGGGACACGTTAGTCGGTTGTTTGTGGTTTGAGACCCAGAAAGCAGCTGATAGAAATGTCACAAGACCAAAACACACACCTGCAATGAGAGGATTTAATTAGTGGACGTGCAGCGTCTTCTTTGATTCTCCCAGTCAACACTTCCACGTGGAGTTTCATCACTTTATCATTAAATCAGACCCTGTTCATCTTTTATTGTAGCTACAGCCATTCAAGGTATTTCCACTGTGTAGTTGTTAGTGATGGAGTCTGCCACTCAAATTACCCTCACACACAGAAAAGGATGCAGTGTTACTGTTTGTTAATCTCTCTGAAATCAGCCTCATGCTGATGATGCTGCTGCTTCCAGGTTTGGAGCCTGGAACCCTCGTGCTGTGAGGCGACAGAGAGAAAAGTCGATCGTTTTCTGTGAGCTGATTTTTTACTTTAATCCATGTGTAAGTATGATCCCGCCTTCATGTCAGCGCATTTGATGAATGCGTATTTCTATGGTCTTCTTCTGTGGTGAGATAAAATCAGGCCACTAGAATTTTTATTCCTGTTTGTATCTGACATCCAACGACACAGAGGATCCTCTTTTAACTTCGTCCACTGGCAGCATCATCTGTGTTTGGTGGCATCAACAGATGCTTCTGTGCAGCCGACAGTTTGTCTGAACTGCTCGTTCTGTGTCTCGTCCAAAGCAACATGTTGTCTTTTGAACTTAATCCTGCTGCTTGTATGTGCAGCTCTGTGTGAGTGGAATACCTGGGGGAATCCTGATAACACGAGCTGTCCGCTCAGAGTGTTCTCAGCCTGCTCTGGCTGATGGTTAGGGTTGGCAGTGTGAACTGATAGAGTTCTGGATCAGGAGGATCAGTGGTATTTATCATGGATGGTGGGTGAGGCACACAAGAACAAATAAAATATACTTCATATGAACTTTATTCAAATAGAAATTAAAACTGCTGTGGAAAAATGCTTTCTGTGGAAGACAGAGGACACTAGAAGACAGAAGGTGGCATCAGCATCTTAAGGTTCAGGGGTCACAGATACTTTAAAGAATTAGCTCTGTCCATACCCAGTTCTGACAGAGAGAAGTTACACCCACACATTCAAAGGAATAGCTGTGAGCTCCGGTCTGATCTGGACTGGATGAACAGCAGCTTCAAACCTTCCTTCAGTTACTGAGGAAACGTAATTAATCAAGATATTAAACAGTGCATCTGGTTCCCTGGGTTCAAGGAGCAAATGATGTTTATAGGAAAGATGAAAAGTTGAAAAGTTTCTATCAATCAATAAAGTATAAGAAACAAGGACGATAGCTGCTGTTCACAGCTGCATTCCTCTGACTTTGTCCTGAAACTATGGTAATTTATAAAAACACATTTTCAGCCATGTTAGCTGTGCGGCTCTCTGGATGGAAATGTCAGTCTGTCCGTAGGACCACCACTTTCAGCCCTGACTGAAATATCTCAGCAGCTATTTGATGTGATTTTGTAAAGACATTGATGTTCCTAAAAGGATGAATCCCACTGACACCACCAGGTTAACATTCTTATTTTTCAGTGAAATGTCTCAGCAGCTTTTGGACGGATTGGAATAAAATTTGGTTCAGACGTTCACGTCCACCTCAGGATAAACTGTGAGAACCTCAGCATTTAGTTCAAAGCACTGCTGTCACTGAGTAGATCCTGACAGAGCCGAAGCATGGCTGAGGACTCCTGTTCATCATCCAGCTGCTCCAGTCCCACCGTGTTCACCAACCTGTTTCATAACCAGCTGCATGAGCTCAAACATTTTTCACCTTATATTTTTATTTGTGCACCTTATTATGAAATTCATTCTCTCATAGTTAGTTGCTTATTGACTCCTGTTGCATAATTTTACATTTTTTTCTATGAACAGAACAGAAACGAGTTTTCTGTTACTGTTTTTGGAATCTCATTACTTCATTAATCAGTATCTCTACACAGCATCACTGCGCTATCGTCAGGTCTGCTGACCTTCCTGAACTCAGGCAGATCTCTGCACTAATCTGCACCTTTGAGCTCGCCTTCACTCGAGGGGCAGTCCCAGACCCTGACGGCTGCTGCTTTAGTGAATCTGCCGCTAATTACACACAGATCGCAGGAGTAAATTAAATGTATGTAAATCTGGTGCTGAATATTCATCAGACGTGTGTAATTAGATGATATCTGATCCGAAGCACACAAGCCCTGGTCTGGTACAGAATCTATAGCATCTGGTATAAAACCACAGTCTGGGATCAGGAGCAAACAACAAGTGTCATGAGACACACATGATGAGCGGAGGCGTCAGAGATGCTCTGTTATGTTCAGTCAGAGGAGAAACAATGTGAGGCCTTTTGAATAAAGATGGAAACAAGTCACGATTGAACTTTTTCCATACAAATGCAAATGGAAATGGAGTGTTTGCATTTCAGCCACCAAATTTGCACTGGCAGAGTCTGAGTAAGCTTGTTTAGCTGTGTGTTTAATCATCAGGGATGGTTTGTGGAGAGAAGAGCTTCATTAAACTCCTGTAAAGCCTTGTATCAGTACAGTTGGCTTTTATCACTGCAAACAAGAGGAAAAGGAGAAAACATGTCCAGACTCAAAGTGATGAGATGAAGTTCACTCGGGTCCATCACATTTCCAAACTGGAGCGTCTCCAGAATTAGTGAGATTTATGGCAATAATTTGGCTGATACAACTGAGGACACACGGGACGTAAATAACAGCTGGAATGATTCATTTACTCCAAAAAGTGACACACTGAGCGGAGTGTGTGCAGAATGACAAGCAGGCCGGTGAATGTGTCGAGTCAGATTTCATTATCAGTGGAATTACTCTCTCCTCTGTCATTACCAGTGTGATGAAGACCAGCCACAAGGTTGCTGAACTTATCCACCGCTCTTCCGCTCTGCCATACTTTAAAATCAGACGGATAAATTACGTTAGTGTGGGCAGTTGCACTGTGTATGGTACAGATGAATAAAAAATATCAGAAACATTAGCACATGAGGAATTTTTGAAATTTATTTTGAAATGTCAGTTTGCTTTGTTTGGAGCTGTTTGGAGCCTTTGACTGAATTGAAGGTTTATCTGGTCCCTTTACTGCTGTGGCTTTATACCGACTGCTGGCAGAACTGCAGCCTGTGTATGACTTTACTGCCACAAAAGGGTTTTTTTTTAAATTAATTAATCCTTTCATACAGAAGGCAGTGGTTAATTAATGGCATCGAGCAGAACAAACGATTCCTCTCCTTTAACACTGCAGCTCTGTGTGTGTGTATGTGTGAGTCTGTGTGTGTGTGTGTGTGTGTGTGTGTGTGTGTGTGTGTGTGTGTGTGTGTGTGTGTGTGTATGTGTGTCTGTGTCCCAGTTTATTGGTGTAACTACCACAAACATCAACACAGTTAATAATAAGATAAGAAAAGAAGAAATTAAAGAAATTAAACTTTACATTTGATTGCATTGGTTTTCCTGTCAGAGTGCAGTTGCTGTGGATGTTAAGTCTAATTTCTTAATCCTGCATATTTTAACTGTGTCTTCTGCTCACTGGAAAATAATAAAACAATTTCTATCACCTCAGTGAAAATCCTCTCCAAATTCATAATTTCACACTTGCAGTTCCAGATACTCATTGTCCCAGTTTCCAGACTGCTCCCACTATCTCACCGTCCTGTCGAACACACAGAGGATCCTCACTGTCACACTGCAGGAGAATTGATGTCTCTCAGCTATTTCAAACAGTCCAAGGACTTTTCTGATGAGTTAAACTCCAGAAAGTTTAACTCAACGCAGCTCTCTCTCTCTCTCTCTCTCTCTCTCTCTCTCTCTCTCTCTCTCTCTCTCTCTCTCTCTCTCTCTCTCTCTCTCTCTCTCTCTCTCTCTCTCTCTCTCTCTCTCTCTCTCCTTTCTTCTCTTCAGCCAGTTGCCTTCCAACCCCACTGACAACCTCTCAAAGACTGGGCGGGGGGGCAGTATTTGGGGAGGCAGGTTGGGGGACTGGACTCCAGTTTCTTTGACATCCTTCAGTTGAACCTGTTGCTGTGTTTGTCCTCCACTCATGGGTAAGTGGTTTTGATTATGAGCTCTGTCGTGGGGGATTTTAATCAGACTCCTTCAGGGGAGTTATTGGATCAGTGTGTGAAGGACCAGTTATTAAAGATTGCTTTGATTCTGAGGTGACTGATAAACACTGGAAAGAAAATGGAGAAACTCTTGTGAAAAATTAAGTGGTGGAAGGTGAGATTTCCTGTGAAGTTGTGGGTAAACCTGATGTGATTTCACCTGCAGTGACCCCCGAGGCTTTCACGTTTGAACAGCAGCAGGAGTCATTAATGATTCAGCTGGAACATGACCAAATGCATTCAGCATAAACAGCTGGAGACGGTGAAACAAAAAATGAGCAGACAAATTGGAACTGGGAAACTGTAAACTGAAGCTGATAAAAGGTGGTGGAGGGGGTGGGGGCTGTTGAGGAAGTTTAATGTTGGCACGAACCTCAAATTGCTTTTTTTTTTTTTTTTTTTTTTACCTCACCACAGAAGAGGACCAAATGCACTTATTCACAGAATAAGATCCAGACCGGTGTTCCTCCCTGGACTGGTCTGGTCTGACGAGGAGCACATACAGTGTGTCCTCACAGCTCGGCACAGGAGAGAGAATCATGGAGGTGTTAGGTCTGCAGAGAAGAAACACCAGACTCACGCTGAGATTTGTGTGAGATTAATCACTGGTGATTTATTTGCACTCGACCAACTTAAAAACAAATGATTGAAAAGTTAAAACAGGAAGCAGCAGCCTAGGTCGACGAGTATGTTCTCACAGGCCTGAGCCTCGAACCTGCTGCTCTGGCTGCCCTGAGTCTGAAATCAAAGCATTGATCTCAGATGGTGATGTGTCCCCGTCCAGAAAGATGGAAGTTGGCATTAAAATCTGGAGACGCTGGTGCTTCATGTTTTTACCAAATGTTTTGAAATACATGCAGGAGGAACTCAGCTGAGGCCGCTTCTGTAAATCAAACAGCCTCTTGTTCGAGACGCGAGCTTTTATTCAGGTGTAATTTACAGTTCAGTCGATCATGAAGGCTCCAAAATCATCAGATTTTATATTCAACATCCAATCAGACACCAAGTCGCGACACATGGGCCCAGTCAGACAGGAGTCATTTCTCCATGGAGAAATTTTAATTAGCGTGACTGTAATAATTATTGAGCTATTTGTGATTTTTAATCTCCTCCAGAGCGTCTGTGCTGGTAACTTTCTCCTTCTCAGCACTGGTATTAATTTCAGCTCCAGTCCCCTGTTGTTTCTATGCACCCTTGAAGACGGTCCTGTAACCTGAGTCCGGTCCGCAGAGACTCCTCCGGGTTTCATTTCATTTGCACATGATTGGGGTGTCAATCACACTGCAGCATTTCCTGACGGCCAAAGAACATCTTGTCTGTGAGAATGAAGACAGGCCGACATTAAAGCTTTTGAGCAGTCGCTTTCTAATTTCACTTCTGGGATGCCATCTCCATCTATACCGTAGTGCACCATGGGAGCCATTAAAGTGAAGGGGAAGTTAAAGTCCTCCGGCAGAGTTAGATCCTGCAACGTCGCAGTCAAACCTATGGCAGATGCAGACGACGCAGCTTCGACGAGTTGGGAAAAGTTGCAGAGACTATCACCAGAGTCCCTGAGGCATGATTCTGTTCAGGCTTCTATAATTTAACTAATAATTAAACCTCAGCTATTAGTATTGTGCATTGATTTATTTCATCCCTTTAATTTTTCAATTACATGTTCTAATTTCATTTTTCTCCGTTTACTATGCAAAGTCGTTTTAAAAGGCCCCTGACACACAACTCGTAACATGCTGATTGGGTCTGTGGGCTGAAGTCGGGCCCCCGAGCCCAACATTTCACCACAATCAATGAATGTCTTAATGACTAAACTATGACTAACCTGTAAAACCCCTGTGCTCACAGAACGCCCACACACACACACGCCCACAGCAAATACACACCAATGAATAATGGAAAAGCCTGGAATCTCCCAGTGCTTTCTCACCTGTGTTCCCCTGTAACTCCGCCTGGATGTGGCTCTACAGATGAAGCTTCAGCTCCGTGACAGACAAAGTTAAGCCACAGTAAGTGACAGTGACATTGACTGCTTGCTTACCCTTCCATAAATCCAATAGAAATGAATGTAACAAAAGCAGAGCCACAGCTGAGACAGCAAAGTGAGAGCAATCCGATGAGGATGTCTCTGTTCGAAGCATATTGATGTGTTGTAGTTAATCTTTGGCAGCTCGCCATGAAAAAGCACTGACTCTGAAACTAATGCACACCTGTGGGAATAAATCAATGTTGGCAATGGCAGCTGTTCATTTTTTATGGGATTGAATTGTTGGAAAATAATACAATGACCGTTGAATCCTCAGATACATCTCATTAAGCTCCGTCTTCTTTCAGGTTTCTTTAAGCCGGGCCCTGAATGATTCAGCAAACCTCCCGTGCTTCTGGTTTGATGCAGAGCTGCGGCTTTGTGATTCACTTTTCAGTCTGTGCCACTCGCTTTGATTCACACTGTTAAACTAACAATATTATGCTTAAACAGGAAAGAACAGCAGATGAAGCAGGAAATGAGAGAAAACTAAAGCAGTTGGCTTTGCCGTTCTTCAACGGAGACGCTTCACATCAAACACGCTCTTCTCTAAAAGCAAGTGAAGAAGCTTTGATAAATCTCTGTTGCAGCATGAGTGAATACGCCACACGCCCGCTGTGATTTGTGTCCACGCTTGTTTTTGTTAATTAATTTTCCCTCCTTCTTCTCCGGTGTGATGCACATCCCATCAGCTGCAGTAAATCTTCTCGCCACTCACCTGATCTGAAAGCCATTCATCACCATCAGGGCAACGACAGGTGAGGTCACGACAGCACACGGAGCAGGACTGGCAGCGTTTGGTTTGTGGAGTAGACAGGTTACACTACATGACGACAGAGGAATTATGGATTTGTGTTATTAGTTTGGACAGTCAGATTAGTGTTTGTATATAATCTGTATTCCAGAGGGAAAACCTAAGAACAGAGATCAAACAAGTGATGTAACGAAGGTGAAATATCTGGAGCTGCCCAGAGGAATAAATGATGAGAGAGTGTACAGTGATTTTCTGAGAATGAAGACGAACTGAGCTTCATAAATGGAAACAACAGCCCCGAAAGAGTCATGTGAGTTTGACAGAACCACCGTCAGAAACGAGCTGTCGCTGCTGATCAGGAGGCGTCCGTGCTCTGTATCCCGCTTTCATTTAGGCAAATAAAATGAATCTACAGTGTGTTGTCTCATTCATGATGGGTGGGACAGTCCTTAGTAATTCTAACTAAACCCATGTTTACTTAAATTCATTATGTAATTCATATATTGTGGTTACCTAATTTGTTATTGTGCTTTAAATTAAATTGTTTATATGTGAAATACGTTAATTCAATTCACAATTTGATTTAAAACAATCAAAATGCATGTGTAGATGTGGGGGTGGCCGAGAAACCGGGTATACAACAATGAGTCTGGAGCAGTTTCCAATTCCATTTTATCTGACAAAATCAGAGTCTTGTTCAAAAACTTCGCAGTAAAAAATGCACATTGGTCCAACCAGCAAGACAAAAGAACGCAAAAAAATTCTCAAGAAGAATCAAAGTAATACACAACAAAAGAATTCGCTCTAAACTGCCTTTCTGGCTATACCCTTAAAGTTTGGGCCGATGGCAGGAGCTACAATCTGGAGCTGTGTTCTGGAGCTGTGTTCTGGAGCTGTGCTTCTCTCCTCTGGCCTCCGGCCGCCACAGCCTCCTCACTTTTATACTGGTGGACTGCACCTTCTCAAACATTCGATATCAATTATCTCTTCCAGCACACTTACAGTAATTCCTACATTAAATAACACATTATCAAATAGAAGTTCAGTTAAACTTACTTTAAAAACACATATTTCTTTTTAAACAAGATACTTATACAGGTCATTTCACCACAAAAGACAAAACACCCCTCCCACTCTACCACACTTGGTTCCTTCCCCTGTGAACCCCCCTATTTAACCAAATGGACCGCTCCAGCTCAGGTTTGGCTGTTCCTGGTCTGACAGAGGAAGAATTGCAACAAAGGAGACAGGTGAACACAATGTAAATTCAATAAATCAAATCCACAATCACAGTGTGTCCTCTCTCCTTCACCCCCTCCTCCAAATGTTCATACCACACACACGTCACCACCAGCAGCTCACACCAGCATCAACATTCTGATAAAATCTACCTGAGAAAGAGTGTGTAGCACATGTGCCTTACTTCAGTGCACGGGGTCTCCCTGTGACAGCAGGATAAAACAATTTAATTAGTTAACAAATTAGGTAACCACAATATATGAATTACATAATGAATTTAAGTAAATTAAACATGGGTTTAGTTAGAATTACTAAGGAAATCAGAGTTACAAATAATCTTTACTATTTGAAATTACTAGTACAGTCAACTTAAAAAATATGTCTAGATTTAGATGAGTGTATTGGGTGCAACCACTTTCAATATTAAAATTGAGTAAATTCAACGAAACATTTGTCTCAGTGCATGTCAGCTGTCCTCTGTGTCTCTGTGTCTGAGGGACACCACGGCCACACTGATGGCAGCTGCTGAGTCGAGCTCGTGTTGTTCTGTTTATCGTCTGCTCCGTCCCATCAGCTCAAAGATGCCTTTGTTTGCTGTTGTGTGATGTAATTGAACACGTAACACGTGTTGTGTTTACACGTCAGGCCAGCAGGAACTCTTGTTTTCTGTTGGCAGCAGTGAGAGGAGTCAGGTAAACACACTCCTTCCCCACGCTGAGCTGCTCTGTGGGTTTTCTGATGCCAGCTGAGGGGCGGGCTCTCCGAGCAGGTGAGCCAGTGGCTCCATGTACTGTATGACCTCAGTGACACACACAGACCAGCAGCACTCACTGCACATCTGCATAATGACCGGCCGGCTCGGACATGCCGCTGCACTTCTGCGTTAAGTGACCGTTGTTTTCATGTACTCCTGTTTTTCTTCAGCTGGCAACTACTCAACGATTTGTTTACCACTTAGGAGACTCGAACACAATAATAGACAACTTTATTTTTCAAAATCAGTGTCTATGACAGTGATCAAACTCCCGCCTGGGGCACAGGCTCGATTCCAGTTATTTCTACAGGTCATTTCAAGCCTTTCTTGGCAAATGTTTTCCTCTCGCCATGAGTGAAAGCAGAAAACACAAACAAGTTCAACCCTTAAGATACGTGAGACGAGCCAGGGAAAATACAAACAGCGGCAGCCGTTGTGTGGGACAACCACAGAAGGAGAGTGACAGAGATTGTTATGATTTATATGGAAATCAGCAGAAGACCTGGACTTGAAATGAAAGTGGAACCTTGGTGCTGATATGAGGTTTCAGTTACTTTTGTTTTCAGTAGGTGAGGCTGAATCACACTCTTTTCTCCGAGCGGAGGGGAGAAACGATGAAAGGTTGCTTTATTTCTTCAGCAGTGCACTGAAAAAAAATTACCTGCCAAACATTACCCTTCAAGTACATGTTGCTGCTTTCATTTATTGTTATTTAAATAAAATTTCAAAGGCCGCTCTTTGGAAAAAAAAAAAAAAGATTAATGGCATTCAGCTAAACATGGCTGTGGCAGCTTCAAAAAAAAGCTTGTTCTTTTAATCTCCAGAGCAAAAGATAATAAAATAAGAGTCAACCAAATCAGCTCATGCAACCGCGTGGCTGTACTCTCAAGGCCAGCATGAACTTTGATGAGTCCTTTGAGACACATCGCTGCTGAAGGACACAGCTCATTAGATCACTGGGGGATTTTTCAATGAGGATGTTTACGTATGATTTTGTATGAATCATCCATCGTCTCGTCCTCGTCACAAATATCCCTGCACAGTAATGGAGTAAACAGAGTAATACAAACATTATCACGGCTCTGTCTGTGTCAAATGACTTTCGTGTTATTTTGAAGTGTGAACTTGTTTCTGTTTTAAACCAGACCAGGATCCTTCCTGAACCTGACCCAGGTGCTGTGAGACTCTGAACAGAACCATGAAACAGTTTCACGACGCTGCAGATGGATCTCGAACTGAGAGATCAAAAAACGTCGATACGTTCAGGATCAGTGTATTTACAACCTGATAAATATAGAAATGACAGGTTTTTAGTCCATTCAAAGGAAGCTGATGCAAATGTAATATGATAAATTCATGTGTTTTTTCATTCAACAACAGATGAGGGAGTGAGGCCTGTAAAGGAACGCCACGTTAAGGGACACAACTTTTACTCAGGTGATATGATAATTATCTTCTACAGCGACCAACAATGCAGCGAGGCCATCTCTCCCACTGTGGGTCATTTTCCAGGCTTTTATCAAAGCGATGAAACTCACACAATAGACAGACAGAAACAGAGCAGGAGACGGAGACAGAGGGAGAGACAGAGCAATCCACAAGGCAAAAATTAGCATTTGATTGCGACCGTACCATGGCACCTAAACTCTCACTTTACTGAAGTGGTTGTGGATGTCTCTCATAAAACGTATATTACGTTAGGGCTTTGGGGAGATGAGAGGTGAGATTTCACAATACAATTAGAATTTATCAAAGAAACCTTAGTGTCTTCTGTCGACGTGTCAGCCAAGATAGAAGCTGTGTTTCCTTACGTGAACATAAACGAGTTCTGGCATTTGTTTCCTGCCCCCTTTCCTTGACTTCAAGGAAATTACAGTCTCACAAAACTGCGGCACACACACACACTTTAGCTTCCCAGGTTCTGAGGGAATTGGCATACATCACAGGGCTCTGAGCAATCAAATCTGGGCAGATGACACAGAAAACAAAGTGAAGCCCAAAGCTCGTGAGCAGAAGTTTTACAGGGAATTCAAGGGTGGAAGTTTCAAGGCACCCTGGTCTGTAGGTCTAATCCAGAATGAGGTGAAATTAATTATGAGCTCAGTAGGATTATTGACAGATACCACCGGCTCCTTACAGCTTCTGATCAAATGACTTTTCTCAGGAACTTCCATTAATTTAGCAGAAATGGAACAGTGTGCCCTGCAAGGCCACTGCTGGATCAATGAAAAGGAGCCGTAAAAAAATTGTAACGGATCCTCTCTGCTGAAATACACCTGAAGGCAGCGTCACGGAACAGAACGTGTTCCATCAGGATTCTGCAAATCATGACTGTGACAGAGCAACATGTGAAGAACATCAACGCACCGTCGACACCCAGCATTCAGCCAGGGAATGAAAAACGCCGGAACAGATTATGTTGAGTAAACTGATGTGCAAAGATAATGTAACATGTATGTTGTGTGTGAACAGGTATTTGCAAAGTGCAAACCTTCTCCACCCTCTTTAATTTAAGAGGAATTTCTAATGGAGATCACATTATGGAGAGTCACATCCAGCGTCATGCTCGGCCATTTTAAAAGGAGCGGGTAAGGTGAACTCAGTCAAGGGTGACACTGCATTTTAACATGGCCCTCAAACACACTACCTGTCATGCAGTTAAAATGGACTACTTGATGTGTTATTACCCAAATGATAATAACAGCCCCGCAGAGGAAGGGCATCGGTTTCACACCGTTTAAATCGTGATGTGAAGGCAAACCAAAGCCACGGACTGTTATCGTTCCATCACAGGCCACCAGGCAGGAGGTATGTAATATACACTGAGTTTCCAAGAAAAATGAGCTTCTTGTGTCTAAGTGTGTTGCCTTAATGGTCCCACCTCTGACATGACCACCAACCAGATGATGATATTTAGAATATTGTCCTCTGTTCATTTCTCAGGCTCTGACCCTGAAAGAATCCAAATGAGTTCAATCAAAAACACATCACAGGTGAGTCTAAGAGCCCAGAGCCACAGCAGGCCCACTCCGATAGTGTCTGACACGGCAACCACCGGAGTGTGTCCGTCCTGTGCAGTGCATCCAGGGACAGTGGCTGAGCACAATAAAGATGTGTGTGGTCTAACATGCAGTTTGATCTGATGCTCCTCACCAGCTGTCCAATCAGCTATGTGCTGTGGACACGGAGGACGAGTGGGAAGAACAATCCTGAGTTCACTGGTTGAGCTGGTTTCTGAGCTGATGGGAAGTCTTTTGTCTTTTTTTTTTTTTTTTTTACTGTTGTTGTCTGTGGTGGAGTTACGATGGAATCCTTTGATGGGAAGCCAGTAAATGAGGGAACAAATCCCAATCCCATAGTCTGCAGGTTGATAAACAGTCTCTGACCTCTGGATCTTTTTTTGGCTCCCTCCTCTAATTAGTTAACTTGCTGCTTTTGTTGTGAAAATCTGACCGGGTGGTGTCAGAGGGCTGCAGCTGCCTGGGACTTCTGATGCAGGTTGATGAAATGAACAGATTACAGTCCACCAGCAAGTGTGTGTCCGTTCCTTAACGAGCGCACATGCAAATGTTCTCAGCCTCAGGCGTGTTTCGTTATATGTGCATGGAAAAGTAACTGTGTGTTGACCCATAGAAAGAGTGACCACACTGTGACATATTGGAAACCCACCATCAGGTACCATAAAGCAAATGTCACCTTGTTGCTAAGGGCAGACACAGGATGGTGAGGAGAAGGAAATTACAGTGAACGCTGTGAATCATCCCAGCAGTTAATTGCCCCTTCATGCCGACTGAAATGCCAAAGGACGACTCTCAGCCATCGGAAAGCCTCATGTTGAGAGCATGAAAGTCCCTTCCTCTCTGAAACATACTGTCACCATCATCATCATCAGTTACCACTATCTATTCATCTTTGCCCTTAAGTTAATTAATACAAAGGCAGGTGAGGTGTGTAAAAGGTGTTGGGCAGACATAGAGTTCAGTCGGGTCTTTTGATGGGCGATGGAAACTGTTTTCATTTTCAGTTTACGGATCACATACTGGTCCTTAAACATAACATTTAGTTTAACCTGATTGTTGTTGCAGTCACAAACAGCACAACTGGTCCCTTTACTCCGTAACAGTTTAACTAACGTTAGCCGAACTCTTCAGGTGTGGTGGTAGAAGGTGGAGATGATCACATGGTCCCATTTAAAGTGTGACAGCTTGAGTTCTCACATCATTTATTTCCCTAAACACTCTAAGAAAAGTGAAGACTCTAACAGGTCACAGTTTACTCTCACAGGCGCTGATTAAGTGAAGGGAATGACTAAGTGATGCCCATAATTCACGCAAGGTATCACGGGGCTATGAATAACACACGGTTCCATTCAAGGTACAAATATCAAACAAACGAAAACACACACAAACGTTTCAGTGTGGGAGCCGTAGTTTCACTGAGTGCTGATGGTTTCTCCATCAGGTCGTAGCAGATATCAACTGCACCAGGCCAAACCATTTTAAATGAAATGTATCATCTTTTTATTTTAATGAAAATGCACAGATATTCTATGGTTTTCTTTTATAAAAAATACAAATGTTCTTCTTCCACCGAGACATACGTAACAGCAATATTTTACAGGCCCATCTTTCAAAGACTGGCTACTATATTTTGTTATCAGCTAGCTTTACATGGTAGCAAACACGCAGGAGAGGTTGCCTTTAAGGTTTAAATACTTTTAAATAGACTTTTAAATAGTCAGAAATGCAAACACTGTAAGCAAAACATATCTACAACAAAAACACAGCTTTATTACAGGAAACCACCGCAGCGCAGACAAGATGTGGACACAGCATGCAAAAGCTATCAAGAGTCTTTGGCTGGCAGACCCAACACACACAGATAAGGCATACCTGTCTGATCAGCAGCAATGGAAAAGTGTAAAAAAACATGGAACGTGTTTTCCAGTGAGGTATCAAGTCACCAGTGTCCATGCTCAATTCAGCCAAGAATCCAGAGCCACAAATTAGAAAAGTTCAAGTAACGGCAAGTAAAGATTCCATAGTCCAACTGTGACCGAAGAAAACATGGTTAATTAGGAGGAGGTCCCTGTATCACAAACGATGGTGCTTCAGTTGTGGCTGGAAAAGCAACACGATGTCTACGAGTCATCATCAGTTTTTATGACATGAAAGAGGGTGACGTTAAATATTACCTGGTGTCCGTTATTCCAGGCGTACAGTGCTCTCTCTCTGGCGTTGTAGTCGAGCATGGAGATATGAAAGTACTGGTTGTGGAAAGGAATGTCTATGTACTCGTACATTGAAGTCTTGGTCGAGTAAGCGTAGTAAACCTTTGCTCCTGACAGATGAGAGTTAGTTATGTAGAGTGTCCCACAGATCATGAACGATTCGCCCGCATTCCTTTTGGAGTATTCGGTGTTCCAAGTCTTCAGGACCTGCAGGGTGTCAGGGTCGATCTGGGAGATGACAACATTTCCAGCATTTTGATTTGTCGCGTACACGACCCACATTCCCAGTTCATCAGCCATGACGTCGATGTCGGAGTATCCTCCCCACGTATATGGATACATGTTGTGGAAACCAGCAAACTCCAAAGCTCGCTGGGCCAGCACACTGCCCGTCTCGAAGCTGTACTTCACAATAATGTTGCTCTGGTACTTGTTGTAGTAAAGCGAGCCGTTGTAGACGATGTGATTGGTTCCCTCCCATTTGAATGGGAGGCTGTAGGTTCGAGAAACCACCCCTGCTACAAAGTCCTCCATCGTCTTGTACTCGCGCACAATCTTGCTGTTGGTGTAACTGTCCATGTACCAAACCTACACATCAGAGAGGACGAAGAGGGTGAGAGGGTGAGAGGGTGAGGACCAGCTCATACATCCTGTTTAACATGTCAGCCATCGGAGATAAGCTCCTACTGATTCATTTTTAAAATCATCAACTATGAAAGTGACTCGATTAAAAACAGCAGAAACATCACTGCTCCACATTCAAACACCTCTTCCATGATAACAGACAGTTGTTGTGATATTCTACCTACTCTGAAAACACAACACAGATATTGCAGACGATGCACAGCCCTCAGAAAGCACTCCCCTTCTTTCATAACTCACCCTGTTGTTTCTGGTTGATGCTAGAGGATCAGTCATCCATGCCCCAAACCGGGTTCCAGATGTCTTTATTGTAACAGGTCCAGTGATTTTCATTAATTTCCCACACGCTGTTAATAAAGAAATGCAACGATAAGATGTGCTGTGGTGGTTTTTGTCTCTAACTAGATTTCTCAAGCCAATTTCATGCCTGTGCCACCAGAGAGTGTGCCCTCTGTGCATACTAAGACAGCACTGGCAGCAAGCTGCTTTATTTAACTTGAAGCACAATGGTTCGACTGCTGTTTGTAGCTGAAGGCAACTCAGCTTTCTTTTGTTTAGCCCATATTATTTTCTTAAGAGCAGCTAAAGACTTAAAACTATAAAAAAAAACTCAGTGTTCATACGTCAAAATCTTTAGTTCTGAGCAGATGTTTTGTGAACAGGTTTGGTTTGAGCGCAATTAGCAAAACACAGTTAGTCTTTAATTTCATGAAAATGCAAATGTGTTTCACCAGCAGCTGTGTACATTAAGCTGTGGAAAATACTGAAACTCCAGATATATGTAGATGTGATTAGGTGGAGCATTTTACATTCAGTAGCTGTATTTTATTTATTTATTTATTTTTATTTATTTATTTTATTTTTTAAAGATTTTACTGTGTGAAGAGCCTGTCAATAAGCAAACAGTCCACAAGAGCAGAAACAAATATGCTTCTTTTCTTCACCTGTATGAGGTGAATCGAGGTGAGAAGAAACTGCCACTTTTAAAGGAAACACATTTTGGTGTGGGATGTGAGAAACAAAGAAAAGCATCACAGCAGCTGAGAGAGGGCTTCGAGACGCAGCCTGGCCGGGGCCTCGGAAAGAACAGAGCTCACTTTTTTTGTGGTCTTCTGCTTCAAACCACAAGAAAAGCTGTCAAGCTGTATAATATAATACGTTTTATTTACATTTCCCCTATGGTTATTTTCCTCTGCAGCAGAAAAACAACAGTATACCATAGAAAGAGAGAAAGACTGTTGCTATGACAACAATATGGCTGTGACAATTTATGACATCATGCAAATAGTGATCTTTGGCCATGAGTGCTGGTGCGCTTTATTTACCAGAACCCATTCTCTTACCCACTCCTCTGATAAGACTCTAGAAAACAATGCACACGTACTGAAATATGTCAGTTTACTTAGATAACAGTAAAATGAACTGTCACTAAAAACGGCATCTCGCTTCTCTTTAGTGTTCACTACTCACTTAGTTTGCCCATGCAGCTGCGAAGCCTGCTGTCCAATCGCAGGACTCGCTGATAGAGCTCATCGTAGTCATAGGCCCCAAGTTCCTCCTGGATGCCTGTCAGCACGGCCGACAGGTTCCTGATCTCCTCCTTGAACTGGGAGATGAGCGCAGCATCCATCTTGTACTGCTCCAGCACAGGGATCAACGGCTTCAGCTCGTCCATCTTGTCCTTAAGCTCCTGAGAAGCGACAGTGACGATGGAAAACAGAGGGAGGTGGGAGAATGTGGACAGGTGTGGTGGTACAGCGTTACACGATCATACAATGTTCATGTGATGTGGTCAATCATTGCTTCGTATCTGATGTTCCTGCCATGCGAGTGGTTCTTCTACACAGTTTTTTTCCAACTAGTTCCGTGTCTAACAACCTGCAGCACTCCCACACCAGCTGTCCAGTGCAGTCCACACAGAGCAGCTGCAGCAGCACAGCAGCCTCTGAAACAACCAGAGATGTAAGCACTGTCTGAATCAGAGAGCTTCTGAATATGTTGTACTGTATATATATTCTTTATTTTCTTCTGTTCATAAAAGGTCCACAAACTGATAAATTTTTAGAATATGCCCACATCAGAAACGCTGCCCCCACAGAGATGGAACAATCCTGTCCCGGTGGTGACAGGATTCATTACACTATTACTGGCTGTGTTGGGTAATTATCAGCCAAATGCACTGATTTAAACCTCAAACAAATGAGGCTTTCCAGAGTCTCATCATGGTTTTAAGCAACTATCACTAACACAGTGTTTATCGAATTTAATGTCTGAGTTATTCTTTAACTTGCTTGAAAATCTAACTTGCAGGGTATCGTAATGGAACATTGGCCCATGGTGCGTGCCAATTACCATTAGAATTTACTGGGTTTGAATCTGATCCAGGCCATTAATGTGTCTATTTTCTGTGCTTCCCTTTTTTAAAAATATAGTTAAAAAAAAAATTCAAAGCTGATTTACGCTTGAAAGCATGTTTATGGTATAAATGGCAGTTGTGTAATCAATACTGAATAAAACCAAATCAGGTAAATGACTAAAAACTAAATAGAAAAGATCCACTGAAGATCTGATTAAACCAGGCATGGCTGTACAATACCTGGAAGTTCCTGGCCATGATGGATTTCCTGTCATCTTCAATCTGTCTGAACTTGGTCCTCAGGCCCTTCATCTGGTTCTCCATCTTCATGACATATTGGAAATCTCTCTGAGTTCGCAGGTTCAGCACCTCGATGGACTGAGACATGTTCTGCACCTAGAATAAAACAAGCCATGATAAATGAGTTATCATGCACAAACAGAACGTTTACTTATGCGGTATAGTTAACTCTGCTGGTAAATCGACGACGCCTTCCCTTCTCTCCTTCCTTTCACTTCAAATAATTGAAAGGCACTTTGATGGGTTTTCCCTGGTGAACCTGTGTGTGAGCCTGAATGTGTAACAGGCTACTGCTGAGAACAAAGGACGTGGCAAAGCCTGACAGCAGTGTACCTATGTTAAATGCACGAGTGTGTGTGTGTGTGTGTGTTACTTGTGCATACCTTCTCCAGTAGCTGGCGGAGTTGTCTGCTCTTGGCATCTCTGGAGCACAGACTCTGTTCTGGTGCCACCACTGTGCAGATACAGCGCCCATCAGCATCCTGGGCCGAGCTGTACACCTGCCAGCCCTCCTTTGGGGCGATAGTCTGCAAGTACAATCACATATGCACTAAGGTTCGACTGATGTATTCGATCATGTATTGCACAGTCACTGATTTCAAATTTAACAATAACTGGTTTGTAAATTGCACGTCTGATAGGTCTGCTGTGTAAAGGCCACACCTACAGGTGTACCCCAGGGTTCAGTACTGGGCCCATGTTGTTTTTGTGTTGATATTAGTAACATTTCAGCATTGAAACATCCAGTTAATTCATCTGCGATGCATATTCTGATGTGGCTGTTAGAACCATTCTAAATGCCTTTGTTTTTGATGTTGGAAGCTTTTAAGCTGAACACTGATAAACACACAAATCAGTCTCATCCCAAGACAAGTACAGAAGGATTTCTGGCAAATTCTCCTTCTAAGCATGTGTGAATGCATTTGACGGAAAAGTTGAAAAGGAACTTAAAGAGAAATAAGATTTTTTCAGAAAGTGGTTAGAGGAGTCGAGCCTTCTCTCAGCTCTGGATTATGGACATAATTTATGTCTGTGGCTGCCTCCACTCCAAAGTGCCTGGAGGCAGTCTGCCCCTCTGCTTGCAGATTTATAACAGGTTGCTCTTGTACATCTGTGTGCTCTTGTATAGAATTGTAGAAGTGAGCTTGGCAGCGTGAGGAAAAGTTTGCTAGTCTTCTGACTGTGTTATTGAGGATCAACAATTGTATGTCTCTGCAAATTGCCCCTTTGTAACTAGGGGCCTGAGGTTATTTCTGATTGGATCTCAGGAGTGGCTCATGCACAAACACTTCATGGATCCAGACATGTTAGAACTGGGGTGTTATCTTAAAGCAATGCTCAGTGTGTGGCCAGGAAGGAAGAAGTGTTCTACGTGCTGTAGAACTTTGAAAACTGAAGACATGAACTTTGAGTAACTTCAAGTACATTCAAGAACTTTTTCTCAATTATTCATAGGACCTGTGGCCATGCGCCTTCTACAGAGAGGGAGAGATTCAGCTGACACTTTAATCAAGCAAAAACAGAAAAATGAGCCTGAAGAAGCCTTTGTTTTCATATAAATATTTATGTACTTTGCCACCAAGGACTCTGCTGGTAAACCTTGTCATCCACTATAATCCGAGTGGCATTTCAGAAGAAAGGCAGGTAAATTTGGAGGAGGGGAGTTTCTGAAGAGACAGATGAGTTGAAGAGGTGGTTGTGTGGGTAAACAGTGGCTGAAAAAACTAAGAAAAGAGGACAATGCTGACAAAGAACAAAAAGGAGGACTTGACTGTCAATTAGAGGGAAGGAGATAGAGGTAAAAGAGCAGGCATGCAGGCAGATAGATCCCCACAGAGAAGTACAAAGACAACAAGCATCAGATGATGAGATGAGGTGAGGGATAAACAGGGAGGGCACCAACGTGGTCTGAAGAGAAAATGAAGATGAAGGTGAAGAGAAACAGAAAGACGGGTAAAAAAAACAGGGTTAGGTTCACACATGGAAACGTTAGTAAAGTCCATCTATCCATCATTAAAAATCACTTACTAATGCATCAAAGCACAGACATGAAAGAGTGTAACCGGTTCTATACAAGCACTGGCTTTAGCTATGGCTGCTTCATACCTGTACACGGAGAACAACATGTTTTACCTAGTGCAGTTTAACAACATTGTATTTTATTCGTGAAACTGTGTTTGTTGATGAGGTGAAGACTAATTTTTCAATATTTTCTGTCTCTCACTATGTTAGACAGAAGAAGATCAAGCTCCAAGGCTACAATGGTTTCGCAGAGCTGGGCGCCAAAGTCTAGTCATTAATCATCCCCACAAAACAGCATCTAGCAGCTCAAAGCTTTCCCCAGGCACCCAGCAGAGTTCTGCTCTCTGCACAGGCATCACACACACACGCATGAGTGGTTACATACCACACACACAAACACATAACCAGTTGCCAAGACACATTCATGTTTCATGTGCTTATTCTTGATCTTCCAGTCTGTCTTCGTGTGGGTTTCAAGCCATGTCAAAGTTTATTATACCCGATATCACAGAATATGTCTCAGAGGACATAAAACAGAGCAACAATGCACAACGTTAGCAAAACACAAAAATGTCAATAAATAATGTAAATGACTATGCACACCAAAGTCTGGTACATTCATCTGTACATTCACCTGGAGACAGACGAGAAAACACGCTTACAAAAATACAGCCCATGCACACAAAACAGTCAGTGTGAAGAAACATGTTCTACTGTTTGATTTCTAATGTGCACCAGCTTCACCAGCTGAGGACAGGCATCAGAGATGGAGATTTAAAGCAGAGTGTCGTCTGCATATGAGTGGAAACTACGTTTGTAACTACTGATTAATGTACCGAGGGGCAGTATGCAAACAGAGAAGAGAACAGGGCCAAACACAGATCTCTGTGGCACTCCATAACTGACCCTGGCTTGGTCTGATCAACAGCTGTGTCGAACATAGTGAGTTAAATATGGTCCAAACCGAGAGGGAGAAATGTCAGCCAGACCAACATAATGTGGTGATCAGCTGTGTCGAATGCTGCACTGAGGTCTAGGAACACTCGTACTGAAGCCGACCCAGAGTCTGAAGCAAGTAATAAATCATTTACCGCCTCTGTCAGAGCCGTTTCTGCGCTGAGGAATCTTCTCAAGCCAGACTGATGAGGTTCAAGCAGATTACTGGATGAAAGCTGTTCTTTGACTCCTGGCTTTTTGAAGGCTGATGTACACAAAACTCCTGAATATTTTTTGGAGTGAAGTTACCAACAAACAATAGTTTGTGCCAGTATTTGATATGTTTACAGTTAAAATCAGAAAAGAGCAGCAGAATCTATCATACCTCCACATCTCATCAGGGAGGGACCCCGTGGTGCCCAGTCAGCAGCTGCACCATGAAACCAAGACTTGTAAAATATGGTTTAGGGCAGTTTAAGAAGTTTGTTTGTAATAACAAACAAACAAAAAACATGATTTTTATCATGTCAATCAAGAGTTTTCCATTTACACCGAACTAATCTGTGTAATTTCCTCTTTAACATACACAGAAAAAGGAATTTCACACTTCTGTATCAAGCTCAGATTAGATGCTGTGTCTTATGTTGACACTGAAACTGGTTTCTACATATTTATGTATCCTCCTCATTCTGTTCCTACAGAACTACAACACGTCTCTGTTGATTATATTTCTTTCTACATTCTTTAAACATTAAGGATCTTTATAACGAGGACAATCTCAGTTCATGTGGTGCTTTAACTTAAAACTAATCCGTCTCTGTTAGTGTCTGTTTCTTCATTTGTAAAGTTTTGACTCGTGACGCCTCTTTTGAACGTGAATATCCTTCTTTAAGAAGATGAAACAAAACTAAAACACAATAACAGAAACACCTTACAACATGACACGGAACAATTCAACAATATCACAAGGTATGGCCTGACAAACATATCATACTGCCTCTGTATCTCCATGGCAGATTAACAAAGCGTAACCCTTTAATCTTCAGACAGGTCAGAGCTTCTCATTATTGCTCGTGTTATAGTTTCGACCGACATCGAACACTGTCCAGCTTTTTAAAAACAAGCCTCCACTGCAGAATCATCTCATATAACTCACTGACTTAAAGAGCAGACAGTCCATTAACCACCAGCAATGACTGATCATGACAAGGTCAGACTGACTTCTAGTCCCTATTAATGTTGGACTTCAAGAGATAACCTAAGTGTGAATTCGCCCTCAGACTTTTCATGCTCAGTGAAACCAAGAGTGACATTTACAGTACTGTGGACTAAAGCTGCATCTGTCATCAGGCCAAACGAATGGAGGCATTACTAACATGATCCGACATGAAATGCTCAGTTTTATGTTCTATTATGAGCCACAGGTTTGTTGATTGGTGCTTAGTGTGATGCATCATGTTTAAGAGCAGGACTAGTTTATGGTTAGAACAGGCTGCTGTGTTTTTAAGGTGCTTTTAAAAACATTAGAAATAAAGTTTTTAGCTGAGTTGATCAGCTGAGTCACCACTGGCTGTGTGGGTGCGGAGGCCTGATGGCAGCAGTTCGAACAGGCCACGGCACGGATGTGTAGGGTCCTTGCAGATGCTGATCGCTCTCCTGGGGCACATATTTGACAAAATAAGTTTTCCGTCCTGTTTGTTGGACACTGACTGACATTGTCAGTAAGAAGGTCTAAATATTTGTTGAAGATGTCAGACTAACGCAGCAGTGGTGCTCGTAGTACAGTTTCAGTCTTAGTAATAAACATTTTAAGTGATAAAACCTGTTTTCTTGTTTGCTCACAGTCGACATGCTGTACAAAGGCAGACGCGTCTTTTCTAATCATGAATCACTCAGTAGAAACATACAAGGTCAACAGTGCACCTACAAAGTGTAAACAATAATGAATTCCTCCCTGTGGAAGATATGAATCATGCTCATCACAGCAGACAGGGATCCAGACAATTACTCACCTAATTGAATCTTTTTTTTCTGTTTGTTATTCTGCCATAAACATGGATTTTTCTTTGGCTGTATTATTAACTTTTATGAACTTTTAGGGGTTGATGAGGGAGTGAAAGTGAGCAGATAGGTTCATATTGGTATAATACAGAGAAGACTGAGTTAGTAAATGATCACAGGGAGAATCAGCCGCTGTCATCAGATCTGAATCACTTCTTTTACCATCTGCAGTTTACGATTACACCTCTGAAAACACGGTTGAATTGGGAGCTCGTGTTCTCACTGCTTTATTTTCTCATGCTCATCATTCAGTTCCAGTTAAAGAACTTTGTTTGGGCCTCTCATCTTTCTGTTTTGCATTGAAAAGATCAATATTGTTACCAATTTTAGATTAATTAGTGGCTTTGATTCTGACGTTATGCATGACTTACTTCATATACTTTAGAATATTTTCTACACCGCTGATTTTAATAAGCTTGAATAACATTTCTGTGAAATGCGACTGGATAGAAGATATTTTGCTGCTCTTTGCTCTCCTGCATGCAAAACTAGTTGGACTGTCAGAGGAGTGATTCTGTTTAGTGCTAAGGGGATCTGTTTCAGGCACTGCCAAGATTCACAGAAAGTTCATGTACTGTAGCTGACTGCACTGTAAACTAATCTCCACCCTGCTGCGCATAGCCTCGGCCTTTTGATCTAATTTCTCTCGCCAGTCTCATAATGGCTGATTCCATTTGCTACGCTGCACCAGTATGAGTGTGGCAATGTGAGCGACTCCCCAGAGAGACACCACAGGTGAGAAGCTGGTGCTAAAAAATGAAAAGATTGTCAGTGGCAGTGGCAGAAATCAATCTGTTAGAAATACAGGCCGGATAAACTGTATGAGAAGTAACCAGCTCCCTGACCAGCAGCAGCTGGAGCTGCAGCGAGGCCACAAACTGCTGGATGTCTTTGTCCATCACACTGCAGAACATCAGAGCTGGTGATTTTTCACTACGCTGATGTCTCGTTTAGAATCTGCTCTGTTCACTGTTTTTTCTCTTTGCTGTTCTTAAACCTGGATCTGCAGCTTGAACCTGGAACTTTGTGACATTAAATGAAAGAAAGAAACCCTGTTAATAAATTTAGAGACGAATCCAAGTGCCAGTGATGAGTTAAATCTCATATCACAGCAATGCTGCCGTCCTGCCTGCCACAGACAAAGACCTAAACAGATGCTATCTATCCAGTCATCTATCAACCTGTCCAAACAAAAAGCCACCCGGGTATTGGAGCCAAGTGAAGTGGAATGCGCATGTCAGTACTGTAACTGATGATCATAGTGCTTAAATGAGTTAACATTTTAGCTCTAATGGCGGGGGAAGATGAACTCGCATGTGCAGCCAGCTCTGTAACCGGACCGATGCAGACATCTGAGACGGCAGTGACAAATGGTAACACCCCTAAACACAGCAGCAACAGCAATCCTGGCAGCAATAATCCTGAGACCAAAGAGGTCCCAGACAAAGACACTGTCAAAGAGATGCTGCATACTCTGCAAGGCTAGAGGGAGGGGGAAAAACGACACAGCAAAAGAGAAAGCCATCTTTTCTCTGAGATGTGACTGTGATGAAAGGCGCGCAGGGAGATTAATTTCCTAGAGGCGTGCCACCATCTTGCCTTTTCTGACCCCAGCGAAGAGAAGATTGAATAGATAATTCTGCAGGAGCTCGGCACATTCTGCCCCAGACAGTCTGTGAATGAGCTCCAGCATTATCTTGTTCACACCCTCATGCTTCTTCTCTAGGGTGTGCTTCAACGAGTCTTCTGACTGAACAGGACGACATGTCAGTCACAAGCACCATGGAGGACGATAATGAAACAGTCATCAAACATTATCTGTGGAGTAAAGCCCGTGGACAGCTCCGGGCCACACTGAGTGGCACATGCATACACAAGCAGAATACTAAGCAGCTGTCACAGCGCTGCTACGTAAAGTTATTCCTCAGTATTCTCAGATGAAGCAGGTCTGAGGATGTCCAACGCTTCAAACACCGTCCTTTTTACCTCCGTCCCCGTCATCGAGTGTCCACACTCCATACCAGAACGCTACACTGGAGTAAAGACGGTAAATCAGTGTCGCCAAAATTAAAACCCACGATGGCCAGACTGCTGTATTCCATTCCATTTTAAGTACCCTCATCTTAAGCATTACTCTTTTGGGATATGTTTTACATGAGGAGGCCCTGTAATTGGAATTTTTACTCATTATTTTTGTAATTGTAGTGGAGCAGTCTGCCGGGATGAGCACGCTTCTTTAATTGAAGCCCAAATCAAATCTGTGTCGTGCACATGCACATGTCCTGGCAGCTTCTCAGAGTGAGTGTTTGTAAAGTAAGAGCACGCTCATTAGCACTGCATAAGAAACTCAACACTTTTCAGATGTTGGAAAAGGACACTACGGCCACATTCATGTCAGAATGTTGCAGCAAAGGCAGCTCACCTGATTATTTCTCGCTCCTTAGCAACCTTTGAATGTTCTCTTTCTAATTATGCTCAGCAGTGTTGCTGGGATGTTAAAGCTGCAGCAAAGAGCATCCACTTCAGCCTCCATCCTGAAGCAGACGCAAGAGTGTGTGTCTAAAATGAGATTATGCAGAACTTATGGATGTGCACTGATTCAGCTTCACCAGTGCAACAGGATGTAATTACAGTTATAAGATCTACTTGGATAAACTTACACCATCAGAAGGCTGCTTTAAGCTCTTGGATGCCATCACATTAGTATGGTGGCTGCATTACTGGAGGTTCTTTGAAATCATATTGCAGTTTATTTGCTGTAACTACTTTGCTTCTGCTTCCTTCCTTTTTACTTCAGTTAATGACTTGCCTCTGAGCAGCTTCCAGAGAACGTACCTAAACTTGTTCCTCCACATTAAAAAAAAAAGCAGGATAAATGTGCATGTGCTGTAAATATGTAGTAGTTAGCTCGTTCACTAGTTTCTGAACTTTTCAGGTGCCAGTTACTGCCAGTTTTCCCCAGTGGTGACTCTTGGTACTACAGAAAGAGGTGATGACATGCAGCAAAGGGCCCAGGCCGGGTTCGGACCCAGGCCCCTGCAGTAAGGACTCAGCCTTCCTGCTGAAAGCTGTGATGATCAGTGTGAGCACAGACAGGACACAAAGGGAAAGTCTGATTCGTCTCGTCTCGTTCGTGTTGACAGGACATCAGCCTGACGTCTGCAGACAGCTGTTAGCTGCTGTCGCTCCCCAGCAGTGACGGACTGAATAAAGGAGGATCCACACATTGTTCACTCGACTTCCACGACCTCACATCTCACAGCCACAGATAAAATCTCTTCAGCAAACACAAACTGAGCTCAGATCAGTCTGCAGAGGTTCACACAGACTCTGCTCTGTTCGCCTCACAGTTTACGGGACAGTGCGATAATCTACAGTGCTTTTTAACTTACAATAACCTTTTTATAACATTATAATAACTCTGCGCTGCTCACACAGAACATTTAGCAGAGATGGACATGTTCAAATGCAAAGATGGATCTCAGATTTTCAGACTCATTCAAATAAAAATCGTGATTAATGAGAAAGTGGATGTTTTTCTGCAGCTCTGACCGACACTGTGCAGACTGACAGCTTTTATGTGTTATTTCCTTTCTGACAAGGTCAAAGCTTCCACTGTGTAATTTCACTTAATTCCACAAACACAACTTCACAAAGATTGAAGCAGACAGACGCTAAACTTATAGTTACATTTACTAAGCTTCTTCATGGCAACAGGCTGCCTAATTTCTTTATGACCGGCCTGTCAGATTTTACAGTAATCTCATTAATAACATTAATAATAAAAAGTGATTGTTTGAAATGAACAGTTTGAAGTACTTAAGCTAAACAGCCGTACAAGGTTACAGTCTGATCATATGTTTTCTCTTCTTATGACACAGGACTAACGAGCTGCACCCTGGAACAGAACAATCCTGCTTCTTCATTTACACGTTTTCTGCAGGAATCTTCAGCCTCATCGTATGCAGCCATCAAGACGCAGCCATTAAAGACCCATTTTAAAAGATTTCCTCCAGTGAGTCTGTGTTTTTCCATCGCTAACATCAGGTTAATTATCCTGGTAAATCTACCAGGACAACCTCAACTGGGAAAACTGACACGTTCCAGCAATGAATAAGAAATAGTCTAAAATCACCTTTTTGAAAATGAATAGGTGGTAAATCTGCCACTGTTTTCAGTATAACTGCACATGTGCTGAGTGAGCATGGAAGGCTTAGCAACAGCAACTACGGAGGATGGGATTTAGTGAACAGTCAGTTCTACATAAAAACTACCAGCAGTTAAAAAAGATGTTTGTGTTTTGTTCTATAATTTTCCTGAAACTCAATTTAAGTTTTAGGTAACTCATATTGAACTCAAATTAAACTCTGCTGCAGCTTCAGCAGCAGTTTCTGATGGAGGATTCTTTCTGTTTAAAGCTACTTAATAAGTCATATTACATTTTATCTTCACTAGTAAGAAATTAACAAGCATAGCCTGTAATCATCGCTCTGGTTGATTGAGAACAGTATAAATTTATTGAGACCACAAATGTCTTCCATTCTTCTCAAGTCCAGCCTTTTCAGCTCTCGTCCGGTGATATGTGTCTGCTGTGGAGACCGCTCGGGCTGTAATTATAGTAATCATAAGGGGAACAGAGAGAGAGGGCCGTAACTGTGCCCCTGGTAGTTTCAACATCATGTCTCAACTCCTGTAATTATGCTCATACTATTATTAACCGAGCTGCATTCACCCAGAGGAGGGAAAAAGATCTCAAAACAAGGGAAAGTCATTTTAAAGAGTCATAATAATCAGATATAAAAATACAGCGATTTCAAGCATTTCATAATTATACATATTAAAAATACCTGCACTGATTCGTCTCTTTGGACAGAACAGCTCGAACCAGGAGCCAGAAAAGGGCAAAACAGCACAATGTAAAAGCAGGAAAATGTTCAGAGGTAACCGGTGGTTATCTGTCACTGTCAAGCATCTCATTACTAATGAACAGGATGAATTCCCTTCCTGACACACATAAGCTCAACTGTGTCATTCACCAAATGTGCCTGCCACACACCCCCGGACCACGAGCTCAAAGAAAGTGACAGAAAACTCATCACAACCTCCCACAGACTCACACGGTCTCACACGGTCTCACATCTCTGGAAGTCCGAGCAGAAGGTGGCACACGTTTACTACAAATGATCACATCCATCATGCTTTCCTCATTTCCAGTCCATCACCTCTGACAGCCCCTCCCTGCTTCCAACATGAAAGACGCAGCAGCGCAGCTAACGCCTCTGCTGGCAGCCTTATGGCTCCATGTTTGCTTTGTTTGTGTTGATTCACAGTTAGAGGACATCACCTTTGATTTGGCCTCTGGTGGGATCAGTGATGTGAAATATGAAACCTGCTGCATTGGGTTTTTTTTCTTTGCTAAATGCTTGTGTGCATGTGTAGGTGTGAGCATCTCCCATCTTTTAATATGGCATCTGTGCAATGGCATCAGCGATGAACAATAACTTCAAAGAATGCTTTTTGGTGTTTCACAGGATTAATGATCAACAGGACGTCATATAGATGAGAGGAAGTAACATCTCCTCTGCAGGATTTCACCAACCTTTGCAGCTGTGATCGCTTTTCACATCGTGTTTTTCATGTGCGATCAAAGTCTGATTATATGACCTGAAACATTCCAACACAGGCTGAGGCTGTGAAACAGCCATTTACTGTACAAGTGGATTGGACTTTGTGTGTGAGTGGGTGTGTGTATGTGTGCCCGCCACCTACTCACAGTGGCTAACCCAGCGAGCACGTGCCCACACAAAGCTCCATCCCACTGCTGCTCGAACCAAATCCCCAAGAGACACTGACCATAAACATCCACATTATTCACACCCTGGCTTTGCTCAGCGCAGCCGCACACATCACACGCTGTTCAGCCACAAAAACTCAGACATGTTAGGAAGAATCAAGGTTTATGGTGGACTCTAAGAAAAGGTACGAGAGTTTGCAGCTGTTTGCTGTTACTGGCCTGATTGCTTCATATCGCAGGCAGCATCGTTTCAGTGTGTAATCAAATATATAACATGGAACTATGGGACACAAAGACCGAGCCAACCAGACTGGCTGTTTTAGACCTACTGTGTCTGTGCTGTTACCTCGAACAAGCAGCTCATCACAATGGAGATACTGTAGAAGAGGATTAACACTGACATGAAAGTAATAATTTATTTAATAAAAAAAATAAAAGCCTGTTAAATACTGACACAACCAGATCATAAGAGAGTTGTCATGAAGGAAAACGCTGAAAAAACAAAAGGTAACTTATAAAATCAGTGTGATTCAACCTAAAATCTCAAAATGACATTGTTATCTATTAGCTGTGACAACAAAGACGTGTCCATTGAATTTTGAGTGGGGAACCGTTCTGACGTCAGACTCCTAAAGTCTATTAAGTCTCTGTTCCTCCTCCGATCGATATGTCGTCCAGGTGCAGAATATAATGTGTAATCATAAAACACAAATTCCAGTCATCGTTTTGATCATGATGAGGATAACACAGTGCCGTTAGCAGCCACTGTGTAATAACCTGTCTGGCACAGACCATAAGGGAAAATTACACTATGCAAATATTTCATTTTCTCACAAAGGCTCCTCAGGGATCCGTTGTGTACACCGCAGAGCTAATATCTGCCAAACCGGATCACACTACACCACCACAGAGGGAAATCCATACCATCAGACTCAGCTTTAGCCTCTTCATTCAGGACAGGTCCAAAAAACAAAAGGCAGCACTAACACATGAACTTAAATGCCAAGAAGCAACGGCTGCCCCCCTCCCCCTCGCCCCACTCACACACTCACACAAATCTAAAAGTCTTGTGTACACAGTCTGACAACCTGTGAGTGACAGCTTGATAATTCCCAGCTTAGTGTAATTCCATTAAAGGTTGCCCTTTCCAGATCATTTTTAAAGCCTGAAGCAAAAAGGCCTTTGGGGCCATGTTGGCAATTTGCATGCAGCTCTCACTCAAGCAATATCTCATATATCCCTCAATGGCAGCGTTATATATCCATTGATTTAATCACGAACAGATGAAAGATAACTGAACTGACTGATGGTCATCAGAGGTAACCAGAGCCCACTCTGCAGGAACATGTTGCTAAACATTAAACAAACGACACAGTCAGTACCCACAGCTCTCCACGAACGCCATGATGAAAACACATAGACTGCGGATGCATCGTGCTGCCATGATTATTTTCACCGTTGGTTCAACTAGGTGTGAGACTGCTCGTGTGTAAACCCACCAGTCAGGAAACAGAACAAGCAGCAGGAGCTGTGAATAAGAGACGTTTGGTGTTTCTGCCTCATAAATGATGTAAAGGATGAACTGCTCAACAAAACTGTCATCAGTTCATCTTCTGGACTGATTCATCATCTGACTGTTTCCTGATCAAAGATCTGGGTTAGGAAGCTGCCTGTGAAAGGATGAATATCATGTTCTCCTCCTCCGTGTGCTGCTGCACAGCAGAGACACTGAGCGGTGAAGTTTCAGCACCAGAGGGTGGACAGCTCCACGGCCTCACCACCGGAGGAGCCATCGATTTATCCATCGATTATCAGAGACAGTGAGCGAGTGATCAGCTTCAGCCTCACTTTTTTCCACCTTAGTACAAAACTACAGCTCACTGCACACGCAATTCAGCTTTCCTCAAATCTGCCTCAAGTTCAAACACAAAACACAGTTTAAAATTCAGACAGAGGCTGGTGAAGGACGAGGAGGTTATGTCTCTGAGACACGAACAGGATCCTGCTCCGTCACTAATGAAAGCATCTTTAGGTCTGAAGCATCATCACCTATCAGAGAGGGAACAATCAGTCGCCTGTGCTGAGATGCTTGAGTAGCCTCAGGTTCTAAAACCAGTTTAGCTTACAAACACAATGAGATCCACAAGTGGGTCAGATGGATGAATCACGAAAGGTGATGAGTCCAAAGAAATTATTGTTTGAGCATAAACAGGAATTTGTTGCATAAAATGGACACGGTGCTTTTCAGGGAAACACATTCAGGTGCTGCTTCGATGTTGATGATACGGGAGGGAAAAGGTGACACGCAGAACTGCGTTAAAAATGTGGAGGTTTAATGGTTTGTTGCTTGTGGGGGGAAAAAAACGTGTTTCCGATGAAAACAGCACAGAAATGTGTATGAATGAAGAATCTACGAACCAACACTGCATTCTCAAAAAGTCAGAAACCTCAGAAATGACTCACTCTGCCTGTTTCAGTCCAGATTTGAGGAAGAGGACTGCGGGCGGACTAATTACTACAGAAAGTATAAATTAATAGTTTTAATTGAGTGCAGCTGGGTGCGTTAAACCAAGCCCGAAGTGATGGTGCGTCCTGTGGGTTTGTAAAGCCCCGTAAATCTCGTCTAAGTTAAATCACTGAAGGTAAATGAGGCAACATTAAAATGTGGGACTTCTGAGTGAAGTTTGGCGTAAAAGCCTCCTTACATGAAACGGTGGCACGGATCGGGGAGAGAGGGTTACTGTGAAACTACAGGCTGTGCGTCCTCAAACCCGAGTACAGCAGCTGGTAACTGTCACGCTTCAGCCTTTAGGCTCGCTCTGGAACGAACAAGGGGCAGAAACGAGCAGGGAAATAAAACGAGAAACTCACCATGGAGGGGTATAATCCGAAGATGGTGAGGGAAAGGACGGGGTACAGGACGCTCAACAGGACCCGCATGCTGACGGACTCCGGCCAGCCACTTTTCTCCAGGGTGCAGTCCTTTAACATACAGCTCCGGTTCTGTTGTTCACCTCAGCGCGTTTCTATCGCTGTCGAACCGCAGACAGAGCGCTCCGGCGGCGGCACAGCGACCACACGTTCACCGGCATCACACCCACCGCTCCCCGGTGCTCCGACTGAGGGCAGTGCCGAGGAAAAAGTTTGGAGCGAAGAGGAAATATTCAGATATCTCAGATCCAGCAGACTGCAGGGGAGGCGCACCGAGGACGTGACATCACCTCATGGGTTTGGGGTGGGGGGGGGTCTATCTATCTATCTATCTATCTGTCTGTCTGTCTGTCTGTCTGTCTGTCTGTCTGTCTGTCTATCTGATGCAGCTCTATGTATCAGGTCATTAGGATTTTTGGTGACCTTCAGATGTCCATTCAAGAAGTCTTGTAGATTTAAGTGTCCACGTGTGTGTGTGTGTGTGTGTGTGTGTGTGTGTGTGTGTGTGTGTGTGTGTGTGTGTGTGTGTGTGTGTGTGTGTGTGTGTGTGTGTATTGGTTTCTGTTCATGTAGATATTGATGCTACTGATTTAAAAACCATAACATTGCATCATAGCATTGTGAGAAACTAATGAACTACATTCCAACAAACGGTGAATGTGAAGAGGTAAAACTGGTGCAGAGCTTCTGCTGTGGGCACCTTCACATCCTCAGCTCAGCAGTCTTATTTTACACTGGTGCTCATGGGCCACACCTGACTTTGACCTCAGCCTTATTCTGATCTCAGTGACACACCTGTGAAGTTTGGTGACTTTATCTGAAACAGCTTAAACAGTTAACAGCTGTGGTAATTCCTGCGACAGTAGGTGTCTCCAGGACCAGATTTGCCATGATGACACACACACACACACACACACACACACACACACACACACACACACACACACACACAAACCTGTCAATAAATAACCGTGTTGCCGTGGCTTTGTGCCGGCAGAGACTCAGAGGAGGTGTTCTGCGTATGATGTGGTTCCTCATCTTAAAAAATAAGTGTTTTTCTCACTTCATGCTTTCATACAAACCACTATCCTCCAAGAGCAGCAGGAAAATAGCAGAAGTGAAACAGGCGTCACAATAACAAAAAGCCATCACTGATAAAAGAATTCAGTTGCTCACATTTTCCTCAGGAGGAGATGGAAGCAATGGAAGGAGCCTTATTCTTTATGACTCTCATTCAGAGCCAGAGCTGAGAGGTTTTTGTTTACAGGGCCGACGTGAGGGCTCTGCACACATCTGTGGATCTGTGGTTACATACATGTATGAGATATGTCACAGGTGAGATATTCATGAGCGTGCTGGTCAGTGTGCAGCAGTGTGGAGATGAGAGGCCGGTGCAGTGCTGGACTCATCAGCTGTGTGACACTCAGACCTGGAGCCTCTCGTCCTGTTTCAGGTCAAATGTACTGAAATGACCAAAAATCACAAATCTGCCTCAACAATCTGCACAGCATCACGGCACTCCCTGTGCTTAGACCCTCGAATCAGACAAGAAAATCCTTGGTGTACTGAAGACAAATGTCTCCTCAGACACAGTCCACATCCTCCTCTGCTCCTCTGTCATTTTGTGTGTATTTGCTTTCCTGGCCTCCGGCCCTTTCGATCGTTTCTTCTCCTTCTGTCTCGTCTCTGTCTTCATGTTTTTGTTGACTTTAACCAGTGGAGACAACAGACTGTCACTGCAAAAAAAAATACCAGTCAATCTTTTGGAGGTTTGAAAGCTTGTAAGGTCTTTTGATGATGGATGGATCCGTCTGTCCCTCCAGGATGTCCCGATGTCGTGATCACAACAACTAACACAAATTCAACCAGTCCTGTGGATTCTGTGAGAGACCTGGTAATTTCCAATCACCGCAACTTTTCCACAAATTTGACCAATCATTCGAGTTTCCTGTGAGTTTCACCAATCACATCACTCCTCTGTGGGAAGTGTCTTGTTTTCCCACTTGATGCTGCTCAATGTGTCTTAAATTCCCCCCGGAGACAAATAAAGTTCTCTGAATCTGAATCTGAGTCTGAGGATTTAATACCACTCAACACTCTTATTCCACAGACACTTATAGTATTTGGAGTTTGTTGGATTCTCTCCTGTTTCTTATTCATTTCCATTTTATTCAAACTGTTGGGTCTTTTATTTTGGTTTTGGTTATTTTGACTCCACACAGAATAACTGGTATGTTTGAAGCAGCCGGCTGCTTCGGTGGCATGCTGTCTTCAGACTGCGACACAGCGTTCCCTCTGTGGCAGACAGGAAAAATCTCCTGTCGTAGTTTAAAGCTACAGGAAATGAAACTGCTTTTCAATACAGCACTTTAAGCAGTGCTCTGCAGAGAGAGAGACGTCCTCAGCACCATTTGTTTAAAGAGGAAACTCTGACGCTGACATGGAAACAGGCTCACGTCCGTGTTTGCATGTTAATTACAGCAGAATCACCTCCAGTTTTTTTTTTTTTTTTTGGTGAAACAGTAAAAGGAATTTAAATCCAATCTATGAAGCAGATCAGGAAGAAAACCAGCAATGCAGGAGTGATGCTGTGACTATTCACAGCAGTAATGGAGTCTTAATGGGGCAGGTTTTAATAGAGCTCGTTTGGATGGGTAAGTTGGAGTAATTAAAATTAAACAGACTTCCTACAGGAGGAGACCAATGGGCTTATTTCTATGTTCTTTCATAAGATTGTGTTTGTGATGTGTAATGCTGTTAACATTTATCTGTGCATTATACTTGTGCATTATTTACCACTCCATTACGGGCTGTTTAATGGACAGAGCCAGCTCGATAATTAAAAGCGTCCATCTCATCTCTGCTCGTTTATACCTTCAAACAGCTCAGACTCTTGCTCTCTTCCTTCTCATCTCCCCATTTTCCAGCGTCCTGGAGAGCGATGGGTCCATTCTGGACCAATCACAGACGCTCTGTGAAATAGCTGAGCTCTATAATGCATCAATTATTTAAACAGTGTATAAAATAGCACCAGATTCGTTTCACACATGTTGAACTGTTTGCACGTGTGTCTGTGTATTTACCGGATTATCGGGTGTGAGCTGGTGGTTAAAGGTTAATGAATTTCTGAGCAACAAACGTGTGAATGAATGTTGCATCTGCATTAATTTACACACAGGGCATTTGACGGGTTGTCTGGGGAGTCGGTCAGAGTCCTGGATTCAGCGGTGGCAGCCACAGTGTTGAGTTCCAGTGGTTTGGGTCTAAACTGGATCGAAGCATGAAGGACTTTAAAGTCATTTGTTATCTCATGTGTTCATAACTGATCAGGACACACTAAGCTGAGTGAATGCATGAGCAGCAGTCTAAATATGTGTGTTGTCAACACAACCTTTGCCTCCCTCGCCTTCGCTTGGACGAGCTTCTTCTGTCACGTGTCTTAATGAGCTGTGTGAAACAGCGTTACATGTCCCCGGAGGTTTCCAGTCTCTGCGAAGCCTCCAGAGATTTGAACACGGCCAATAAACAAATGCTGATGTTCGCTGTGTTTTGAACGGGTCTCATCTGCACTTGGCTCGTTGAAGGTGAGGCTGCTAACCTCACACTGTCACAGCAGATGCTCCACAGCCTGCCCGCGCTGAAACACCAGCTCAGCAGTCTGATCCGGGGCAGTGACGTTCTGGTCCACAAACAAAAAGAGACTGTTCATCTACAGAAGATTCTGTGTGATTCTGCTGAAGCATCAGATGCTCCTGTGACGGCTCTGAGAGCATCAGTGAAATCTCTCAGGTGAGTTACCTGCTTACTGAAAGAAGGTTTTACCAAATGTCCTCAATCCCCCAAAACACACAAGAAACAGTGAGTCACAGTGATGACACATAATAATATTAAGGAGAACCACATCCAGCATCTGAAAGATCGGAGTGTGAAACCTGTTCTACAATTACCAGCAGCACCAGTTAACACTTCAGTGACCAACAACAGTAGCTGATAAAACTAAGCTTCTCCAGAGTCACAGTTAAGATTCAAATCTCAGACTTCTGTCGTGTTTACATGTAAATTATCCATCCAGTGTGAAATGTTCATTATTTAAATGTCCCGTTTTCATCTTTTAGAAATTGTGCAACTCAAAGAACACACACAACTACAGAACGTCTGAGTGTGACAACTACAGAACAATGAGAGACGAGCAGAGGGAGACCACAAACCGTTAACGGCAAAAACCAAGCAGGACGTGAAGAGTTCCTTCAAAACGTTCCCTCTGAGGAAGAGCTGAGAGCCTCGTGCTTTACACTTTTGGCAAAAGGTCAGAATGACAGAAGAGCAGCACTTGTGCAAAACTGAGGGGCATTTGAGGCAAACAGAAAAGCACCTGAGGGGCACTTGGACTTTGAGGTGGTTTAATCTGAGATTTGCACTTGAGTCGTCCAAGTGGCCCTTTGCTGTGGCATGAAGCACGAAGGCGACGCCTCGGCAGGGTACAAACACAAGCTGGTTCAATGACGTTTGTAAAGAAGCACAAAAAGAGCAAGAGGCCGAAACAAGACAAACCCTGAGATCAGCACGTTACAGCCACAGGACAGAGAGTGAAGCTCAGAGGAAGGTCAGGCTGTCTGCACACACACGCACGCACACACGCACGCACGCACGCACACGCGCGCACGCACGCACGCACGCACGCACCCACCCACACACCCACTCCCACACCCACCCCACACCAGCACACACACCCACCCCCACCCCCACACACACCCACCCACCCACACACCCACTCCCACTCCCACTCCCACACCCACCCCACACCAGCACACACACCCACCCCCACCCCCACACACACCCACCCACACACACACCCACCCCCACCCCCACCCACACACACACATACCCACCCGCACACACACACACACACACACACACACACACACACACAGATATTTAATTCCATATTACATTGTGTAGTTTTGGTAATGAAACCACACACAGTGCATCACACTATCCGACACACTGACAGACATGAGGCTGCCGTCCACACCTCAGAGGAAAAGATGTGCATGTGTTTCATGTTTGTCACATCAGACTGATTAAACTGCTGCTAACTCTGCTCCTCTCTCTGCAGCACTTTGTTCTGGAACTGCCTTCCTGCCCTTTTGCTCGACTCATCCAAAAAAGCGTATTATTGCCGTTCCTTCCTCTGCCGTTCCCTCGGCTGTGTTATTCCTTTTTCATTCTCTCCCTTGCTCTTTTCTGGCATTAGTTGCTCGGCAACATCAAGTGGTATTTGGTGGTACAGAGAAAATAGTGGGGAAGAAACAGCACATTGAGTGTGAGGGGTCCTCTGTCATCGTGCAGAGCTTGTGGCTCTGAAAAGCACTTGGATGTTTGAGAGGATCCGTCCTAAGGCTGCCATTCACTGATTAAACCCTTCTGCTGCTCATTCTCTACCTACACACCACATCTAATCCAGGATCACACTCTGCATCTCTGCAGAGCAAACACGCCGGGATCTGAACAGAACGTGATAAAAGAAAGTGACCTGTGAACTTTCAGCTTTTCCTGAACATTATTATGACCTGGACGTTACCGTGAACACTACGCACAGGTGAGACACACGCAGCTACAACGCAACATGTGAACCGAACACCACGTCTCCCAGGACTGACCAGTGGGACTTGTTGCGGTTGAACACTTGCTGCTGTTGGATCAACGGCTCATAGAGATTCCACATCACACCTGCTGCTCCAAATATATACTGCAATAAAGCTAACAGGAGCGTCAGGGGGACGTCCGTCAAACTTCACTCAAGTCCACGCAGTCCTGAAAAGACGTGTAATCAGTTCAGTTCATCCAAATGTCCCGTGTGGCTGTACACGCAGGCCTTTAATGACTCAACCCTCACGTCTTTAAGGACTTTTACAACCACAAACTGAATGATGGCTGAATTTTATGTAGCTGTGCTGCTTTCAGGGTCTGATGCTGTACATGCTGATGACAGTGAAGCTTTCATTATCTGCATCTGTGCTTTCCCTGATGTGACGTGTCCAACTGTCTCCTGAGTCAGAGTATGGTTATGATATGGAATATTCTCTTTGACGTGTTGTTACTTCTTCAAATGAACAGAACTTTCAGCAACACGCTGATCCCAGTGTGCAGAGCTCATTACGATGTACACTGCACCAATTAACTCTTATTTAATTGCCTCTTGAATGCTGGAAGTTGAGTGGCCTCTGGAGTACGACTCCGTCTTTGTTTGAACCAAAATAGATCCCTGCATTATGTTAGACTGTAAAATAAATCTTTGTTTATTTGTCACATTTGATTTCTGAGAAAATCCTGGTTGTGATCTGACTCGGGATTTTAATGCATCCTGCCTTTATTACAAGATCATGCTCATTTTTCAGTTTTAGGTTTGGAGTAATTAACAGAAAACCAAACAAGCCTTTCTCCTCAAAGTGTCTGGAATGGATGAATGATTGAATGAATGAATGGATGGATGAATGAATAAATGTGTGTCTGAGAGGAAACACAGGATCCTCCATCTTGATTCCCTCCAAATAAAGATCTGCACCATGTTACACTGAATATAAAATTTTACATGTGAAGATGCACTCTGCACCAAATATGCACAGAATTTAATTAGAGTTAATGCTGCAGTCATTATTAATCAGTTAATGACGTCCTGTAGTTTATATTTTAGTGTCATGTTGTTACTGGATAGCTGCACGGCTAATCACTATGTAACAGGACTTGAAAACAATAATTATGTCTCATAATTGAAGTTCAGTGAACATAAGCAGAGCCCTCTAACAGGACGCTGTGGGTTTAGCCTCAGTCAGAACACTGTGCTGAAGATTCTCTTCTTCTTCTATGTCTGTTTGCAGTACGATGATTATTCCACAGCTGTTTTCTCCTCAGTGCTGGTTCTCAGCCTTTAGCTCGTGTAACATATGACACTGTCAGTCCTGTTTGCATCTTGTGCTCATACATTTGTTGTTTATTGACAAACTGTGATTTGAGATGTTACCGTTTCATTTCTATTTCTCTTTTGTGGTGAGTTCTCCTCATTAAGCCCGTCTGGGTTTTCTACTCTCAGCAGCACTTTCCCTTTGTTTTTCCTGTTGAGGGTGCAGTGTGTTGAGCTCTGGGTTCCCAGTTTATTAGGTACACATCCAGCTGCTCACAGTGCAGTCCCACAGCCCCACAGCCCTTCCACACTCCCTCTGCGTGCACGACTGTGCTGCCCCTGAGCGAGGCACCGACCCACCCCAGCTCCCTCTCTGCTCTAGTGCACTAGCTCTAGCGTCTCTAGTGCACGTGCATGCTTTGTGTGTGTGTGTTTCAACATTTCCCACAAGTGAGGACTTGTGGGAAATGTTGCTGAACCACAGCTGAGTCATGCTCCTGGTGTGCATCCCCAAACCACAGCCCAAAGTCCTCCCAGAAACATCAGATTCCAGTAGAGGCAGAGAGCAGCGCAGCCGCCTCTCATCCACAGCAAGTCTCATTTGCCTGTTTGTACGATCACCAGCTCTCCTCTGCTCTCCACCTGCACATTTAATCAAAAGCTGGATGCAGCAGGTTGAGGCCTACTCTCTGGGGATTGTTCAAAGTCCTTCTGGGAAAACAGAGGAAATGATTAACCGAAGAGAAGAAGCTTCTCCTCGCACAGTGAGTCCTGAAATATACTGATTATCACAGGCTGATCAAATCTCAGGGCCTGAGCTTGTTCAAGGACATTCAAGGTTACTATTTTTTGGGCTGCTATTGATATTTGCACATTTATTAAATCCGCCTTCATCTTCATATGGAGATCAGGATCATAACTGTTGAGAATAAGGTCAACAAGGTGAACCTTAAATTGTTTTTAACAGCTACTCTTCACGTTAATTAAAACTGTCAGATATTCTGCTCTAATGATCATCTGCTGAATATTTGTTCTGACTGTTGTTTTGTGGTTTGGCAGAAAAAAAGGAAGTTTGAAGCTTTTGAGTCACATAATGTTCTGTCTTTAATTTACGCAGCAACAGAAACTGAACTTTGAGACTTTGTGCTTTGAGTTGAGAACAGGACTACCTGAGGAAAAGCCTCAGACCAGACTGAAACTTTACAGCTCTGAAAATTTACTTTAGTAAAACAGACACTTTTCATGAGTTTGTGTTGTGTTCGTTCTGTTGCTCCAGAGAAGGTTAAGCACATTTACTGTGAAGAATTTCTCCACTGTGAGGAGGCCTGGGTTAGAGTTAGTGCGTCCAGGTCTGAAACACCTGGACGCAGCGTCTTCGTGTGGACATGAAGCTTAGCCTCAGTCTCTTATTACGTATGTAGCCTCCTGTTTCATGACGTAGCTGGAAACATTCAAACGTCAGACAACTTTCAACCAAAATCGACGTTCACTGACCAGAAAATGAGAAAGCTGCTTTTGTCTGAGGGGAGTCTCCCGTTGTTGTTGTACGAGGAAGAGACGCAGGAACAGAACTAATGTGGGTGGAGATGAACAAACAGCCAGCTGCATTTCTGCTGCTGCTGCTCTTGTTGTGTTTGTGTGGTCAGGGTCTGGTGGTGCCACGTCCTGCCCTTCGCTGCAGCTTTATACAGGACACTGACTCACTGATGTGAGCGTGCAGTACCTGTCATCTCTTCATTATCTCAAGGCTTCGAGCACAGACACTTTGTCTGAATCTGTGTGCATGTGATGGAGGTGAGGGTCACTTCAGTTCTCTCAAACACCCTGAGGACAGAGGTGCTGTGACTCCTTCTTTGACCAAGACACGCAGATGTGAAATTAGCCCTGAAACGTGTCATTAAAATGTCAGCCCAGCTGGCTCATGGGTCAAATGCTCAGTAATAGTCCATTCATCTCTCTGCAGCTGAAGCTTTCACTTCACCACCATCCTTGAGTATTTTAATTTCCAGTCTCAATAGAAAATGCTTCCCTGGTTTTTTATATTTGAATGCAGAAATATTCTCTGCTCTCCTCTGCCACCTTCATTTACTGGAGAGGCAGAGAGCTCTGCCTCTCTGTACAGCCGTCTTTAATCAGCGCAGGCTGAAGTGATGAGGCTGTTAAATGAAATTCCACAATGTGTGAAGAAGTTTGATGCCTTCCCTTTTGAACTGTGGGTGGATATAAAACACAGAGCGATTCTCCTCACTCTCCACCTCTCAGCCTCAGGCAGGAACTAAAATGTTTCCATATTCCAGGATATTAATGTCCCTTAAAGTCGAGGCTGAGTTTTTTTCTCAACACGCTGCTGCTTGTCCTGGATAGATGACTTGTTATGTGAAGGAGGGCAACAGATTCGATTCCATCGTGTCAGTTACACACTGAACATTAAACTCAGAGGCACTGTTCCTGCACCATCACCAGTTCACCTACACATATCAGTCCACATATACCTCAGGATGCTGTGAGCGGGCGGGATACAGTCGGGATACAGACCTCACGGCGCTGCCTCCGAGGCTTTTTCAACCCAAAGGATTAGACCATCGATGTGTGACATCATCAGTTTTAAGCTCAAATAAGGGATTTAGCTCAAATGAGTATTGGATTGTTCAAACAGCTGCCTCCGACTGTCAGCTCTGACTGTTTTGTCTGAATCTATGGATTTAATATGGATTTTTTTCTGTGAGTCAGGTAAATGTGAGCTAGTCTGGAAGCTGCAGAGTGAGGCTGCAGTGTAATTATGTCTTATTGATCATGTTATTATTTCAGATTTTGATGCTAAGGTCACCTGTTCTGCAAATCAACAGTTTCAACGAATGGGAAAAAAAAAAAAAAAAATGATAGGAAACAGAATGTTAATCACTTTCAGCAGGGGTGAAAGATGAAAAGGATCTGGACATAACTTCAAAATAACGACAGCGTTTTGCTGCTGCATAGTTTACTTCCAAATGAAAATGCCAATCTCTCAGGTAGAATATTTTCCCTCTCTGAATGTGACAGGACTTCAAATGGCCGGGATGTGAATAAGGCTGTAGAGGAGATGTGGGCTAAATATCAAATCCATCAGAGGCGGGTCGATAGGCGTGACCTTGTACAGAACATTCTTCCTAACTTGTCTCGGAGGAGACAAATTTCTCATAACTGTGACAAGAGGAGCAGCCTTTCAGGCAGAAACAGGGAGGCACTGCTCTTACAGTCTTATGGTTATTTCACATTCTTCATCTGATTCATGTTCAGTTGTGTTTTATTTCTGTGGATTGGATCCATATAACACGAGACGCTGAACCAGCAGAGAGCAGGAACCACGAGAGCTTCAGGACCTGTAAACCCTAAAACAGCTGAATCGGCTGGTGTGAGGCGCAGGAGAAGAATGTGAATGTAAATGACATGTTGAGACACACGGTCAGAAACTGTGACGTGAGTGTGCAGAAGATTCCCGAGCTGGAAAACTGTGACGTTGAAATGCAAAAGCAAACCAAGCAGAATGAAGTTTCACTGCTCATGAAGTATTTACTAATTAAAGCTTTATCTCCCTGAACACTGTGAAACACACACACACACACACACGCACACACACACACACACACACACACACACACACACACACACACACACACACACACAGCTCAGGTGCCCGTTTGACTGAAGCAGCATTATTAAATTATGATGCAGAGATTTATTTCGAGGTGTTGTTTTTCTAAGAAGCAGTTTTTCTCCATAGTCATGTTTTTCTCACTTCATTCTTATTCCAGCATTAATTAAAAATGAACATGGAGCTTTATCCCTTCTTGTGTTGCTCGTTCCTCTGTCTCTGTTTCCATTTTCCTAAGACACACTTTCACCTTTTCAAGTGAAGAAATGACTTTTGAAAAGTCTGCTTGTTAAATGTTTTAACAGCTGCTGCCAAGATCTATTCTGCGCCGTCTTCCTGCCCTGTGAGATTTGCCTCCCTTGTCCTTGGCCGGTAAACACAATCTTCACACTTGTCCCTTACCTGCTATTTAAGAGCGCAGCGGCTCACTACCTCCCGGGTAGATGCACCAGGATTTATTGGAAGGGAGGTCAGAGAGCCTGCTGTCCTGCTCAGGATTCATCGCCATGCACAGCTACGATACCTCATGCACAGGATGGGAGAGTGCAGAGTGGGGCTCATCTGAACTTATTCAAATGAGAGCGTGTCTTTGAAGCATTGCATGGGGTGAGCTTTGTTACGGGTCCCTGAGGATCTGCTGTTGACAGTCTCTCAGGTTTTCTAACGAGGGGAGCCTTGGCATGTGCCTTAGGGCTTGTTCACAATCACTTGGTCTGCCTCTCTGATCACTCCCTCCGCTTCTTTATCTCCACTTTTAAATGTGGCCTTGAAGTCCACTTGAGGATTTTGAAAGGCAAACACAGCACAAGGCTGTATACACGAGGTACGGGTTCATGGCTGACGCAGGGCTGTCATTTTGTCCACTGAATCATTCATCGCAGCACGAGGCTTTTCTCCGGGGAAGCTCTGAGACGGACTGATGCCACAGAGATCACTGGGAAAACTCCACAGTCCATCACATGATCACCACTGCAGGCACTGGGACGTTAGCATCACTACTCGATGGTTTACGGCAGGAACAGACGGCACCATCGATTAAAAATCAGGTCACCATCACTGTTTAAGTGTCAGGCCAGTGGAAAGGTTCGGCGTGTCGGGGAAATATTCCCTCTCTGACTCTCTCTGGGCCTTAGCTTCATATTTACTGCTCTGCTGTAAGAGCAGCATCAATCTTCTATAACACTCAGCAAGAAAGCAAAAGAAAGAGTCTGTTTCCCAAACTGCTTCTTAAACAGCTGAACTTCTGCCTGTGCAGTCGTTTTAAGAAACAGATCAGCGTCAACGAAAAGTCACAAAGAACCGGAGCAAATAAATGAACCAGTCACATCAGGAAACATCACACAGTCCATCTGAAAGGACAGCAAACCACAACATCCTGCCTGCATCAGCAGTCAGTGTCGCACACTCACATCTAACAGCAGTTATCAGCTTTACGCAGCCTGATGAAGCACCGTCATATCACGTTAGTGTGTCCTGCACTCTGTGGCCTGAAAGCTGCACAATGACCAGTGCTCTGATACGTTTAGGTCCAGACCCGGAGGATTCAGAGGGAACACAACTCTCCAACATCCCAGAACTAAAAACAGCTGACATGTATCGTGTGTGTGTAAAAAATCCAGCGTGGACACAGAGACATCTGGACAGTTAGCTCACACAGGTGGTGCTGGACGACACACAGGTTTCTGATTTTACACTCACAGTTCAGCTGAATCATCTCTTCACTTCAGGGTTTTACTGAACAGAGCTTCATCTGTGTTTCGCTGAAGCTTCGTCCTGTTGTAAGAACCATATCACACATCAGGTGCTTATACACACAAATCTCTGACAGATGTTGATCCACCGTTTTCCACTGATCTTCTCTTCACTTTTGAACTTGTTTGGAATTTTTCCAAAGTTGGAGAAAAGTGTAAAAATAATTGTAAGCTCTCAGTGGCTGGATCCGAGCCGAGCTTCACACAGGACTCTGAACTGAAGACCTCCACAGAGTCTGAATCACACGTATTCTGCAGATACGTGGCCTGACACATACACATGTAAGTGTCAGCTGCTGCAGGAGTAGTTTCAGCTCTCCGGCTCCCTGCAGCAGCTCATCACATCCATCATCTCCTCTGTGGAGAATACAGCAACATCAGGCTGCTGGTGTCGCTAATTAACAGAATCACAGAAATAGCTCAGAGCACATTACATCCACACAGACTTCACTAAGTATGAATGTGATGGTGACAGAGTCACTGGAGTCGAGAAGCGGAATCACTCCCAGCCGGTCGCTGTGTGGAGCAGCGTTCCAAGGCTCCCTGTCGGAGGACTGTGCGGAGCCCGGCCCCAGGATCGAGCTTTAAAGTGACTGCCACTCAGACGTGTTTGTGCTGACTGAGCACTCTGCCTGCACGTTTAATGCTCCACTTTGGCTCAGTGAGTCATGGTGGAACAGTGAAAGTGAAGTGTACATCTGCTGATCAGCCATCTGTCATGTGGAGATGTTCTCTGCTGTGTATGTTCTGCAGCAGAGTGAAGAGGAATCACGACGTGAAAACAGATTTACTGCACGCCACCTTTTCCCGCCATTTTCAGGCTCTGACCAGCAGCATGACAGTTTAACACCAGTGTGAACCAGAGGTGCTGCCGCTGGCCAATCAGAGCCCACCGCTGTGACTGAGACTGTGACTGACAGCTCCCTGTCCTGGAAATGAATTCAATTAAAGGCCTTTTAACTAAATTGCGTTTGTTTGTGGAACATGGCGAGGAACATTATTCTTGCTCCGCTTGAAAACAAAATTATGATAATTGAGCAACACAAAACATTTAATTAATTTTCCAATATACTTTCCTGGTGTGAGCCAGTCAGCCAGCGACATTAAGTGCCCCTGGTGTATTGTGTATTTGCTGCTGACATTTAAGCTTTTTTCAGCCTCTTTATCTTTAATTGCAAATAACCAAAATTAGCTCCTGAAAAGGTGACATTAGAATACTGAAGCACCAATAACGTCACAAAGCACAGAGTGTGAGTTACACTGTGGTTGGTAGGAGGCGGGAGAAAGGTGATTTTTCAGAAACCAGATCATCAGAGAGTCGTCTCACCACTCTCTGTGTAATAAGCTAAAATCTTAGACCCACAAAGCCCAGAAAAACTTTGTGCTGCAGAGTGTGAATAATTAACGAGTCCAAACTTGTTCAAAGACCTGAGACTGCACGGACTCTGTCCAAACAGTTAGCAGCCGACAGTTAAAGGCTCACCAACATTAAAAAACACTGACTTTAATCTTAAACAGTAAAATGCATCTGTTGACTGTATTTGCTGGATCAGGTGTCACTGTCCCATTTATGAATGTGAGGATGTACACGTCTGCACCGAAGTCATCAAATCATTTGACCCTCATTCTCAAGTCACAGCCTCAGAATTGTTTTGACCTGTATTTTCTTTCTGGACATCAGTTCTGTCCTGACTGAAAAAAAAACCCTGATGGTGTAACTGAAGGTGATTTAAAGAGAGTTTGATTGTTGCCTGGTGGGTCCAAATGGAGGACTGTCTCAGATGAGTGTCCACTGTGACTCTGAGGTCCCTGTGTGATCCTGGGTGCTGTGTAATCTTTTCACCTCCTCTGATCCAGAGGAGCTGAGGAGCAATTTGGACGGCCACAGACGGTTTTTCCCTCCCCTGAGCCGGGGATGCTGGGAGCGCTGCTGAGGCCGAAACACTCCTGATGCTCTTGTGTAGATACACAAATTTAAAAGTTTTTAACTAACTGTGTCACACTGAGCTGGATGGTAGCCATTAAGGGACATAAGACAGGGAAATTTTACATGTAATAAAGAGAGAGGGGTAAACCGCTGAAACACCTTGACGTGATTTCATCTGAAATCTCAAGGTGGGTTTTTGCCACTTGACATTTTACTGTAGTGGCACATCATGACTTTGTTGTGATATTTCTGCACCACTGTTCTCAGCAATTGTCTGTCAGTCACACAGTGACAATGGCAGTTTGATAGTGCTGTTCCATCGTGTGTGTTCGCTCGTATGGGCTCGTTCTCCTCGGCCTCTGGGTCTGAGGGTTTTTCCTGGGAAGGACCAACCCCACTGTTTACCACAGCAGAGGCAGAGGCTCTTAAAAACAGGACGGGCTTTAAAGCACTACTGTGTTTTGTCAATCAGCGATCAAGAACAGCAAAAGTGACACTTATTTATATGATAATGTAGGAGATTATTACTATGATCTTTCACAACAACTCATGGAAATTTGATTGCTTCATTTAAATAAAGTGTGTGCTTTGAATATGTAAGAAGACGGATGCAAGTGATCTCCTGAGACAAACACCGTATTTGTTAAAGGACTCAGAAGCAAAGAGGAAGTAACAGGAGTGGAGCTGGATTCTCCCCTGAAGCCACGGGGAGTGCTTCTTGATTGTTTTCTATGTGTGTGGTTCCACATGAGTATTCTCTTTGGTTGCTCCTCCACAAAGTCCTCCACCCCAAACAGAGGCAGATAAAAAGAAAATACAAAGCCAGTTTCTTTTGCTGCTGTGCACAGACTTGTCAGTTGTTATTATGTGGATTTCTTCTGTGCTCTTCGAGGAGAAATACTGTGGAAGGTTTAGTGGTGGTCAGTGCTTTGAAGTGACACAGGCCATTGCTAACATTTATTTCAAGGAGACACAGGAGGACTGAATATTAATCTAGTTTTTTTTTTGGGCTTTTCTTCCTTAAATTTCATGGAGATACAGATTTCAGGAGACTGCAGTGATATGGCTGCAACAGTCTGCAGGATAAATTCAGTTAAGACAAAACAGATGAAAAGAGTTTGATGTTTAAGTTAAGTGTTCAGATCAGCGTCATCCAATCACCAACCGATACCACATCTGAACGGTGAATATGAAGCTGCAGGCAGCAGCTGCTTAGCTTAGCACAAGGAAACACGGGGAAACTGCTGGTAGGTAACTAACTCTACCTGCTGCCACCTTGAAAACTCACTGACCAACACGTCATGTCTCATATGATTAAAGCTCAGAACTGATGTGTAAAAATGACAATTTGCTGTGTTACGGGGGAAATGTAGCAGAATATTTCTTGGCTGGGAGCTCATTAAATCAGAACAGATGTATAAAAACACAGTTTAAACTTAAAATAAGCAGCAGGAATAAAACTCATGCAGAACCGGCCGCACGTCACAACCACAGTGAACTGAAAAGAATGGAGTGAAGGACAGGTGTTCTTATACTGCTGACGAGGGTGTGACTGATGAGGGGATGAGACACAGGTGAGCAGCAGATCTGGAGGGAAACAGAAAGTAGGTCGGCCACGCCCAGGCCTAGACACACACACACAGGAAGACAGACAAACAGGGGACAAATGTACACATGTATTTATTCAGATTCTCTGTCTGCAGGGTTTACCCTCTCTGAGTGCTCACCTCTAACATCACAGCCTTTTCCACCAAATCACCATCTGCAATGAGCGTCCTCTGCTTGACATGTATGTGTGTGACTGACAGGAAGTGATGTCCTGATCATTTTAAAGGACTGACCGCCAGTAAACTCAGAAAGAACCAAGAACCAATAAACAGCTCTGTATAAAACCTGTGTAAAAATGTAAACAGTTGTTTTTAACAGCACTTTTTGTACAGATTTAACAAACAACGTGCTGATCACTGAGTTTCACAGACACTGGCTGGTGGATTTTGCCTTTGGACAGAGCCAGGCTGTTTCCCCTGTTTCCACACTGAGGACACACTGAGACCCGATCACTCAGACCACGTCCGGAGGTGGTCTGGGCCTCGTATGGCCACGTTGTTTTAGGAGTGTGATCATCAATGTGTCCTGGGACACACTGAAAGACCGAACACTCACCTGACGTCCTTGGTGGGAGCAGATGTCCGTTTACTCATTGTAAATAAATAAGTGGCACAAACGGCGTGAGCTGGCTTTGTCCAGGAAGTCTGAACAAAAACTCAGAGATAAATCACGAGTGCGTCAAACATCAGCTGTGATTTGGTTCGACTGGAACACACAGAGGAACAGATCCAGTCTGTGTTCATTTAATTTCTTCTTCTCCTTCTGCATTTACTCTGAACTGTTCACAGGAAGTACACTGCTGCTTCCTGTCGGTTAAAAACAATAACACTTCTGTCTTTAAAAAAACAGAGAAGATGTAAATGTTTATTTACATGTGGAGCAGAGAGGTGAGATCCGATCACAAGTTTCACTGGAGCCACATGTTAATGTCATGTGTGAACAGGGCCTGTGTACCATGCTGAGGTCACTGAGCCTTTACATCCTCTGTGTTTGATAAGTTTAATAAGTTTCCCGCCATCTGAATTTTAAAAAACACTTATTCAGTTGTATTAAGTGGCTTAAGCCTGTGTGTGTGTGTGTGTGACTCATTAGACTCATTAGATGCAGCTTGAAGTCCACAGCTAATCCTCACACAGGTGTAGCTGATCAGCCAGGTAACCTTTTCATTCTCCCTGTTACAAAGAAACTGAGACATTTTATTCATGTTTCCATTCATGTACTCAGAATGAAAGGAAATTATTGTAAGATGGTACTTTATTGGTTTCAAGAGAGATGGAATTGCACCAGCCCAGAGTCTTAGTCAAATTAACATCCTTGATTTAAAGCATTTGACATGTACAGTAGGTAGATCTACTCCAGAGGCATCTTACACAAACCATTGAGACATTAAGTTCACTGAATCCAGTTTTTAATATTTAAATGAACTATAAAAAGCACATTAAAACATTTTCTCATTTTAGTTACAAAATTGGGTCACCTAAAGGGCTTCTCATTGCATTCACAGAAGGATCTGAACAGTGGATGTCTAACAGTCTAAACGTATTTCTCTCTTTAAAAAATCCCCACCCAAAATATATAAACTTAATTGCTTAACCAAGGTATATACAGGGCATAACATCCTTGCATCTTAAAGGTTATCAAGAAAGTTTGAGGTATACAACCAAAATAAAAAGCCTGTCAGAGAACAAAACAGAAAAAAAAACAACAAATAGAATTAAATAAAGGAAAATGAATGCCATGGTTGCTTCCTACTGGCACAGGATCACAACATTAGTGGGAGATGTTGCTGTGTACGTGCTGGTCTGGTACTTCCAGTTGTTTCACCTCCGGCCACAAGGGCAAAACAGCAAAAACCTCAAGCTTTGGACTGTCAGTATATACAAAGGGCATACAGTCTGATTTAGCAATGGAGAATGGTTTGAATGCTCACTTTATTTGCTTGGTGACAGGTACACAGTATGTGTCGAACAAAAAAAAATACCAGAATTATAAATTTATTTGATTGAATGATGTCTTCAGCTTACACCGTATATCTCTGAACCAACGTTGAAATGAAAGAGCCAGAAGCAGAATCTGATACACATGCAAGTTTTGAAAGTGGATTCAGAAATAACAGTATTGTACAAAATAATAATTACATTTTTTTTATAATTATCAAAATACACCTTCTTTCTTAGCACCTCTTTATACTTTTGTGTGTTTTGAACAAGCACCATTGTTGTCGCTTTCATACAGCACCTGGAGAATCCAGAGAGGAGGCCTGTGTCCCCTTATGTCGCCCGACCCCCTCTCCTGGTTACCTCCGATTCACCCTCCTCTGCCACGCCTTCAAATGTCCTTCACCTTTGCTCCGTACCGTGGTTAAGTCATGTGGTTCGAGCCCTACAAGGGCAACAAGTATTTTCCTGGGTTACACGTGCATACATGGAAAGACATGTTTGCTACACCATCTCTTATTCAAAACTTGCATGTGGCATAGAAAAGGGTGGGGGGCTAGAAATGGGGTTTGGTGGTACCCAAAACGTCTCAACTTGACTTTCTCTGCTGGCCCCATCAAGTCCTTTTTTTTTTTTTCTTTTTAGTTTTTTATTTAGCCAAGGAAGCAGACGGGCCCAACTTCAAAGCCAAACTTCTGGTTAGGGTCCCCAAAGTCAGTCAACATGACATCGATGATTGGAACCTGATCGATTTTGGGAGTATTAATCTCCATCACAGTCTTTCCATAGCCCTTCCTCGTCTGCAACAAGAGACACATGGACACAGAGAAACTGATTAGACCAACAAATCCCAGAAACACACACACACACACACACACACACACTGATTCTCGTTTCACATTTCTAACTGCACTAAACCTTTTGCTGTGTGTTCGCACTGCGGCCAAATCCACCTTCAGCTCAGCCCCTTCAGCTCCCGTAGACCTGAGCTACTGGGAAACTTTACTGATGAGTGGCTGAGAGGAGCTGGGCTGTCATCAGCTGACATCAAGTCACAGCTTTCTGCTCCTCCTTACTGCTCCACTAACAGGATTTCATTTCAGGAGTTATACTTCTGTTAAACAAGGGCCAAATGGATGAGAAACTAATTCCGACCATTCAAAGCTCCACAGTTGTGCAGCATTTATTTGAAACACCACAGGAGTGAAAGTGTCAGAAGTCAGGTTTGATTTTTTTCTGGAAAATAAACTCTCGCTGAGGTTTTTTTCTTTATTTTCGTAACAGCAACTGAAAAAAAACCCCTCATCCCCCCGCTGCTCATTCAGACAAACTGTATCTATGGACAGAGCTTACCGCGCAGCCGTCTGAGAGGGCCTTGATGTAGGGGTTATTGTCATAGGACATCTCCTCATCGTTGGCGCCCATGAAGCGCAGCGCCTTGTCGTAGCTGTCGCTGGTGGCGTCGTGCCACGCCACAGACTGGTGGCAGCTGTAGGTGAAGTTTTGCCTGGCTGAGGCGGTCAGTAGTCTGAGGAAGGTCATCTGCACCATGTTTATTGAGTTTCCATCTGCATCAACATAGGAAAGCTGAGGGGGAGGAGAGGGGAGGAGAGGGGAGGAAGGGGGAGGAGGGGGGTCAAACATAAGAAGCACATTTCCACATTTTCACTTAATAATCAAACTTATTCATTTGTTTATAAATGAAAAAAATATTTGTCAAATACGTCTGAATAACTGAGCTCGTTTGGGGCGTCGGAGAAATCGAGACTGTTTAGTTCCAAAGGGAGTTCACATCAGTGTATTGAGACACTACAGTACTGAAGTTCTTTAGGTGGAGGCAGAGTGATTTAGGTGGAGTAAACCTACCTGATTCACATACAGCTCTTACCAGACCAGCAGCTGCTTTGTCACTGTGACATTACTAACATCACTACATGAGCCCACAGCTCAGAGAGTCGGACCGACTCAGAGGGATCCAAGCAGCTCGACAATCCAGATGAGCAGTTTCACAACCAGTGAGGGGAGACCCTGCTGCTTAGGCTTCAATTAGTCTTAGTAATTAGTACTTTAATTCTAACATGGTCAACATTATCTAACTACTGACTCCTTCTTGCTTCTCTTACGAAGCTTGAACCTGGAGAACCACGGGCTCCACGGATCACATGACTCTGATGAGAACATGAACTCTGTGTGAACCTCTTGTGAGCACATGCATTAAGAGCACTCTGAGTTCAGTAGCAGGACACAGGCTCTGCCGAATCCCACAGGTGTGTAACATCCTGTCACAGTCAGCCTGTTCTCTGTGGAAACACATCAGCATCACACCAGTCTGACGAAGCAGCTCCAACTCGAGTCTTTCAGTTCAGATGTTTACTGAGGGAAAGCTGAGCTGCTGCTGGGATCCTCTGTAAAGCTTCACTGATGCTTTGTTCTTGATATGGAACAGTCTCAGAACCGACATGTTCCCACAATGACCGTGTGCAGTAAGATGGAGAAGGTGGATGAAATGAGGACGACTTACTATTTTACCACGTTTGAATTCACTGAACCATGACCCAGGAACTTCTTTGGGCCACGAAGATATTCTGACCTGTGGAGAACAAAACCAGACACAGTGTATTAATGACAGAGCAGAAGATAAACCTGTTTGTTATTTTATGATCTTTGAAATATCATTTTCACAAATGTCATAAAGTCAGATCATCCTATAGCTTTCACCTTTTGGTGGTTTGTGTGTGGTTTGCTATAAAGTGAACATCCAATGTGTAAAAGCTTTGAGGCGAATCAGACGGCTCCATCTGACTTCACCTGACTTCACCTGAGCGGACGTGCCGTTTTAACGTGACGGCTTAATAATCAATGAGAAGCCATGATGAGAAACAGGCAGTTATGAAGCTCGTGGGCACAAATCCACAGTCACTTACTCCATTGGACTTCTTATCTGGATAGATGCAGGTTTCGCCTCCGGCGGTGAAGTTACAGTAGACTTTGAAGGAATCCCCTGAGCAACCTTGGTTTGGATCAATCCAGTATTCGCCTGAGGAGAACCAAGCAGAGTCAAACATCCTGCTCAGCTGATGTCCACAGAAAAAGGCTTCAGTTTACTGCTCACTTTCATTGCTTGCACACTGATGAATACGGTGTTTGGAATTTAGTTTTGGATTTGGTTTGTCTCCCGCTGTGACTGGACTCACCGTCGGGGAACTCTGGGTGGCACAGCTGCAGGTCTTTGCATGTTCGGGCGGGGTTGTTTTGTGTGCCCATGGGGTACTTCATGCGCTCAATGTCCTGTTTGAGGGTGTTGAGCGAGCCAAAGATGTCCTCCATGCCCTCGCCATAGTCCATGATGGTACTGGCTGCGTCTGACTGCATGTCACTGGAGCGCTTGGTTTTCTTCGGTGACTGGATGGGCAGGGGCTGGATCACCTCGCCTGGCGGGCCCTACAGGGAGCGATGAGGGTAACGTTTGAGATTTGACATGAGAATGTGACCATTTTAACTTTAAACAGAGGCAGAAATGGTGTTGAATACTCACAGGAGGACCAGGAGGACCAACTGAACCAGTGTCTCCTTTTGGACCTGCAGGACCCTGCATGAAACATGAATGGATGCGTATTATCCAGGCTGGATTTCACACACACACTTATCATCACAGTGACTATACACCTTTAAAAATACACTGATTCTACTCACAGATGAACCCTTGGCTCCCTTGGGACCTTGAGGACCCTGCATTAGACAGAACACAACAACAGCAATTTGGCAAAGTCATTGTATCTGCGGTGTAGAATCTAAATGAATGAGTGAATGAGTGAAAGACTTACAGGCAGACCAGGGGGACCCGGGGGACCGATAGGACCAGCAGCTCCACTGATACCCTGTGATATGATGAGATGAAAGCAGAAGGCAGATGTATATTACAGAAACATTGGAGACCAAAGTGTTATTGAATAGAATCAGTGAAATGAAAAATCAGTTTGTTAACGAGCTGAACAGATGCGTAACGGTGAGAAGCTTTCACATGGAATTATGGAGATTTTCATTAACTGAGACAGAGACAAAGTCTTTATGTGACAGATCAAGAAAAGGCCAAAGCCTCCTCGATTCTTAGAGCCCAGGACTTCACAGTCTCACAGCTCAGACCAACAACAGGAGGCCTGTTTTCAAGCTCTTCTGCTCTGACAAAAGGGGACGTTACAATTTCATTACAGTGGCTTCATCTGCAGATACTTAATCACCTTAAATCAGCCGGCCGGGGGAGGCCGGGGGAGGCCGGGGGAGGCCGGGGGAGGCCAGGGGGAGGCCAGGGGCCACAGCAGGACACAAGAGCCTATTCAGTCATTCTGCAGTGTTTGTTTAAAAATGGATGAAGGCTGTCATCAGTCCTTCACCAAGACCAAAGTTCAACCTTCTCTCAGCACTGCCTCCTATTTAAGTGGAGGGCTCAGTGGCTGAGAAAATATTTGAATTTTAATGCTGTGGTTCAGAAGGAAACTCTTATCAGTGTTTTCCACAATGCAGCATATTATATCACCGCAGCAGTTATCAGTTACACAGAGAGCGGTAAAAAGAAAATCTGTCGTCGCACTGTTCAGCGTTCAGGCTGAAGAATAACGGATGGATACCTGCTGACAGAGGACAGAGACAGAGCTCTGTCCTCTCAGACCAGAAATAAATAATATCATCATAATTTCAATCATACATAAATAAACAGATGAAACACGACACCTCAGAGCCACGTTCATTCGCTTTTTCTACTTTTGAGCAATTTGCATAAATAATCCAATCCGTCAAAAGCTAGAACCCACAGAGTGTTTGCTCGCTGTCCACACGGTGACTGAGCAGATTGCTTTTCAGCGGGCTTTAGTCAACAGCAAATGACTGTAGCAAGACTTGTGGCCGCAGCAGAAGGGCAAATGGGCTAAAAAATGGCAAGAGGTGGAGGGCCAGCGTGGGAATGGAGTCATCAATCACTTACACCGTCGCCCTTGCTACCAGGAGAACCCTGGGGCCCGGGCAAACCTCGGTCTCCTTTCTCTCCTTGCTCACCAGGGGGTCCAATCAGACCGATCAAACCCGGGTGACCCTGCAGGACGAAGACAAATGTGCACACACAAAGAACAATCAAACATTACAGCAATGTCCCTTTGTGTACTCAAACTTTAAAGCTGCTGCATACAAGTGTGACAAGGACAAAACTGCTTCCACAAAAATGAAACGCACACAGGAAACTATGAAGGGTGAAGTTTCACCACAACACAAATCCTCACAAATTATAACACACACACACACACACACACACACACACACGCGCACACGCACACACGCACACACGCACACACGCACACGCACACACACAATAAATAAAGAAAAAAGATTCTCTTGAAATGCAAAGGCAGCCAAGGCCGATCCACAACACAAAGAGGATGACTCTAATCAGGGCCAGTGATTTGACAGCATTAAAAACATGTAACACGCGACGTGGTGCCTCTATTGTGAGCTTTTTAAACCGCTCTCTCTCTCGAGCCACCGTGTCAGCATGTGGGAGGCAATTTAGACAGAGTAATGTGTGCTGTCTGAATATCCTTTGCAGTTATATTTCACCGGCAAATTTGACAGTGGCAGCGAAGAAAAGATTAGACAGATTAGAGTGATACATCACATTCAGCAGCATATTCAGTCCTGTTCAGAGGTTTTCTCCTCCAGCTGCTGTGGCAAAAACTAATTTTGGTTCCTAAATGTTAACACAAGCCTGCACTGGTATCAACGCTGCTCTGTAATTCTAAAAGACCACAGACGCTGTGTGAAAGTGGTGAGCAGCCTAAACCAAGATCAGTGTCCAGAGGTTCCTGCCCGTGTGGAACCTGGGAAATGAAACAGGAAAAAGCGCTGCACTCACCTTTTCACCCTTAGATCCGGGGTCACCTTTCAGACCAGGAAGACCAGGAGGACCCTGAGCAACAACAGCAGAAGGTAAAAATACATTTTGCAGAGAGCAGACATCCAGGACAGTGTGAGGAAAAGTAGCAAGACAGAAAACATGAAACAGGGAATGAGACAATAAAGACAAAGACACATGAAAGGGACAAGAGAAGAAGAAGTGTCGAGATGAGACGGAACAAAAGACAGATTAGATGTTCAACAGCAACTTCATCTCTGCACGTTCAGCACAGTGAGGCTGTAGCTCTGGAATAAGTTTAACCTGACTTAACCTAAACACCAGGAACAGGCAGAGAGGGGAATCTTCTCGCCTTGGTCTGTCAAAAATGTAAAAATAAACCGTCCAACGACTCCAAGGACAGCTGGATAGATAAATACTGAGAGAGAGAGAGAGAGAGATATGCATACTAACCATGGGACCAGGTGGACCGTCTTGTCCTGGCGCACCTGGCAGTCCTTGTTCACCCTGTAAAAAGCCGTTTAGTTGTGGTGAGCATTATAGCCTGCTGTACTTTCTCCGGCCTGCCATCGATTTTCTGTGCTCAGCACGATGATTAATAGCCCAAACAGGGGAAAAAGTGTGCTGGAATAAACAAGCGAAACTAAAGAATAAGCCAAATGGGAGTATTGATTATTCCATGAAGTCCATCATCATGCCTTAGCAGGGCTTTTCTATGTGTGCACACTGTGGCTGAATCTATAAGTAGCACATCACAGGGAAAGATCATTGCTGTAGCTCAGACTTACGACGGGGCCAGGGATTCCTCGCAGACCCTCTGGACCAGGTTTTCCTGAAGGTCCCTGTGGTCCAACTGGTCCTGTTTTACCTGCTGGACCCTCTGCACCAGCCTCACCCTGTATGTGGATACACACGTGTCATGAAAGTTTGACTCAGGCTAAACAATAAGACAGGATCCACTGGTATTTTCATAACACTCATCAAGTTTTTATTTTGAGGACGATCTGTAGCGTTGGCAGAGGAGTTCACCTCAGGTGCAGCACTAAAATGTTTGCAGCAGTAACTGAGCAGACAGCATGAGACATTACCAGCATCAAGTTATGAATGTGTTTGACCAAACCTTCAGACAGTTCTGTCATTTAGCCTCCACAGGTAAACGAGAGTGGCAGTGACAGTGGTGTACCTGATATTTCATAGAAATCTCTGGTAAATAAAATAATCATCTGTAATGTTTGGTGATGGTATAGAATAAAACGTCAGCCACAGCTCCTGAAATCTGCAGCACATGAACAACACTCGATGTCTTGTCAGATTTTCTTTCAGCCTCTCGGCATCTCGGAGTATTTTTATCAGGATTCAGCTGCGGGCTGCTTTTAGCTTTAGATTATGCTGAGACAGTTTGCAGAATGTAGATCAGGCAAAAAGGGGGACGAGTAAACACGAGTCTGAGTTATCAACCGAGGCAAAGTGCTGCACAACAATAGAAGGAGCTGCACCTGCTACGTTTTCATTTAAAGCTCGTGGAAAAATGAGTTTAATTACAAGATCAAAGTGACCGGCTGTAATCTGACAGACGTCAGTATAAAGACATCAGTATGCACACAGACCACACAGCATGTGGAAATAAGATATGCAGCTGGAGATGCAAGGTGCTTTCAGAGTACAGGATTACTGCAAAACAGCAGAGCCACTTTACTGAAGTGATCACAGCCTCCGCTGTATTACTGCAGCGAGTCTGAGTCTCTCACATTTATAAGATTAAGCAGAACACAAATATTGAACAGATGTATTATTGTATAGAAAGTTTATAAAAGAAAGTTTATCATCAAAGTTTAAATCCATGCTCATGTATCCAGAGGAAAAGCAGAGAGGAGAGGTGTCTCTCTGCGGTGAATCTGATTTATATCCAGCATAAACTAGCTGATGCTAACTGATTCTGCACGAAGCAACAGAGCAAACGTATGGATTTCAAACGTGAAGAAACCAGGAGGCTGATGTGAAACAAGCACCAACTAAAGAGAAATTTCACTGAGCTCTGATTCACACATTCAAAGAGAAAAGCCCGGTATCTGAAAACCTGGGGGCCAGACATAAATAGCGTTGACTCTTTTTGTCGCTCTTGAAATTAAGCCACAGAAAATGAAAGAAAGAAACAAGTGAATCTTTGTTTTACTCAAATAGGCTGCGTCCATAAATTTCCATCTAATCTATGGAAATGAAATTACTTCTGCATTTTTGTGCTTTTAATTCAAGAGGGAGAACAATGTGGGGACGGGGTGTGTGTGGGGTGTGTGGAGGGGTTGGGGGTTGGGGTGCATGCTCAGGGACTTGCTGAGACACCTCTACTGTGCGAAGGATGAATTGATTTTGTTACCTTAGCGCCCTTCTCTCCTTGCCTGCCCTCTGCACCTGCAGCCCCCGGAGGTCCCTGAGGAGGATGACAGGACACTGCTTTAGCATTTCAAGCATCAGCACACACGGACTGTACAACCCGACTGTTCAAACACGTAAATGTTCATCATCGACCTCTGACGCTGTTTCACAGGCTCGTCACGACATAAGAGCAGGATGTTTGTATGTTGCTTCGTCTCTTTGAAGACGAAGTAGCACGTATGCCGTAGAAACGAGGGACCGTCACCACCAGAGACGGTGCCAGGTCGTCCCCCCACCCTTCTGACATCTCAGTTCACTTTTATTAGATTTCATTTTGGACAGCTGTCTCGCCTGATGAATACTCGGTGGGCGCTGTCTTTGAACAGGGAAGATAATCCATTGTCCTTGACTGTGCACTACTTCAGTTATGTCAAGATCTATTTGAACGACTTGGACGTGCCTTTGTCTGCCCATACAAACATACAACCACACAGCCATGTAAGAATACACACACACACACACACACAGCCTTCATCAGTCACGCCCCAGGTTGGCAGGTCGTCTTTTCTTTCTGGTCCACAACGATTTCTTTCAACTCCACCTCTAGTCGTCCCTCTTGAAAGCCGCTCTCCATCCAAGCTCCACTCTGATCTGACCGACTGCGGCCTGCGTGCTATTGACTGAGAGCCTATAATGTGAGCTCGCCTCCTGTCTTGGAGCTTTCATCTTCTCTTGATGTGTGCCTCTTGCTGGTGGTGAAGAGGCAGACTCTTGATCAGTACAATCAGCACAAAGAGCCATTTCAATTGCAGCACAATATGCAGCAGCTAGAGTCAATGTGGTCGATGGTTTCTTCTTGTCAAGGCTGTCGGCTCACCTTTCTGCCTCTGCAGCATCAGGTGTATGACACACAGTTTATTACTGTTCTTATTTGCATGAAACTGCTCCCAGTTACTGAGAAAAGATAAAAGAGTAAAGAAAATGAAGGACTGACCCAAAGCCAAATAAAAAAAGAATTAAATGTGGACGAGGTTAATAACTTATTCCATATTTCTTCTCTCATGAAACAAAGTAGAATACATTTCCAGTGTTAAAGCATCATCAAATCAGATGAGACTAAATTTGCTGCTACGCTAAATTGACTTGTTCTGAATCAGGGGCCGAGCTTTAAGGACGGCTACAGGCAAAGTGCTGAGGGGACACAAAAAAGAGCCGGCAGATCCTAAACACTCCCAGATGAGGAATTAGGTATTCAGAGGAGCAACCTGTGGCGGATCATCTCAGGCCCATTTTTTCTAAACGAGTGAAAAGCCATGTGATAAAATAGCCCTTTTCCTTACCGTAATCCCTGGGCCATTTAGGTGCAGCATACGCTGATACCAGGCTAAATACTCAGAATGTAAATTTGACTGGGCACATTAGAAAAGCAATCAACCCCGGTTTAAAAATGCATGACATGTTTTCTTCCCACTGGACTGAGCCATAAAGTCTTCCTTTGAAATGCAGCCAGTCACTCGATATAGTGACTTTTCTTTCAAATTCAGGAGAATAGCTGCTCATTTTCCTGTGGACTCCGAGCTTCACCTCATATTGGAAATATGTTAATGTTGCTCATCTCAGATGTGCATTCAAAAAGCAAGCGGCTTTGATAATTCACACATATCTCAACCTCATGAAGCGCACGAAGCAGATCTCCTCAGTGGAGACAGACTGAATGGACATCAAAGACACATCAGCTTTTAATGTCTTCAAATCTTCATATTTTATCTGGACTCAGATTTTTTTTCTTGTGACCTTGATAAGTTTCTCCAGAGTAGAGACCTGCTGTAGTTCCTCTGGTAAATCCAGAATCTCAGTGATGATAATCACATCACATCACATCACATCACATCACAATCAACACTTTCACGGCTTCAGGGTTTGATCTCATTTCATTTTTGTTGCTGGCTGCTCCTAAAGCCAGCCCCTCTCTTCTGATAACCTCTTAACAACTTTACCACGTCCATGTTATGCCTTTGTTTTGCTCCAGCTGTCAGTCAGGCAGCCGTGGATCAATAATGTGTCAGACTTGCTATATCTCTCTCTCGCTTTCTTCCCACTGCCACGAGGACGTGAATGACTTTGGAATCTACGGCTTCTTTTTCCAGCTACTTTTTTCTAAGCCTTTTCAATTTCTTGCTAAGGAAAAAAAATTGATTCATGATTTTCACATCCTGACGTTCAGCTCTCAATAGGCTTTGAGGCGGCTTTTCTTCGCACACAGCCCAACGCCTTGACCCCTTAAATCTCCCACTTTGTTTTCCCCACTCTGCTTTTAATGAAAATGAATCTCTCCTGCTTTACTGCCAAGATTGAGTTGTTGTGAAGCGAGGCGGGATACTGGTCCATTGGCTAAGGGGCCAGTGTACAATGCCAGCAGATGCACACTCCCTTCACCTATTTTGAAACAGAGGTTTCACATGGAGCTCGTTGAGTCACGGTTTTAACGCTGACAAAAGCTTCGGTCAGCAAGAGATTTCTGATCAAAACAACCTGAAATGATGAGATGCCAAGGACCATCAGACTTACTCTCTTTCCAGGTGGTCCAGGTGGGCCAGCTTCTCCTGATGGACCCGGAGGTCCCTGAAAACAAGCAAGGGAACGAGACACGTTATTAAAACACCATAAAACCGCTTGTATTAACACACGGGTCAGTGCTGATATGAATTCTGAGGAGAGCGCAGCTTGTTTCACTAAACTCCTGGTTTTATCTGCCAAAAGCACACACACACACACACACACACACACACACACACACACACACACACACACACACACACACACACAGCACTGACACTCAGGGAACATTCAGCCCCAGGACGGTCCACAGGAGCTGGACACATACTCAGCTCCCTGAGACATTTTCATCCAATTATCTCTGAGCTAATTGCAAGTAATCACAGCATTTTTTTTTAACGTGTGCATTAGTGAAAATTTGCAGCAGTGAAAAGTGAAGTTAAGAGTTTTTCAGCTGGTTCATAGGTTGAGAGCACGGTTACATATAAGAACAAATAACAGGAGGATATATGTGTTTTCCTGTCGAAGAACAGTGAGCCATTTAACTAAAGTGATTCACCTTCTAAACACTATTTTCCATTTTAGCATTTCAGCATGAAATCAGAGCTCACAAACAAAAATGCAAATACGTAACATTCCTGGACTGAATAAAAGATTTTGGCTCATTTACATTCATAAACATCGGCTGTGCTTTACACAGGACCAGCACATTACTGTTTGGCTTTTATTTCTAATCATACTTAATGAATCTGCAAAGCAGATAAGTCTATTTACACTACACCCAAGAGTATGAAGCAAATATCATAAATTAAAATGCTGCAGTGTAAATTATTTACTCACTGGATATAATTACAGCTTTCACTGCAGGCAGACTGGTGGTGGACTACTCCATTATAAAATAAACGTAAACAAGAGATATTCATACTCGTTCAAACACAGTGACAAACGAGCTGATTCTTAAGATAATTTGATTATACTATGTCCTTGTAAAGTGTCAGTCAAGGTAACCATCCTCATGCAGCCGTGTGTTCAGGCTGAATACTGTACACTCACCGGCTGACCGGCCTCACCATCCTCCCCCTTCTCTCCTGATTCTCCGTCAGTGCCCTGAAACACAGAGACGAGCGGGTTCCATCATGTCTGACCACGATACAAAGCCTGGGAAAATGATTCGCTGTGAATGAGTCTGTACTTAAAGGTTTCATACTTACAGCAACACCTGGCTCTCCAGGAGGGCCAGGGTCTCCGGGGAAACCAACGGGACCCTTTAAGAGAAAAGAGTAGAAATCTGAGGCGCTGCTGCTGGAACATAATCTCTCTGGGTGCAGGCATTAAGAGCACGGTGTGTGATTTAGACAGTGATTTAGTCCTGTGTACCTGGTTACAACCACTGAAGGCAATTTGATGGACTTAATGATGATGTTGCAAATCCATGAGAAAAGGCTTCACTGCTTTCCATTACCATGCAGGCATAAAATCTAATCTCCCGCAATAAAAAGGCTTTTTAGCTCTTGAATATGTTCTAGGATAAAACTGCCTGCCTCAGGGGTGTGAGGGGCATTTCCTTTAACGTCTGTGTGACTGAGCGCCAGAAAGCCTCCTCTGCAGATTGTGAGAGTGTTTGGCGGACTTACGGGGTTGCCCTTTGGACCATCATCTCCAGGGGGTCCTTTGGGACCAGCAGGTCCAGCGGCTCCGGGGGGGCCAGCCTCTCCTTTCTCTCCTCTCTCACCTTTGGGTCCCTGCAGGGGTGGGGCGGGGGTGGGGGGGGGTGGTGGTGGAGGACATTCATTACATCAGTACCACAGAAGGGAGCATGTGTTCAGAAGCTACACAAAGACCAATAAAACTTATTATGGTCCCAGTGCCGTCACTGCTAAATGTAGCACTGGGGCTGAGCTGATGATGGGAAATGTCAGTGACACCAGCAGTTTGATGGGGAACCAGCAGGAGAATGGTGAATGCTTGTAACCGCACTCCTCTGCCACTCCCTCTGGAAACAGGCCATCCTTCAATCCACTGCTGCAGCTCCGCGCTGATAAACGAGCGCTAATGGAGCCGTCACCGACAGGTGTTTGGGAAAAGTTCACAAATAAATAAATAAATAAATAAATAAATAAATAAATAAAGATAATAGAATGATCATAAATCTCTGTCCGCCAATAACAAATGAAAGCACATGGATAAAGTAAATTAACGCGCAATCTTGTAAATTAACTCTGACACTCAGTATAACAAACACTAATATAATCACAACAGTTTAAACCCATGGTTTTGAAGAGAACTTCACTGCTTCCCCGTTGGTTCTGTTATGAAAACAGCTAAAATCCCAGCTGAGCGACGCACTCAGCAAAGTGGGCGTCTGATGTTTCGACGCCAACTTGCTTCCCGGTGCTGCCGTCATTGTTCTTCGGGACAGAAGCACCGGGCATATCCTCCTGGTAATTATGTCTTAAGACACTCCATTTGGCAGGCCATGTGGACATGGGGTGCAAAGCAGAAGAGGCATGCTGAGATGAGCTACCAGCCTCAATGTGAGGAGCAATTACTTTCACTGTGATGAATACACAGTGTCACTCCGAAGAAAAAAACCTGCTCGTTAAATTGGATTTTGTTCTGTATTTGCCTAAAGCCATCCATTAAGCAACTGTTTTCCTGGGGATGACCTAGAAACGTGTTGCTGATGTTGCTGATACCTATCTTGCCACAGCAAACATAAATTCTGCCAAACTTAGTGGTGTGTACATTAAAGTGAAGTGAAGTGAAATTACTTTTTAAAACGTTTTCAGGTGGAGCCCTGCAAATATTCAGGCTGAGGCCGAGAATCTAAAAAATGAACTGTGTGCTGAAAGGCAAGATGACCTCTAAGTAAAAACACACAAATACATAAAGACACACCAACAGAAAACATTCCTGCCTCACACATTCAGCTGGAAAAAACTAAAAGAGAGATTGCTTACCCCGACTCCAGGCTCTCCAGGTGGTCCCGGGTTTCCAGCCTCACCTTGTTCACCCTGTGGTTAAACAAATGTCAGAGTGTGGACAGAAAAACCTTCACCCTCACACACGGTCACAGTCAGTTCATACATACTAACACGTAATGATCTTATTAATATCAACAGACATTCAACATAACTAAGCCTCTAACTGTAGTTGATAGTTAAAAGTTACTGTGTTACTCGTGGCTTCTTGAACTGTTGCTAACCTTCATGTTTCATATTCCTCAGTCACTTTAAGAGCCGTGGTACAGCATTAAGTATTTATAGTGCAGCCATCTGCCAAATGGCAGTAAAATGGACGAATCTTGTTGGAAATGTTGTAAAATAGACATTAATAGTGTCAAAGCATTAACTGAGACACAAAGCCCGAGTATATGAAGTGAGCTGGAAACAAAGGGAGTGGGCTGTGAGCGGCTGTATTTCAGTCCCAGTGCCCAGCACCACGCTAAGCAGGCAGGACACCCTGCGATGATGCTTACCTTCTCACCCACAGATCCCATGGGGCCCACACCGCCTGGAGGACCCTGTGGACCCTGCAGCAGGAGACAAAGAAAGAGATGAGTCCTCATGTGTCGCCTTGGGAGAGGACGCATGATCAAATCCAGGATGTTCAATGTAAGACAGGTGAAGAAAAGCATTAAAGAAGCAGTTATCATTATGTCACAGTCCTACATGGACACACATTTTAAATACATGCAGGTTGTATAATGTTGCGTATGCACATTGTTATCAATTAGCCATACGTACATCAGCTCCACTGGGACCCTGAGGACCTCTGGGACCAGGGGGACCAGGAGGGCCCTGCAGAAAAGAGATACCGTGTTGTTAACATGTATTACATCATCATAAGAGGACTCACAAGAAGCAGCCGTGTCTCTTACCATGGGGCCAACATCACCGTTCTCTCCCTTCTCACCAGGAGGTCCTGGAAGACCCTGAGGACAACAAGAAGGATGAAAACCTCAATAAATGAGTGGAGAAACGTGACAGACGACTTCCGCACCGGCGCACTGCAGGGGGCAGTTTAGCAGTTAACACGGGACGGATGTCAATCAATAAGGTTAGAGACTGTGGTCCACAGAGCTCATTTGACGATGGGGACGTGATCAGACCATGTCAGCAATGACAGGCCGTCCACAGTTACACAGAGAGGGATGTTATAGTGGGACCGCAGAGCATAAAGCCCTCAGTACAAAGATACAGTCAGTGAGTCGTCCTTCACCATGGTCTCCATGAGAGGACGAGTGCAGGCGTGGTGCTGCTGAATGCTGGACTCCTTCAGTGAGGGGGGGGGGGTCACTGAACGGTCTGATGAGTACGGCCATGATGTGAACCAGGTGGTGTGGCCTTCACAGTCACCTGATCTCAGCCCGGTTTTGTTTTCTGAAAACATGTGGGACCCCACTCGTCTTCTGCTCGCGCTCCTTTATGCAGCCACTGACACACTGTAGATCCTGCTCGCTGATGAATGTTAAACGAGCAGCGTGGTCAGGACCTCATATGTGCGTTTGATCCCTGACATTTCTGTCGGTAATTGCCGTGATTAAACTGCTGCAGCCTGCTTTGCCCTCTGTGTGCGCGTGTCTGTTCTGGATTCAGAGACAGTTTGTCATCAGTGTAAGGTGTAAGGTTGTGAGGGAGGGGATCAGATTCATTCCTCTGCATGTGCTTGTACCACCCTCAAACACTCCCAACGCAGAGGGGAAACCACTGTATGTGTGCAGTGCCCTGCATCTAAGCACGTGTGTGTGTTCATGCCCCTGTTTACAGGAGTTTTTCGCTGCTACGGAGTGTGTGTGGCATCACGCTGATTCCTCCCGTGCTGAGAAATCTCATCTGCGTAAAGGTCGGCTTTAGTCTGCGATCGTTAGCCGTGCCACTAATTATGCAGGATGGAAAATGTGCTCGATGAGGAACTGACTATCAAAGCAGGTCAGTCCACACAATTAATGGAATCGCGATGGGAAGTGAATTACTTCCAATTAAAAGTCCATTGAACGGAATCCTGCACAGACAGGACAACACCTCGGAACGTGGTCTATGTAATTTCATCAAGACAATGACTCCGACTCTGCAGGAGACTCTTAACGTGTTTAGTTTAAAAAGCTGAGCACTAATAAAACAGATGATTACTAACGAAGAGGCTAGCACTAAGGGGAGGCTGGTTGTGCCTTTTAAATTAGCTGAATATTTTCAGTCTGACTTAAACTATGTCCTTGGATGGGTAAAGCTCACTTTAGCAAACACCAATAAATAAATAACATAAAACGCTGCAAATCAAAAAGCCGACTGCCGCTGTGATGATGAAAAACCTTCCTCTAAAGCGTCACACACACTGACGAGTCGTGTTGGTCTGTGTGAATTCTCCGAGCGGTGTGAGGAGGTGTAGACATTCTGACCAGGAAGAGCCTTCACCCAGGTGGTGATGGAGGAAGGAGGTTCACTGCACAGGTAACTGTGTAGGTGTGACTGGACCTTCTGAACAGGTCTGAGGATCAAAACAATATTAAAGTGTTTCACTGAAGAGTCACAAACACGCTGCCCCAGCAGTGCAGTGGCCTGGCGTGTTACTCATGTCATGTGTATAAACCACAGCTCAAACCAGACGTGTGGCAGCAGGACAGACAGAACAGGAACCACAATAAAAAGCATATAAAATGAATCAGAAGCGAAGCCTGGATTCAGGATTCTGCTGTGAGCTGTTCCTCATCTGAAGAGTCAATCTCACCTGCTGCACGTGGCTCAAAAGGAAATGGCTTTTTTTATTATTATCTTTATGAAGCCAGGACTGTGGATATATTTTTATACCTGAGCGATGGGTTTCTCGCCCCATGTGACCGCCACAGGTCCACAGAAGAAGAAATGCTATCACCTGACAGGGGAACCATCCGGCTGCAGTACAGTGGGAGTGGTGGAGCCAGTGTGCATCTCTTTATACTGAAAATAATTGGCGTGGGATTTTTGCTGCTGATGTGTGCTGGAAATAGATGTGAATGCTTTATAAATGATGCTAAGCTGGCCTATTTCCCTCCAGACAGGAAGATGAAATATAAATGATTTAATCTCATTGCCTCGTTTTGTCCATGTACGTAGATCACAAACAAAAGTACATGTAACTATGCAGTTACTGCAAAATAAAGCAGTAATAACATCTGTAACATCTGTATTCACCACTGCTTGTTTAAATGTAGTAATCCTGTGTAGTTTCACTTCCATTGTTTGGAATTACTGTAGGTGGAGGAGGAGCCTGCGTCTGTGTTGGTCTGTCCACGTGTAAATGGTACTGACCTGCAGACCGATGGGACCCGGGGGTCCAGGGAAACCTCTGGGACCTTCATCTCCCTTCTGTCCAAACATACCCTGCTGACCCCTGGGACCAGGCTCTCCATCAGCTCCCTGAGAAACAGCACGCACACACACAGACACACACACACACACTGTGACATTTACTCTCAAACTTAACATTTTTACTGAATGGGATTAAACTCAGTGCTGTGCACAGAGTCATGGTCACTGACATTTTCATTTTCGTGTGTGTGTGTAATGTTTAGTGATTTAACCCAAAACTGATTTGTGTTGATTGGTCAGTGTGCTGTTCAGTACTTACAGCAGGACCTGGGGCACCTATGGGACCCTGGAGACCAGCTGGGCCGGGAGGACCCTGAACACAGACACCACAGAGATGTTAGAAAGAAAATGTGTAACATCACCAAGAATACGGGATGATGTGCGGCAGAGCTTCCCACGACGCACCTGTTCTCCCTTGTCGGCTTTGCTTCCTTTCTGACCGGGCTCTCCAACCTCTCCCTGAGAGAGAGAAACACACACACACACACACACACAGTAAACCATCTGTGATCAGCGTTGCTTCTTCTCTAAATGTCAGCAGCTTATGAAAAATGATTGAAAACCTGAGCTTAACACAAACAACCGTTCACGTTCCGTGTTTCACTGTCTCGTTAATTTGGTATCGAACCTCTGCAGCGACATCTGTTTGGCAGCTCGGTCGAATGATAGTAACCTTAAGGGACGTGAGGATCGCAGGAGATGAAACCAGCGACAGTATTTCACTTTTACATCTCTTCTAATTGCATTTGCTGACACCTTCGGTTGTGAGGATGGACAGTTAGGAAAAGAGAGACATTTCCACACAGACGGTCTCAGAGAGACCGCGGACGAAGACTAACTGGCAAACTGGTTCAGTCCCTAAATGTATCCCAGTTTGGGAATGGAGAAGCAGCTGTAACTGGGCCAAAAGGATGGGGTAGGTGGTGGTGAGTCCAGTTGACCGACCTTGTCTCCATCCTCTCCAGGTGGACCCTGGGGTCCGGCAGGCCCGGGCAGACCGACAGGACCCTGGACACCGTCACGACCAGCTGGACCTTGAGGTCCTTTCTCACCCTAGAGGAACAAAGACATTTGTTGAAATTACATTTTGGAAGCGAAGGTGAAAGGAAGGACATGAAAAAAGGAAACAGCGTAGGGAGAAATAAAATCTTACAGGTGCTCCCTTCTCTCCAGCAGGACCTGGGGGACCCTGAGGACCAGGTCTACCAGTAAGGCCAATTGGACCAGCTGAACCAGCAGGACCTCTCTCACCAGGAGAACCCTGTGTGGGAAAGAGAGAGAGACATGATGAGTAATAACTGTGATCAACAAACAGCAGAAGGCAGGTTTTGTTTATTGAGGAGAGGACACGGTTTTATTTGGTTTCACAAATACAAACCCCACATGCTGAACAACAACCATTAGGACACCACAAAGGAAGACACAGCTGAGTTCTACCACTAATGGCCCAACACACCTACACAGACAAACCATTTCCAGAGGAAGACGGAGAGAAGAGCAGGAGCTGCACACACTAACAGGTGGCTTTTAATTTCTAATAAAGCAGCGCTGCTCCTTGAAAGCAGCCAGAATTATCTGCTGTCGGGAGCTGACGTCTCGGCGGCTCTGTGAGCTCCGAGCGGCTCAGTCCTGCTGCTGAAAATGCATTTCTGAATGAAAGGGGCTGCTGCCATGTATCAGTGCTCAGATACAGGAACTCAGTATTCACCCAAATCCATAAAACATGACGGTGAATGACACTCAGCATTTTTTTTATCGCCGCTGCACTGAGTCAACTCTCTGTTTACCTGCATGCACACTCCCTTAACGTAAGGACGTGGCCTGAGCAGAAAACTCTACATGCAGAACCAGAATTCTTGTTTTTATTCAGTGACTCTCTGAGCTGCACGCTGTGATATATCCTGAGCTATCCTTCAAAGAGTGGGAGTTTTAATGTCCCTTGATAAATGCTGGAAGCTTTTCCATCCTGGTAAGAATAAAAAAAAAAATCTACTCTGCAGAGTGAAGCAAGTGGAACTTGGCTCAATCTCAATAATCTTCAATATGAGGGATAAAATACTGTCCACAATATGTCCACGTGTTAACATGCAAACAGCTGGTTAACTAGATTAACCTGATGTTACTTTATAATGTGTAAAACTTGTGGCCTTATGAGTGTATTCATTTAGCAGGCCTGTAAATACTAAATAAATCAAGAGAAAAAAAACTACTTTTTTTTTTTTACTGCAGTTCAATAACAAATGGTAATAAATGATATTTGATGCTCTGGCTGCATTTTGTCTTGTTGTATGTCCAGAATACTGTAAACATCTCTGCTGACAACGATATGTTCGAAGCCTGAACACGTTTTGTTGTGATTTTGTAGTTTTGTTTCTTTAATAGCTTATAAAACACATTCGTGACCGGGGATCAGAAAAAACTCGGCACCGTACGTTTTATGAAGAACCTCTCGAGTCTCTCTGAGGAGAACGTAAGAACACAGCAGGCGTGACGTGCCGGGATGCAGCCTCTGGGACTGATGAGTGATGTGTAGGAGCGACGCCCGGGATCACTACACACTGTGACTCACCATATGGATCCCCTCCCGGCTGTGTGGTTTCATTGTGTGTGTGTGTGTTTTGTATGTTTGGGCCTACGTGCCAGGAGGCAGTGGAACAAACAGTGTTGATACCCAGCTACTCTAGCGCATGATTGCTTCAGAGACAAACGGCCGCGTGCAGCGAGACGAGCTGAAATCCACTGACGCTTTCACTGGAAGATGAATAAATGAATTCCAGATGACGTGACCGTGATGTCTTAATGAGTTCATAAATATTACACATGTACATTTGAATTCATTTACTGTGTGTGATGTTCTATCATATCTGCCTTTAACGTCCCTGTGGCTGCAGCGCTCATTCACCTCCATCAGCTCTGGTTCCTGCTGTGGCTCAGGAAAGCTGCTTCCTGTTCAGCTACAGTTGAAGGAACTTAACCTGCTGCTACAGTGAGATTTTCACTGGACACCTGAACAATGTATGAGTGAGTATGAATTCATGACCTGGCACTGCTCATCAAACCTCAGCCAGAGCAGTAAAGGTTAAAAGTAAAGGTTAAAACAAAAGTTTCTCTCATGTTTGAAAGTGTTGCCTAAAACAGACACGAGCCTGGAGGTGTAAAGGAAAGCAGATATAAAGACAGAACAGTTAGCAAAGCTTCTCCTGTCCCCGTGATGGAAACTGCCCTCTGGTGCTTGGCATAAACCATGATGTATACTGTACCCACCTCTATACTAATCAATAACAAATAAACAAATAGAATAATAACAAATCCAGTTCAGTGAGGAAGGAAACGGTGCAGTGATCAGGTAACAGTGTACTTACAACAGGACCAGGTGGACCTTGAGGCCCCTCTCCTCCCTTCAGACCTGCTGGGCCCTGAGGAAAAGAAGGAAAAACACATGAGGACTTCCTTAACGTGGCTGTAACTTCATATCAGCATAATACATTCGCTCCACGGCCCCGCATTTCAACAGCTTCATCATCTGACGCCAATCCAGCCAGGGCTGTCTGCCTTCCTCTGCCGGTTTGTCACTCCAGCCTGGCACCAGCAGAAATGTGCTTTGAGAGCATTTAACCTCTGAGCACTGCTCCAGGAAATGTCACTGCTACTGTCGTTTTCATCCTGATAGACCACCAGCATGAATCGGAGCCCAAAAATAAACCATGGGAAAAAAAATCCAACATCCATGACAGGTAAGTCAGAAACGTGTGACACGTCTACAAAGGATTTTCCCTTCATACATGTTCTCCTGTGGATACTGGGGCTACAGAGTGCTGGTGTGCACATACAGTTTATGGATGCATACTCTGTGTGTGTGTGTGTGTGTGTGTGTGTGTGTGTGCGTGTGTGTGTGTGTGTGTGCGTGTAGCTCCCTCGTGGGCCACAGAAGAGCATGTGGCAGTATGGGTAATGAGTCTCTGCTGGCTCTGTGCGCTGGAGTAAATTACAATGGCAGAAAACAATCAGCAGTGCTGCCGGCCTGGAGAGTCTGACTGACCTTGAGGATGGAGGCAGCACAACACTCCCTCCCTCGACAGTATATCCGTTCCCAGCCACCACAGTCTAATTGCCAACGTTTCCCACTTAATAATTCACTAAGTAAATAATGCATACAGAGACAAACAAATAACTTTGCTGCCCCCCAAAAAATGCTGGCACTGAAATATGAAAAACAATTCAAGTCCTTGAGTTAAACCAGGGAACGATTTTACAAATGCTTTCCTAACAACTGTCTACTTCTATAACAGAGGCCCATGATGCATTGCGGCAGTTAAAACAGTGGTGTCAGTGGTGGTGGAGCGATGCAGAGGCACGCCCGTTCATTTGTAAGGTGTCGCTTTGGATTTCTCCTGCACCTGATTGATTGCTGGGAGTGAATTCAAGGCTGGTGTCTCTAATGAAGTGAACGGCTCCAGATAGTTGCTGGCTCATTTGTTATGTAGCAGTGTTCTGTCACTTCCTACTAGCAAGAACATGTAAAGGGAGCTATGATGAATAGGTGCAGGTGGAGGGGAGCTCTTACCGTGGCACCAGGTAGACCTCTCTCTCCGGGAAAGCCTCGGAGGCCAGGGGGGCCGTCTTTACCGGGGGATCCCTGAGGTCCAGGATCTCCCTACAAACACAATCACACATGGAGTTAGTGCAGTTCATAATGTGGCGAATCAACACAACATCATAATAATTATACAGTTTTTTCTGACCATGCTTTTGTTTCGTGAGTGGTTCTAATCACAGTCCATGAAAGAAATGTTCATTGCTGTGCAACAGGACACTCTTCTGCTGCAGGACCAAAGGTCAGACTGCACCTCACGAGCTAAAGTTTCACCATAAGATTCAAGTCAGGAAAACATCTTCCAAGAAACGATTAGGTCTGACCTGATACGTCGTGGACCAAACAGCAGGACATGTCCAGACTCACAAACAGTTTAAAAAATGAAGCATGAGGCCGTCTGACCTACTGCTCACCTCACATTTACTGAGAAACTAATTCTGGTTCAGCTGTGTGAGACATTTGATTTGCCTGTCACCTGTAACGAGTCCCATCCAAGCAAAATGCTGACTGGGCAATGCCAGAGCACGAAGCTGAAATGAAGAGCTGGCCCAGTTTCTCAGACAGTGTAAGTGTCCACATCACAATCAGCTTTATACCTTTTATTTTTTTAAATAAAGGAAACTGGTGAATGACGCTCTGCCTCATATGAAGCTGCTGTCACAGGTAAGTCTCTGCTCACTTTTCACAGTATACAGTCTGACTTTCAGTGGGCTTCTCTGCTCACACTCTTTCAGTCCATGGGTCGCCAGTCGCTGCTGCAGCAGTGAAAGAAATATTCACAAATTCAGTCTTTGCTACAGAAAAGTGAGAGACGGGACCTGCACTGTTTCAGATCACTGTCCTGATTTGACCTTATTGTGAATGAAGTGCTGAATCCCTGTAAATCAGAACAGAAAGTCCGTCCCACCTCCGCTCGGCCCTTTGGTGAGACGTGTACATGCACATTTGCTTCAGTAGCACACTACACAGTTTGCTGCTGAGCATGAGCTGCCTCTGAATTAACAAATACAGATAGAAAAGTATATGACGAGGAAATATTGTATATACTAATGGCTTCGTACGTCCCACCAGGAACAGAAGTGTGCTTGTTTTGTAGCTGACATCAATCTTAATGGGCCATTAGCTGCAATTAGTTTGAAGCATGTATGTTTTCTGAGGAATCATTAGCACTGTCACCACGCAGTCGATACATAAGCCTCAGCTCTAATCAAAACTAATGCAGTGTTGCTTCCACATAATCAGCCACAACGTGAAACAGAGAGACGACAGTGTTTTAACCTCAGTGTGTCTGGAGACAGATGTTTGCTCACAGAATAAGAAATAACAAAGTGCTGCTTAATGGCTAAAACCTCAAATGTTCCAAAAAACCAGGGGTGAGTCCACATGAGACACACAGCACTGCTCCACATTTCCAAACGAAGGACGTTTGACTTCAGAAAAGTTCCTTGTGGCTTTGTTCCCTTTTCTTTTGCATTGGCAGCAGACTCTATCTGCAAACAGGGAGGCACAGAGGAGTGGGCTTGAGAGGTATAAGAGGATTTGGGCTCTGCTGCCAAGACCTCCACAAAGTGTCCCTGGCATACTGATGCACAGGCCTGAGCGGGGAGCGGGGAGGAAAGTGGGGCTGCGAGTTTGGAGTTTGCCGATGGACTTGATTAAACTGTCTGCTTGGGGAAGACGGGAAGAAAATGAAAGCAGAGACACGGGGGTTTCAGGGAGGGGATGGGGAGCAGGGCGTGCTGAGTGGTCCTGAGAGTCAGGGGGTGGTTTGGAGCAGCCCATACTTCTACAAAATGGCTGCTGTCTGCTCCTAATGGGCACTCAATTGGCGGGCAGGGGGGGGCGGGGGTGGCAGGGGGTGGCAGGGGGGGCAGGGGAGGGAATGCAGCCAGATGCTCCTCAAATCTCAGCTACTGTATCTTCAGCAGTGACTGGTGCAGCTCAGAGAAAGATGGTGAGACTCGGTGCTTTGACGTTTCTGGGTGAATTTACCGCCACAGATTTAATCCTGCTTTCTCACCGTTCTCTTTAAGTCTATCGAGCTTCGCATGCCCTCAAGAAATATAACTGCTTGTGAATGCAGCTGGTTCAATCTGCAAAATCAAATCATGTACGATAATTGCAACTGCATAAGTTCAATTTGCAATCCACCTCTATACTGCTGATCTCTCTATCAAGCTCCCTGCCATCCTCTCTTCTGTGTAACTGACACAAATCTATTACAACCCACGAGGAAAGCCGAGTCCACTCTTTAGAACTAATTACTATGATTACCTGTCAGCCAGTGGAGGACAGAAGGGCAGCAGAGGGGTATGTTGTGGTGCTACAGAAAATAAACAAGCGTCTCTTTGTGTCAGGTGAATAATTTTTCTCCTCTCTTCCCCTCTGTGCAGGGTCCTGGACATTAACTGCGACCGAGCATGAGTGAAATCAGGCTCAAAAATAAAAGTCGTCCTTTCTTTCCACATACCTTCGCTCCCTCCTTGCCAGCAGCACCTGGAAGACCCTGTTCTCCGGGTGGACCTGGGGGCCCAGGGTGGCCTCTCTCACCGACGGGTCCGGTCTCTCCGGTGGGCCCCTGAGATGTCACCACACAGTTTGATTTTATTTACAGCTCAACGCAGCAGTGATACGCCATGACCAACACATCAAATCCTCTCTCAAGTCACATAAATCAGGACGTTCAGTGATTAAAGGTTTATTTCATGGATCATTTATGACAATACCTCAGAGTCCATGAGTCACTGAGCGTCCACATTCCATAGAAATTAACTGAGAGATGTTCTGATCAGATCCATAATAGATCTGTATCATTATCTTTCACATGAAGTCTTTTACAGTATGTTTTGGATTTGGAGGACGCTGAGGATCACAGACCAAAACAACACAGACACACTGTTTACTTCACAACAACGTATATTTATAATTGTGAAAGTTTTTATAATCGTTTTTTGTTGAACATAAAAATCTGTCAGCTCGCTGCTGCAGCTGCTTTTTCCAATACTCATTTATTGAGCTGAGTTACGATGCCCTCAAAACATCACATTCAAAAATGTATTCTCTCATATTAGATTTATTCTTTAATAAAACATTATATTACCTGAGGGCCGACAACACCTCCTGGGCCTGGTGGACCAGTTTTTCCTTGGAAACCCTGAAAAAAGATGGCAAAGTCTTATTTACGTGGTTTATAACAACAACAGAAACACTCAGCTTATCTATTGAAACCACAGAGATTCCTCTGGAATCCGTCCCAGCTGATAAGCAGGGATTCAGGTTTTTGGCTCCTCCATGTAAGAACAAGGAACAACACTTTGTCAGGCTGTATTCACAATCAAGGACAGATTTCACTACGTTACAGTGACGGCTAGTAAATAACTGCAGGCGGCTGTTAATTATTCTAACTGTCTACACTGACTTTTTTTTTGTGAAGTAGGTGTTAAGATTCGATTATAAGATTCCGTTCAAACCTTTATTGGCTGCTGAAATAGACACAAACAGGAAACGAGGAGAAGCGCTGACGCGCAACAAAGGACTCAGACCGGGTGATCAGGACGTCCATTCATGGAGGACATGTTCCTGACCACAGACTTTCATTGTACTTTTTCATCTTAAATCCAGAACTAGACATGCTGCATCCATTTAGCCTTTCCTGTCACTTCACCACTGGGAACAAAGACGAGGCATCACTTCAGAGCTTTCTCTGCTATTAAGATTTACAAAGCACAGAGGCAACAGAGGGACGCAACGCAGACGACACTCGACACGTCACTGAGATCAACAGTGACAAGAAATAAATATCTGTTAAAGGAGTTCACCTGCCTGTGGAGACGCACGGACACTCAGCTCAAACCCACAACAGCTACTACAACATCATGAGCCGATGGTGCTGTCATTCTGTCAGAATGATGTGGAGTCTTCCTGCACCACAGAGGCAACAGCTGCAAATTCATTAACCTCCATCCATTCGTTCAGATGGAGGAAATAAAATCAGCTTTTCCTGATTCACCTGTTTACAACAGTTCTCGCTGTCACTGAATTTTACTTCCAGGGCTAAAGAGATATTTGAATATAATAATAGTAATAATGAGAAATGAGGAATCATCCTGTAAGAGTTAGCACACACAGCGTTCTCTCATTAGTTGCAGTAAACTTGTTGCTTCGGTTTACATTCACAGTGTGTGGCTGATTTGCATTGATCCGTTCTCCCTGTGGATATGCTTCAGCAGATTCAAACAGCAGGAGCCAAAAAAGATACAAGTTCAACATCTCCAGTATCGACCCGAACGCTGCCGCACAAATCAGATGAACCTCTGTCTTCAGGGAGAGGAACAATCCGATCTGCATTTGCCTGAGTCTTCCTCCAAGAACTCTGCATTATATTCCCCAAATATGAAGCCAGCATGCAGCTGTTAAGTGAATGAACAGAGCAGAAGCCTGGAGATAAAGAACGATTGGTATCCTTCACACAGAGTTCAGAATCTGATGGAGACATGTCGAAAGGCAGAGGACATGTAAACACGTTTCCAGACAGAATGACGAGCGAAGGCTGTGAAACGCTGATGAGCATGAAGCTAATCTGTCCATCTCACGCTGACGGCTCACGTCGACTGTGATCTTTGAATCCCTCCACACATTAACAGCTGTTCACTAAGCTCCTGCTTTTACAACTCATTTCACTGGGAAGTTGCTAAAGTTTCCAAACCCACGCTGTGAGACAGCCGGTCCTCGCTGACTCGTTACTCCTGACTTGTTATGGATCAGCTGATCAGTATATGTTGTGATTTATGGTGATGAAACCTTCGGGCCGTTGGGTTACAGCATCGGCACCGACTCAAATCTTCATTTGCACTTCCTCAGATGCGGCCTGTGCTGCTGGGCCCGGGCGCCTCTGAGCATCTTTATTGCTGTGATCAATTCTCATATCGGATGCTTGTGGAGCCTGTTCATCAGAGCATAAATCTACAGCCACAAACACCTTAATGAAGACTCCATCGCTGTTGCCTGAATAGCAGCGATGGCAGGGAAGCACTCGTGTGTGGTGTATTACGTTATCTATAGGAAAGAGGCAGGCGGAAAGGGAAGCTTTAATGATACAGGCGATGATCTGTCAAGCTTTTAGTAGAATTTATTGCCCCCTGAGCCTCGTCAAACCAAGGCGCACTGATGCATACGAAGTATGGGGGAATTGAATTTGAGAGCAGGCGACTGCAGCTAGGTGTGATCGGATGACACCTGCTTTGTTTTTTCCTGTGTTGTTGATGAATCTTACGTCTCCTGGGAGATTTAAAACAGCCAATCCTCATTAAGCTCATAACTGCATCTTAAAAAGAAAAACACAGGAACCGTCGGGAACTGTGTTAGTTATCACTGCTCAGATATGTTAGAGGAGGCAGCGACACACACACACACAGGCTTGTTGCTGTTACTGGTCAGTCTGAGCGCAGCATCCTCTCACTGGATATTTACAAACTTGCTGAAGGAACAACGAGACTCAGCTCCATCAGAGAAGGATGTTTCCACAGCTCCCTGGTGTCCATCCAGAGTCTGAGCCATCTGGATTTACTGTGACAGAATGCAGCGTGTGTGTGTGAATGGAGACAAGCAGACTCAGACAATGTTCAGAAGGGTTTTGTCTGTGGAGTTCTGCTTTACGAGACACCTCTGCCCCTTTGGCATCCCACTGAGATGCTGTATTAGTGATTGTAATCCCCTGCATACAGGAGCAGTGCAGATAAGAAGTGGAGCAGCTCACTGACTGGAAGGATCAGATTTGCCCTGCAATCCAGAGGCAATCTGAAGAACGAGAGCTGAAAAGGATCAACTGGCAACTTTCACTTCAGCGAGCTCTGAAATCAGGATTAAAACATTACATGAGCAAGTTTTAAAAATGTTTTTCTCCCTGTCCTGGCAAATAATGTTTAAGTTCATGTTTATGTTCAAGCCCTTGAAGCCACTGGGAGTTTAACATGTTTGCCCAGCAAAGATCAAACATTCATGAAAGGAGGCGTTGGCCACAGCACCAGAGCCACCCGGAGCACTCACCGTCTCTCCGCGCTGGCCAGGGTGTCCGGGCAGCCCATCCTTCCCAGGTGGTCCCTGTTGGGCAGAAATTAAAACACGCACTTGCTCAGTTAGCCAGTCCATTCATCATCATCACATTCGTATCTGGGATGAATAATGGCACTGCGAAATTGGCCCTATCGCTGGAATAAAAGTTTATTTTTCCAGCCAATGAGATTTTATTATTGCAGTATTGTGCAAGTGCTTTGTAGGCACAATATACACTACGAACATATTTGTAGTTAGACTATTGGAGCACTAATGAAAAAATAACAGGCTCTGTTTTTTGTGTGTGTGTGTGTGTGTCGAGGGCTAAGAGCCAGCTATGAATCTAACCTGAATCGATAGGTGGAAATTACCACTTGTCTCCTGCCTGGACTGGAGAGTGAGAAAATGGGTTCTGCTTCAATAAGAGTTAGACTAATGATCCCTGCACAGAAATAGGAATATGGCTATATATTACTGCACCCGATGAACTCCTCAAATTGAATCAATTGTGACCTATAATGTTTGCAAACTGGGCTAATTTGCTACTGAGAGAGTAGGAAGGAAGCGTGTAGACGCTGCAAACCACATCATCCCACTGCAGCTGGTTTTACACTGAGCTGTCAGGTGGACACACACAGTGGACGAGGACAGGTACTTACAGGGGGGCCCTTTGGTCCAGGGAAGCCCACAGGTCCCTGAGGTCCTTGAGGCCCCTGTAATCAGCACACAGACAGTCAGACTGATGAGAGATGCACAAGGAACAAAGTTATGAGACAGTTTACTGCTCTATGCAAAAAAACAAACAACAACAGGGACACATTTAGCAGCTGGATAAACATCAGGTGGACGTGGTGACTGATTCCAGAGCAGCCTGAGAAAGAAAATAAAGGTGATTCAGTGCAGAAACTGCTCCAGCATCACTGCTCACTGTTGATGGTGTCCGTCCACTTTCCTGCCACAGAGAAACGCAGCGACCAGGCTCAGAGCAGGTGAATAAACTGTTTGGTTAAATAAGGTCAGCTCTGACAAATCCAAAGCTCGAAGTCACAGGGCAGCCAGCCAACAGGGAATTACTTTATATATTCCCCCAGTGCTTAACATGAAATGACCCAGAATAATCATATTACATCCTAACATACTGTTTCCCTCACTGTACAAATCCAGTATGTTGCTAATCTAAAAAAGTGTTTGAGCAGTGAACTGTTTAAAAGTTGTTTAAAAAGGTAACTATATATATATGTGTGACTGTATTCACATTCACAGTATATTCAAATGTTAAATTTAATAATAGAATGAGAAGCAGAAATATAGAACACAAGTGAAAAATGAGGCAAATGGAGAGAGGAAAGATAACGAATAAAATAACGAATAAAAAATCCTACAGAAGAAAAAGAGGTCAACATAAAACTCACACAACACAACTGACAGAGACTCACGCTCATGTTCGTTACAGTGAAATATGTTGATGAAGTGAAAATTATCTTTGGAAAAATACAGAATGTTGCTGTAACATAAGGGTTTGGGATTCAGGGAGATGTGATTCAGTCTAATATAAATATCAAAGCTGAGTTGGTAATTTAAAGTTGTGTGTTTCGGTCACCCCACTCGGCCTGTGAGAGAACACACACAGACTTCTCGCTTTCACAGCTTTTTAAAAAGCTTTTTCATTCAAAGAAACACGAGGCTGCAGAAGCAGGTTCATGACATTAGAGTTTGGCCAGATCAACCTTCACAGCTGTGAAGTGCACTCCACCCACTCAGAGCGAAACGCTGCCCATCAGCTGCTTCAGTCGGCCACACGGAGCTCTGATGAACTGAACTCTGTGGGAAGTTCTGCAGGACCTCAACATACAGCAGAGATCTCTGAGCCACTTGACTCCTTCATGTAAACTTAACCCCTGAAGTCCTGATCCACAGCTGAAAATCTGAAGTTGAGAAGTTGAGATTTAGGAGCACGAAACCAAGAACCAACCAGAGCTGAGTATCAGTAAGAGTGGTGGGGAATGTGCCTGCTGTGATGTGGAGTGATGAGGCCTACACCCATGTCATTGGGCCTTTCTCTGACGGAGGGCAGGCTCTGTTTCCTGACAGACTCCCCGTCAGGCTCGGTCAGTTGTAATAAAATCCATTTCTGCTTGTGTCACGAAAACGTTCATGCCTTCTCTGGACTTCTTGAATTTTCTTTGTTAAAGAGCAAAATCAAATTGCACTAAAACACCAGTGGAAATCTAACAAAAGGTATTAAATAAGGTGGCGCTGCTGGAAGGCTTCATTTGTGAAGCTGCTGCAGAGACTGTTAATTTTGCCACTGCATTAGCCACCTAGGGCAACTACACTGCGCAATACTAATCCTGTTTGGACCACTTTCTTTTCCCTTTTGTTTGAGCATCAGTTCAAAACACTGCAAAGGAGAAATGGACTTTTTTTAACAACTCTGAGGACAAATGGCAAAGTGAAAGGATGAGAAGGCAGAGAGCTGCTGCTGAGTGCTCGATGGAGGCAGCAACAGCAACATACAGCTACAGCTAAACCCCAAATCACAGCAGCTGTTCCACAGGGCAGAGCATCCCTTCATGTTCATGAAATGGAAAACATTACAGAACACATTCAATAAGCAGCTTTACGAGCACAGAGTCAGAGATTCTGAACGACTCAAACTCAACTCAAACACTATGATTTCTTTTATATCTATTATTTCCAGTTCGCTGTTACTGATGCTCTTCTCTTTCTAGGAAAAGACACGAGCAACAAAACACCGTCATCTTCCTCAGTGACCAGTCAGACCAGTCAGAACTCACAGTGGGAAATTGAGAGAAAAATATCACATATCACACGTTATAGTCACAGACTCAGCGTGTCATGGACTTACTCTCTCCCCGGGCGGGCCTGGAGGACCGTCGTTGCCTGCTGTGCCCTGCAACACACAACAACACATCATCACTTCCTGTTTATGTATGTTTTTACACTATGGAGCAGACGACAGTGTTCAGAAGTCTGTCATGATTTTATTGGTTAAGTGCTCGTCTCAGAGTGAGAGCTGGGCTTTGTTGTGATCAGCATCAGTACCTTGGGACCTGGTTTTCCTGTTGGACCTCTGGCTCCTCGAGCACCACGAGGGCCCTACAGAGAGAGGAGAAACACCTCGAGGGTCAAATACGAAACCTACAAGTGTTACTGTATCTACGAGTTACAACAGTGTGATTTAATGAAGTCAAACCTTAACACTGTCAGAATGCATATCACTCAGGTGCAGGGATTTTAAAAGACGACTCAACACTGTTTAATTGGTTCATTAATCACAGAAATCATGGAGAGAGCAGTACATACCGTCGGACCTCTCTGCCCTCTTGGACCAGGTTTACCTGCAACCCCCTGTTAGATCAGAAGGCAAAACATTTTAGGCACTCACATAACTCTCCTCTGTCATTCTCCATTTAGCAGAACACATCTCACATGCACGAGTCCACGGACGAGATCCACGTGAACAGTTCACTTCACGGACACGACAAACAGTTCTGCAGTTGTGTGTTTATAGCTACACAATGCACTTTTTGAATGACACCAAAGAATTTGTTGGGTGATATTATTTGCACTGCTTGGCTGAGTAAAGCAGCACAAACAGCACAGCCAACGAATGCAGCGAGAATATTTCCAGTACAGCTGCAGAATGGCTTCCTGGCTCTGAGTCAACACCGGACAAAATGAGATCTTATGAAAAAAGTACTGAGGGTTTGGTTTTGGCAGGTAGCCTTGGCATAAGTGAGATAATGTACTTCAAAGTGTCCATTATGTATCAACAAAGGAAAAACCTTATCTGTTTCTACCGCTCTGTACGTTTAGGATCGTTTGAAATCGACTCCTCTTCTATCACCACCTCCATGAATCAACAGCTTTATGAAGGTGAATCGAGATAAGCTGAGAATATTTTGGTTATTCCATAATTAGCTGCTGAAAGTAAAACCTGAGCCTTGAACTGTTTCTCAGCTCTTCTCCAAACTGAGACTGAGTTTTTGTTTTTTTTCGGCCCTACAAACGGGGAGAGGGGCTCAGTGAAAGCACAAGTGTTGCCACATCTTTTGTTCTCTCCCCAACATTGATTTTACTGCTGTTATTTTTTGTGCCAAGTCACCGTACAGATGCCTTTATAATAGGAATCAATTATCTTTTGTGCTGGAATATGATGGCGTGGTGATTTTCATACACAAACGGGCACAGTGTGTGTACTCTTATGAGAGTGTGTGTGTGTGTGTTTTCTTACCCTGGCTCCTTTCTCACCGTTGGCTCCAGGGAACCCAGGGAAACCACTCGAACCCTGTCAGTAGGAGAGGGAGACATGGAGGGAAACAGGAGAGAGGCTGGGTGAGTCGGAGCATGCATGATAACTGGATCTCATCTTCACTTATTCTCTTTCCTCTAAAAAAAAAAAAAGTCTCTGTTTTAGTTGAATGACACTATTTAATGCTGTGAACATGATAAAGTCAGCGAGTTTGCCAAACAGGACAAGTTCCTCAGACAAATGATGTACACTTAAATAATTATGTGGACGGACACACACACACACTCCTCTGCTTAGCACAGAACCCCTGTAAACACCCTCACAGAACCTGGTTCTACAGACTCATCAGACGTGTGGCTGAGATTTAAACCCACACGAGGAGTGGACGGTGACGGCATGCTGAGGATTTGATGTGAGAAAACCGACAAAGGTTTTAAAATAATCTCCTATGATATTGTGCAATAAGTAGTAGATAAGATGAGGTGTTTGTGCTGCCAGATTGTGAAATCTCCCTCGTAGTGGAGCAGTAATAATAGAGTGATGGATGTGTGCTTCATTTCCACAGCTGTCACTTTTATTCCTTTATCAAATGCATGTGAGAAACATGTTCTGCACCAAAGGATCAGGAGCAGTGAAGTCGTCCTCATCGAAAACGTCCCCCACTGTGGTGAGAGCGGGACTAACTCACCTTTGGTCCTTGTCTTCCTGGATAACCTGGAAGTCCTGGGACGCCAAGTTTACCCTGAGAAACATCAACAACACGTCAGCACAGAAACACACTTTTTTAGCACAGGCTTCTCATACCAGCTCTCAAACATCCTCAGCAGTTAGGTTCTATTACCTTTTCCCCGGCGGGACCAATGGGACCTGATTCTCCGTTGGGTCCGGATCGGCCTTTAGGACCCTCAGGACCATCTTCTCCACGGGGCCCAACCATGCCAAGCTCACCCTGTAACACAAACAAATACGGAGAAAGAAAACTGAGTTTACGTCTTTGTTTCCGTCCAAACACTGAAGACAGGACTGGACATGGAGGACGTTATTTATATGGCAGGTGATGTTAGTTGAGTCCTGCTCCTCACCCGGTCTCCTTTGATCCCCATGTCTCCCTTAAAACCTGGGAAACCGTCCTCACCCTGAAACGAGACAAAAAGAAGTCGACGCATTTGTCAGTAACTGATCGGTTATTTCATTATATTGTTACACAAATGTTTGTGTTTACTGAGCATCTGTTAAAAACTCAGTCTGCTCCTGCTGCGTGTGTGGATCACAGGGCTGATGCTGCTCTCTGCTGGTCACACAGTGGAACAGCAGGCGTCTGAGCTGCTGCTCCACGAGCTGTGCTCTGTGTACATGCTCTACATTACACGCTTTCAACAGCTGATTTTATTTGGGATATGCTGATCCAATCAAATAGATAAAATGCACAGATACATTTTTTGGTAAAGGGAAGACACTGGACTCAGAACATCTGCAACAAACTGAATCAGGATTCAACACAGTGAAACCAAATGACAGTTTAGGGAGAGAACCAGTGTTTAGGTCTGATAAACAGAGTCAAATGGAGGCTGAAGGCGACTGTAGAGTTCAGTCAAACCTCCGCCTCCTTCCTCTGACACCTTCTCTTTCTAGTCTGTCACCTGTCCATGTTTTCAACCCCATCTGATGCATAATGCAGCACTGAGCATGTCTGTTGCCAGTAACTCACATCACAGAGACCACACACACACACACACACACACACCTGAGGTAAAGCACATCCTTTATTCATAACAAACCCTTTCTCCTCAAGGTTTTGGCTTTTGAATCTCTTGCTATAAATAATTCAGTAAAAAACTGATATGAATACCTGTCACTGTGCTGAGAACCACACCCTCAGTCAGATAACGGATTTTATACAGCAGCATAACTGTATCGATCTTAAATAAACGTCATGCATATTGAAAGGCAGCTTAGTTTAAATTCTACACGGTGACACACACAGTCGCACACTTCAAAAGCACTTGAGCTGGACTGCAGTGTTCTTCAAAACCCAAAGCCCTGAGCGTGACAGCTTTACATTCAAAAACCGGTTGAGGGTCACTGAGAAAGTCTGCGTCTCCTCTGAAGACGCCTGTGGACTGACCTCTGCAGCAGCCGCTCTCTCCAGCTCCAGAGAGTCACAACAAAGTTGGGAGTGTAGTAGACAGCCACAGTCACACACACACAGTAACTGTGACATGAATTTATCGACTGGCTCGTCTCAAACTTTGCTGTGGTTCAGTCTGATTCGCTGATTAAACTCCGTGCTTTATTATTTAAAGAGCACTTCAAAGACGAGATGGAGATCTTAAGGAGGATCATTATGATTGATGTGACTGGAGAAAGTTTCACCAGTCTAAGAAATTTCTGCTGAATTAGTACAGTCTTTGATTTCCTCTCTGAACTCTGGCTGAAACATGGTTCATTGGTAAACTGAGAAGTGAGTTGGAAACCGTGTTTACCTTCTCTCCCTTTGACCCCTTGAGACCACGGACACCATCAGCGCCCTGTAGGACGGGACGGGACACAGACTGATTAGCATCAATACAAACACAAGAGAAAAACAACAATATACAACAGTGAAGGAGGCTGGCCAATCAAATGCAGACACGTTGATGCAGGAGTCATACCTTCACACCACGAGGGCCGGGGTATCCGATAGGACCCTGTGGACCTGCTGGACCCTGGAGAGAAGAGGACAGTGAACGGTGACTGGAGTAAATGACAACAGTAAATATTTCATCTGAGTATGTAAAGAAAATGCTCTTTAAACTGACTGTATTAATAAAATACAGCCATTCAGCCATGACAGAGGCTTAACCAACAACATCAGCACCTTAACCTGGGTCAGAAGTTTCAACTGCACTGAAACGTTTCTGTCCTCTTCTCACACTGAATACACCTACCTGTGCTCCCTTCTCTCCAGGTGGCCCCTCCTTACCAGGATGGCCCTGTAGCAGAGGAAGTCACAAAGGGGTTAAAAATGGTGTGAACAAATTCATGTTGCTCAACTATCTCATGCAACAATTTGTGATTTTGAAGCAACTTTGCAAACAAGAAGTGAGGTGAGTTATGTGCAGGTGGAGGAGGCCTCTGTGTGCAGCTGCCTCGGTGACGTGGCAAAGCAACAACTGTGCAGAACCAAGAGTGAGAGTGAGAGTGAAGGGACGACCTGACTGACTGACTGACTGACTGACTGACTGACTGACTGACTGAAGGAATTTCAGAATTCACACAGAACAACCTGAGTTCACCTTTTCAAACCAAAGCTGAGCAGCTTTAAACTCAGATCAAACATCTTCAAAAACCTCTCCCTCGTCCTCCGTGAAGGACAGGTCAGGACTTTCTCTGCAGCAGTTTGACGCAGATTGAAAGCCACTGGTGTGGTGTCCACCGGTGAGTGATGGGGCAGGTAGACAGGCCCGTGAGACCAGCTCCACACACACATATGGAAACCTTTAGCTGCAAACACCTGGCACTTCCAATCTGAGGTGTGAAGTTGAGGCAAATCACCAGGCTGTGGGGCCTGAGGCGAACTGAGGGCTGCCTGCCTCTTGAACCTACGCAGCTCTCAGAGTGGGGGCAGGTGAGGAGGAATGGCATGAACCACTGCAGGTCTGGAATAGCAAAACCCACGAAAAATGCCTTGAGAGATCTCTGAGACACAGCTCTGCTGTATTTCAGAAGACGGCTCAGTGTGAGTAACACACCAAAAGGGTAAACCCGTCCAAACAGAGTGTCAACACATTTTAATGCACAGAACAGCTTTCTTTTTCAGGCAGACACAGATATTTACTGTCTGAAACGCCTCATCATACATCTGGTCAAGTTACACGGGTGTTTTTAGTTAGAATAATTAATTGAAATTGCTTTAATTGATTTAACTGGAATCACAACATGTTATGGTGATGATCCTCAGTTATTATCTGTCCATGAACCCAGGAGACGTCTGCTCCGTCACGTCATTTACAACCTGAGGTGATGGTCAGAGGGAACAGATCCTGTGGTCAAACTTTCTGTGTGTGTGTGTGTGTAACACTGATATACTGTATGTACGTATAAAGGTGATAAGAGCACGCACAGGAGGCCCATCAGCTCCAGGTAATCCAGGCAACCCCGACCTGCCCTGAGGTCCCTGCATGAGGAAAACACGATGACAAAGGTGGTCAAAGGTCAGAGGTCACAAACAAGTTTCAGATTTTCTTTGAGGTCGACGACAGAGCAGACCTCATGTGGAGTATCTGCAGGTTTCCCTGGAGCTCTGGTTAAACTAAAGCAATGTTTTAACTATTAAAAAGTCACGGTTGAAAAGTCTCCATACATTCAGATATGAGTTCAATTTATCTTTAATCTAATTTTCTTATTTTCATGGTGTTTTAACATTTATCTCATTCTTATGGAACAATGACAAAGAGGGAGCGTACTTTTTCTCCAGGTGGTCCAATGGGGCCTTGGGGACCAGGAAGACCCTGTGAGGAAGATACACAGATAGACATGAGAGTCTGTTGCTATAGCAACAACAAGCATGCTCAAACACGCACACACACACACACACACACACACACACAAGCTGGATAAACTGAGGAGCTTGTTGGAGCTGTAAATAGTTGAGCTGATGAAGGAATGTTAAGCTTGTGTGTTTGTGTTTGTTTGTGTGTGCACGTGCGCGTGTGTGTGCCCGTGTGTGCGTGCATGTGTGTGTGTAATGAGCTGGGTCAGAAGGTATATTATCATCCAACATGCTCCTGGAACTGCATACACTTACATATTTGTGCCTGTGTTCTCAGCTATGCATTTCTAGGTGGCTACCTGAAGTGTGCCAGTGTGTGTGTGTGTGTGTGTGTGTGTGTGTGTGTGTGTGTGTGTGTGTGTGTGTGTGTGTGTGTGTGTGTGTGTGTGTAGTGTGTGTGTGGCGGGGTAATTTGAGGCACTGAAGCTTGCTCCAACACGTGTGGCAGCTTTGCAGGAATTCCACCAACATGAATAAGATGCTTTCAAACGGATCAGCCCCGAAACATTCCCCCTCCCAAGATAAACCCCTGAAAAATATTTGAGAAAAATGTATGTGTGTGTGGGTCTGGTGTGTGTGTGTGTGCACTTTTTATGTCTCCAGGGAGAGGTGGCTGCAAAATAAAGGAAAGGGTGGGCCACCTCCCCCCTCCCCTCACAGCGAGGAGGAGCCGATTCAAAAAGGCAGAATGAAGACGATCGTCTGCTTTGACAGTTCAACTGATCCGATGCCTCAGATGTAATTTTAAAAACAGTCTTTTACACATGGAGAGATAAATATCATCACATCGTGCTCTGAGAACGAAGCTGTGTCCAGCTGTGTCTCTAAGCAACACGTGTCCCTGAGCTCATGGAAGCCGAGTCTCAGGTGGATCTGCTTCTGTCTGTGTGAGGAGTTTGTGGTGGAGGATCCAGGCAGCAGTGTAAACCTGTGTCTGTGGACACTTCACTGGATTTACCACACTGCACACTGTGTTTCTGTGGTGGAGGTGACACAGTGTGTGGTTTCTTTGTTTACCTGTGTTCCCGGGGTTCCTTGCTGCCCAGGTGGGCCCGGTTCTCCTTGTGGTCCCTGAAAGAAGATGGAGGCTGTTAAACCTACACACTGGTCCCAGAGTAACACACTGTCCCACACACCGCCACCTGAACTACACACATCAGTGTCACTGTCAACACGTGGACTCCGTCCAGCCTTCTGCCTGTCAGCAGCACCAGTTACAGCCAGAGTCACAGTCAAGTGGACTCTGAAAACTTGAATGATCCAATCAAACAGCAGCATTTCTGTTTCATGTTTCATTTCCTTTTTAAAGAATGTAAAAAAAAGTGACCTCTGTGAGGTTGAGGGTGCATCTGTGCCACTAAATCAGAATTTCAGTTTTAAACTATTTATCTGATGCTACTTGTACAACCTTCATCACATGTCAGAAAAAGGCAGCACCACCATTTAGAGCTGGATCCTCTGCTGCCCTCTCCGCTCCTCTGAGACCTCTGACTGACCTTTGACCTCACAGCTGTGGCTCCTAAAGGGCTTTTAATGGTCTAACTAACACAAACAGTCATGTGGGCTCAGACAGAAACTCTGGAGCTGACAGAGCAACATTTCAGACCGTCTACAGAGAGGAAGCGGTTCGTACCATGTTTCCTTTGGGACCTGGAGGCCCGTCAACTCCAGCAACACCCTGAGAAGGACAGATCAGAAAAGACTCATGTACACCTCATATCAATTACAGGAAGTGATGTCAGAAAAGGGGGTGGTAAAGGTGATGGTACGTACAGGAGATCCAGGGGGCCCTGGAGGACCACGAGGTCCCAGCAAACCTCTCGGACCCTGTGAAGAATGAGACGCAGTGACTTAAAATAAAATTTACTGCTCGTTACACTGATGAATGATTTTCAGAGGGACAGTCCCGTCCCCTGCTGGACACTGTCATCAAAGACAGATCAGAGATCAGCTGAAAGAGGATCTTGTTGCAGTGTTTTGGAATCATATGTTTGGGAGGTGTGATGAAGTAACAGCAGACAGGCCTTACACTCTCGCCAGCTAATCCTCTGGGCCCGATCTCTCCATCCTCGCCCTGAGGGAAGAAAGAGACAAGACAACAGTCAGAGGAAATGTACTGAGCTGGGCTTCACTGAAGAGGTTCAGCTGCTATCACCTCAACAAAGACCGGGCTGAAGGAAACACTGGCACCGAAACCAAATATCAGCTATCAACACCAATAATCATAAGCTCTCAAAAGTGTGTATTAGTCAGAGATTAATCCCAACCAAACCAAACACTGTTGAATGTAGTAACAGCCCGGTGGTGGAGGGGGTGGTGGGGTGTGAGGAGGTGTGAGGGGGTGGTGGGGTGTGAGGAGGTGTGAGGAGGTGTGGGGGGTGGGAGGGGGAGGAAAGGTTAAACCCAAACCCTCCTCCGCCCCAGTTCACAGTCTCCACCCAGCTGCTGCTGCCTGAGGCCTGAGCCGGTGGGTCACAGCTGATGCAAATGAGTATGCTGTTGGTTCACTTCAGTTATTTAGGGTGTCAAGTTAAAACAGGAAGTACTTACTCTCTGTCCATCCTCTCCAGGAGAACCTGGGGGTCCCATTGGCCCTGGCTCCCCCTGAGACGGAAAGAGTGACAGATAATTCAGTGATGTATGAGCTTATCAGACCATCAGCTAATCTCTGTGATCTACGGAGCCTTTTAAACTCTTGTCCAACATAATGACATCATTTCTGCTTCAGGAAATGTGGCTCGTTCCACCAGCATGGTTACCTGGCCTCAGTGCAGCAAAATCTTTCCAGGGACTCTGATTAATGCAGGTACATTAGTGGAATTAAACTAATTATAACTTATAAGCTTGTTTACAAGAGTTGTTTCTCCAGCAAAACAAAACTCTGTTGTTTGTAAGGATTCCTTATAAATCTGTTTCATTATCACTCTCACTGTAAAAACCTAACAACTACTCATTTCAGCGGAATCTGCAACAGTACAGGGCTAAAAAGCTGCTTTCCAGAACGCCGCTGACCGTATATTTTCAGAAGCAGGATTATGACAAACTGAAGTGCTGAACTCACCCTGTGTCCCTTCTCACCAGGCAGTCCGGGGAGCCCGTCGAAGCCTCGGTCACCCTGAGATGAAGCAGAGCAGAGGCTGTCAGCAGACCACACAACAGCACCAGGCTTCAAACTGATCACTCACACGACACCGCTTCCTGATTCTCATCTGTATTTCGTGACATAAACATGAGAGGCTGTGCATTTGGTACCTTGCCGCCTGGCTCTCCGGGCATCCCCCGAGCACCGTCGGCTCCAGGACGGCCCTTAAAAACACAAAGATTAAACATATACATCAGATTTACGTCTTTGGAATTGTAGAAAGTCGATGCCTGTCTCTCTCTGTTTCATGTCACTTTGTCTAGAAAACTGTTTTAGAGTGTTAAGTAAACTTCATTTTTGACTCTTTGGTGAAACAGTGATGTTCTGATGGAACGGCTCCAGGTGGTGTGCTGGATTATGAAAAGTCTTATTAGTAACGAGAATAATGGAATATTTCTTTCTAATATTTGATAATGATGATAATATTTAGACAAACGTGTACAGAGCCTGAATCATCAGTGTTGGCACCACATCACTTTTCTGTTTCCGTGACAGAGATGACAGAGACGGAGGTGCTGCAGCAGATGAGCACATTACACACTAACACTCACATACGCTTTTCTATTATCACACTTTCTAACATTAAAATCAGCTGATGACTCACAACTCGCCCATGAATCAAGCTTGTATTACTAATTTGGTTACGACTGGTTTATGTTTATTAGTAACCAATTAGGTCAAGACGTTTGGCTCTGCAGAGTGACTGCACTGTGACACTAATTGCGCCCCACATCCGTAGCCAGTTTTCCCGTTTTGGCATTTTCAGACGGATTAACTGCCCGGCCATTGATCCGAGGATTGGAGGCAGCGCAGGCCCTTAAGCACATATCAAGCAATTGTTTGTTGAACTGGAAATAAGCCTCTCAGCGTTTTGAGCAGCCACCACAAGCACAAACAACTACAACAACAAACACAGAGGCATGTGAGCGCGCACACACTGCACAGTGGGAGTGCAGCAGGTCACTGAGTTCACTCACCCTCTTGCCAGCTTTGCCAGTTTGTCCTGGAGGCCCCTGGATGCCACGGGGACCCTGCACAGAGAAGAGGACCACTTAGTAACCGACAGACTAATAACCTGGGATGTGGCCTACAGCAGCTGGTGAGGGACATTTTTATACATCACTGCAGCAGAATCACTTCTTTCTCACCTGAGGACCATGGTCTCCACTTTCACCTTTCAGTCCAGGAGGACCAGGTAGACCCTGCAGAGACAGAACACAGACCAAATATTGACGCTCCTCATTCAGTCTGTGACACATGCAGTTTGCTGCAGATCAGTAAATGACAGAGTAAAGAAAACAGCAGATGGCGATGTTTAGCTTCATGTGCTCATTCTTTCATTTCATCAGTTCATTTGAAGAAAATGAATCCACACATTCCTTTTACTGCAGATGCATGAGCTACCTGAGAACAGAGTCTGAGACATGAGATCCCGTCAGCTCTTATAAATTCCATCCACCGTGATGGTTTTCCTTGAATGAAGGCTTATGTGCAGCTGACACAAACATGGCTGCTTCTTTGGACAGTAAAGTTTCTGGCACATCAGTGAACGGCTACCTGATACCTGTGAAGTTAGCTGATCGCTCAGAGTTCCCATCTGAAGCCCACGTTTCAAAGACGTGCAGGCACATTAACACATCTGGGCATATACTTAAATCTAAGAATATAGGCAGAGGCTTGGGTCATGCTGTGTACTGTAATCTGTCTGCATTCAGAGCTGGTGATTTGGCAGTTACAGGCAGACGTTTCACAATCAGAACATAGCTCGATTGTCTGAGAGGCTGAGTTTTAAACACGTGTTCAGCATAGAACGATTCATCTGCACGAGATTAAAGCATAAACTCCTCATCTCTCCCTCTGGTCTATGTTTCTGATTACTGCCATTTCATTTCAGATCGATATGCTTGGCCTTTAGCCTGCGAGGGGCAGCTCTGACACTTCTTTCTGTCTTCTGTAGGGCAGGGTTTTGTAGTGGATCGTGTATCAACAGGCCCAGGAGAGAGGGGGTGGGGGTGGCGGGGGTGGGCAACAGGATGAAATTTCCTTGGCAGCTGGTAGAAGCAAACACACAGGCAGTGTGGCCACTGAGCCACCAAGTGCTGATGCCACAACATTTCTGAAGAGATAATCTGCTTTCTGCTGTTTGTCTCTAAAATATATGAAATATAAAAAATACAAAAACCACAAAGAAGCCATTTTTATTTATTTTATCATTTTTAACTGAATTCTTAAAAAGCTGTGCTGCTTGTTAAATATTGGTAAAAAGCATTCACCACGACGCTTTGATCAAAGGTGACCAAGCTGATATTGATCCAAATGGAGATCATGTGTGAACATAACAGCTTTAACGGTAAGATACAAACACAATCGACTGGAAAACAAACAAAGAGCCAAATTCCAACAAGCAACAAAAACACAAAGACAAAGACAGAACAGAGACTCACCACTGGCCCTGATCTTCCTGTCAAACCCATCGGCCCGGGGGGTCCCCTCATGGCCAGCTGCAGGACGGACACACACACACACACACACACGAGAACAGGGTCAAATTCCACTCAGTAAAAAATCTGTCAAAAAATGACCTGTATGTCCATTTTAGAGAAACACACTCTCTGCAGAGAAGATAAGTGCGTTAGTATGTTTGTTGTATCTCGTTTGTGCAGACTCTTTATAGTTTGTGTTATTTTGTCTTTGCATGTCCATGTCCATGCTGACCTGAGTGTCTTTTTGTACATGACATAATTAAATAAATAATCAAACCAAACTAAAATGTATGACCTGCAGCAGTTTTCTATCGTAGTTATCTGACCTCAGACTTATTTACACTCGTTCTGGATTGATAGCATCAGAGCTATAAACTGAGCATAATGAAGAAATGAAAAGGTTTAAACAATGAGAACAGTGTCTGTATGTACATGCTTCTGAATGCTGTGCACATCTGCTCTCACACTGTGTGGTGTCTTACACAGAAACAGTAAACACATCCCATACAATGTATATGAAGCTGTTGGTTCATTTCCATACAGGTCTCCAGCCCAGCTCCTCTCCCACAGACACACAGACTTTCTCTGCACCTGTTGGTTTAACCCCCCCACCCCCCCACAGGTCGAGAGCCCCTGAAGTATTTTTAACAGTCTCTCTCGTCTGTCCATCTGTTCAAAGTGGCCTTTTTATGCTGTTACTCTTCAGCCTTCTCGGCACGTCTCCTTTTAGCCTTGCAAGGCCAACGAAACGCGGAGTGCCCCCCTCCCCTCCCCACCAAAATGCTGTCTCCTTCATCCCTCCCCTCCTCTCCCTCTACAGCTGTGTGTGAAGGGAGCAGGGTGGGGGTGGGGGTGGGGGTTTGGCTCCCCGGTGGCTTGTTTAATGTCCTTGTCTACGTACTCTGGCCTGGGAGAGGATGGCCTGAGCCTGGGCTTCTTGGGCCGACACCACTGGACCCTTCTCACCGTCCCCACCAAAACGAAACTGTTGAACACACACAGACACGCAGACATTAAGAAGTCACTCATTATGTTTGTCATCACTATAAAATACCCTGGAAACTGGCCTGGTTATAGAATCATATGATTATATTCTGAGCACTTACTGGCAGCATCAGCATGGTACCAGGGGGCCCTGGTAAACCATCAGCACCAGGCAGACCAGGACGACCAGGAGGACCCTGTAACACAGAGGAGACACCACCTGAGTCATAAAATCACAAGCTAATGTGGTCTAAGCTAACCCTGCCTGACAGCCCTCTCTGTAGGTAACAGATAAAAGATAATAACGTTTACATCTGGCTTAAATTTGAATAATTTCTAATAGAAGGTTTGAATGATTCTACTGGTGCAGATCACTGGAAATCAGAGCACACAGAACCACAACCTACAAACATCTGTGCCGCAAAGTTCTTCTTCTATGCTGTAAACAGTGGCAGTAAAATGGAAGGAAACACACACACACACACACACATCACACATACACACAGCTGGAGGAGTAAATGCTGGAGGTGTCTGTTTGTTAGTTTCATTAACATGTGCTCCTCCTCCTCCAGCACACATAGACCAGGCCTGTCCACCTGTAAACCACGCTGCTGTCTGCAGGCCAAGACCAACATCCTCTCCCATGAATTCTGGTGCCCTCGTTTGTGTGTGTGTGTGTGTGTGTGTGAAATATTATTATATTATTATGGTGAGTTCGACCATAATAACTGACCTGTTGGAACTCACTCATGTCACATGTGTCAGGTATAAACTCCCGTCTTCCTCCCAGAGTCAGTTTGAATCAGTTTTCACAGTTAGTTCAACGTCACTGCATCAGGTGAAGCATGAACACTTTCCACTGACGTGTAATGATGGTTGGATGGTTACGCGTCTGATTTCATGAGGCAGCACTGACGTAACAAGCTTTGGTTATTTTAAATTTATTTGAAAACTATCTTAAAAATCATCACAAATACACAGATGCTCAAATCATCCATTAGACCATTGGCTGTGGTGCTACATGCTAACATTCAACAGTAAAGCCACTGGCCTGATCAGGGGGAGTCAGGGAGTCTGAGGAGCACGCTGGTAACTTTGACATGTAACATGTAACTGACACGAGAGGCTATGATGGTCACACTTTATGACTTGGGCCGGTGCAGTCATTTTATACCACAACATACGTAGAATTTCATGCTATGGATTAAACTAAGGAGGTCATACTGTGTATACACACAAGTACTAAAAGTACTAATATGATTCATTTGACATGTTCTTTGTACATTTGCTTGACCTACTACGAGAGTGTGGATACACTACATTTTCTGTAAACACACATCTTTTAAAAAATACTGCGACTCGTTTGGGGACATAAATAACAACTCACCCTGTCACCAGGATCTCCAGCAGGGCCTGGGGGTCCCTGTAGGCCTGAGGGACCTGGAAGACCCTAAAAATACAAAGCTAAGTCAGCAGACCACCCGCGTGCCAGCTCATTAAACTCTGACTACAGTGGTGTGTCACTGTGCTCAGGTGCAACACACTAACTGAAGCGTACTCACAGCTGGGCCAGGAGGTCCTGGTGGTCCTTCGATCAGCATGCCCTTTAAAAGACAAACACACAGTTTCACACCATGAAAATGCAGGAGAACTTCTCACCAGTTCATGGAAAGTCAACTAATCTGATTCAAGTTTTGGGTGTTTGAACAGTGTAAATCAGGAGTTCAGGAGCTCAGTCATTTTAATATGGACAATATAAATAAGGACAATATAATTAAAGCCAGAGACAGATTAGACAGTTCCGTCTGTGAACAGGATTGTTTGAGAATAATCTGAGCTAAAATAACTGGATTATATCTCAGCGGTTTGGGCCTTACAGGTTCAATCACAGCCGGCTCGCCCTTTTCTCCCTTCTGGCCGAAGGCTCCTCCAACGCCAGCGACCTGCGGTTACAAAGCGAGCACAGAGGTGACACTCTTCACACAGCAGTCAGAGCTCACAGGTGAATGAATGGCAGTGATGAGCAGAGATGACAGGCGTGAAAAGAATGTGTGTGAATGTTTGAACAAATTTCACTCAATCAGTCAATATCACATACTCAGCTGTAACTACAGCAGCTACGTCAGAGGCAGAGAGTGAGTACAGAACAACACGGAGTGAGAGATCATGGAACGAAAGGGCACACGGTTAGTCTCACTGAGCCAGAGTGGACCTCTGCTCTGTGCTTGAAATGGAGCTGTCATTGCATTGCTGTTGTGCAGTGTGGCTAAACAAACTTAACAACAACAGGTTATCTGTGTCATGCAAACCCCACAAAACGATGTGACTAGATGAACGTATGAAGAGAGAGAGAGAGAGAGACGAAGAGACATGGCCCTGTAACACACAGGTTCACACTGAAGTGTCAACGTTACAAATGATCAGATTCAAATAAACACCTGTGGTTTCATCAGTGGCAGCAAATGAGTTCATCTGTGTGGTGTGTTCATGTGTGTTTAGTAGTGGAGGTGGGGTGAGATGGGGTGAGATGGGAAGGATCAGGGGAGGCTTCTCTGTGAGGGGGGGGGGGGGGGGGGGGGGGTGCGTAGAGGGGTACTAAAATTTAACAATACCCTACAGCACACAGACACACACAAACAACACAAAATAGTGTCTGAAGATGTTTCTGAGACGGCTGCACACAAAGTGGACAAATGTCCAAAATCTATACTGACCAGGAGACAAACCGTGAGAAGTTTGGGCAAAGGGAGTGAAAGGAAGGAAGTCTTCATTACAAGTGTGTGTGTGTGTGTGTGTGTGTGTGTGTGTGTACTGTGCAGACAGCTGCCTATGAGTTATGGGATAAATGTAGTGCATACAGGGAGGGATGTCTCAGACAGGCTGCTTGTTAAAATGGCTGAAAGATGAGTGGGTGGAGAGGGGGCGGGACATTTGGGCAGGGTGCAGGTTGGACTGAGATGCACTGAAGGATGTGTGTGTGTGTTTGTGTGTGTGTGTGTGTGGAGGAAAGAGGAAGATAATGTGTGATTACACACTGATCAGTTCCACCCTCTCTAACAAAACACAGACACATGCACTGTCACAGCTGTCAATCATTAAATCACCAATCACACACGATGACTCCACACACAACAGGTCAATGACACATTTCCCATGCCAAGCAACCAACTAGGGAGGCGTGCACCAGAAGACAGAGTGAGTCCCTAACGTGGGCCTTTCATGCACACACCCCTCAGCGGGCGTGATACTTACCGTGCTCTCAGACACGTCGGTTTCCGCAGCAACCCCAGGCCCCACCTCATCATCGTAGTCTGTCGAGGGTTTGGGAGGGGCCGTGCCATACTCATCATATGCTCCGTAATCATACAACCTGTTCTCAACCTCGCCCAAGTCATACTCCTTTAGGTCATATTCCTTAAAATCATACGTTTCTGCACCAGTGTCCAGGTTGTCCACCGTCTCTGGGACAGTGGTGGGCTCCGGAGCCATGGGAGCGGCCTTGGTGACATAAGCACCGACAACATCCTCCTCCACAGCCTTTCAGGTGTTACCCAAGCAAAGAAGGGGAAGTAACAGTGAGCAACAAAGGAAAGAAGGATGTTAGTCCAGCACTTGAGGCAAACAGTGTAATTTCAGACGTTATTAAAGCAGCTGCAAATGAATTCAGCAGTAAAAAATGTAAAAAGCAACCGTAGCACGTTATTTATTCCAGGTACAATGATCTCTCAGAGGGATGAGGTTAATGGCCTGCTAGTGTTGTGTGACCGTAATTAGAATTTTTGAATTGAGCAGCTATTTATCAGCCTGAGAACATTAAAATCTAATCACTGAATCATGTTACTGATTAAGGATCTGCATTAACAGTCCTACAGAAACCTACAGCACAAGTACACAGGAATAAATAAAGTGTTATGGTAATCACTGACTAACCATCAACGTTTGTTATTCATACATGTCACGACAGACTTGATGTTTCCTCAGCCTTCTGTATACGTGATGTACTGATACAGATAAAGAAAAGGCTGAAACACGTCTGACATGACACATGAAAATCAAATCAATCATCAGACTGCAGGAGCTGTGCAGATACACAGAGTTTATCAAGATACGTTCAACTAAAACTTTAATTTGTTGGTCAATAAATCCATTCAGCTGAGGTTTGTGTGTTTTCCTGATACACTCTGTACACTCTGCACGATCCGTCATTCCAAACTGTGATCACTTCAGTTTCAGAGGGAAGCAAAATGGATGCAATTAGACAGTTATTAATGGCAGCACTCCATCTCACCAAATGATATATTCAAAATGCCAGTTTAATCACATCCACACTGTCAAACACTGCAGGAGGTAATGCACGTTCACAGCTGGCTGTGGGGAGGTTTTAGCTTTGTTGATCATAGTTCTTTCAGAGATAATCAGCAGAACTAGTGATCAAAACCAAGCTCATGATGTATCACTGACTGTAAGTGGCCTTGGCTGAGAGAGGCTTTCAGTCCTGAATGAGGCTGCAGCTCCTGTCAACTCTCCTGCCTCGGTGTGGGTAATAAACTCACTGACTGAGGCAAACAGCTCTGGCTCTGCAACATATTTTTGGCTCTTGGTAAAGAAGCACATGTTACTTCACTAAAGGCCTGAGTGGTTTCTATTAGCTGGAGGGCCACAGTGAATGTCAGATGTTTCCAGAACAAGCCGTTCTGATCCATCCAGACAGCCCAAAGATTTTCATCTGTAAAGTAACAGTCAAAAACTAATGCGCCACACGCAGATTAAAAACAAAATCTGCAGCCTCAGCCAAGTTTGAACGTCAGCATGAAGCTACAAAGACCTCTGCAGTGTCCACGGCATTACTTTCTGAGCACACTGTATGCAGTGGAGAAGGTGGGTTGTAGCTTTCACACATTAAAAAAAAATCCCCCTGTCTGCACCAAATTCCCAGTCAGCCAAAAGACACATCCATTCACTGGAACAGTTGTGTCTTTATCATTTCATACCAGGCGCGTCCTTTCGTAAAAATCCTCCTCGCTCACATTTCCCAAAACACCTAACACTGGTCTTTAAAAGCAGATGAGAATGAAGATGAAAATTACCTCATAGGGTCCGCTCGTGGCAAAGGGGGACTGAGTCTGAGAACCATCTACAGTTCCGTAGTCAATGTCTGTATTGTAATCTCCTTCTACATTGTTTAGCTGAGTCATGTTGAAAAAAGGAAAGAAGAAGAAAGCGAGGGTTAACACACAGGCTCAAACTGAGGTTATTTGCTGAGGGGTCCTCTCAGGCTGGCTACAGACCATGCTACTTCTACACAGAGGAAGTTAAGGAGCTCTAACTCCGCCATCAGAGATTTTCCCTTCAGAATTCAGGGCAGGAAGATCTTGATGGGATTTGGTCTTTTCTTATCACGGAAGTTTACCCTAAAATTGCCTCTGGGTCGTGCCGGCGCTGTGGCCTGGTAGCCAGGCATCTGTCGTTTCTTCTTAGCGGCAAACTTTTTAGCAGGTGACTTTTTGGCAGCCAAGAACTTTAAGGGCTTGGCCTTAGTTTTACTGAGGGACTTTCTGGTCCTCTTCTTTTTCATGGAGACACTACGTTTCTTTCTCTGGAAGAGCTTGCGGCGACAAAGAACACCAAGACAAACATGGAACATTCAAAAGTGGAAACGATTTAAAGGCACAATCTGCGACTTTTGCACAAAGTCTTTACCATCTCAACTGTCAGAGCTCCTCTTTCCAGCAGCAGCCCTGGCACAGTAGTTGGTCTGCATGGTGTCCTTTCACACGGTCACCATGTACACCAACTACAAGGGCTGCAATTGGAACGCCGGCCATGTGAACGCCACCTTCAGACTACATGACAGTTGGGTGGAGCGGGTGTTGTACAACAATCGAGGACTGAGCCTTTCATGTGACATTTACACGAACCAATCTGGGACCGATGCAAACACAAGACACAAAGGATTTGCCTTTCAGCAACACTTTAGAGATGAAATAGAATAAAATAGTGCAATAAAATAGAAATAGAGATAGTTAGATTGCTTTTTGCTGCATTTTCCAAAATATAAAGTATAACATTGCTGATGTCTCATAATGTACACAAAGCTTTTAAAGACATGCTGAAATGCAAAAACACACTCAAAGCAGCAGATGGCATTCCCAGTGTGAGAAGGCAGCAGCCTCACAAAACAGACACAAGGACGACTGACACGCTGAGTATATTTATGTGCACACTCAAAGTCTGTCTTACTGAGAGGTCGTCATCAGACACAGGACACAGCGTTATTCAGTCCTTCTGTCAAACCTTTGTCTGCTTCTTTGAAACAACTTGAAAATGTGGATAAAATCTCATCATAAAGCCGATCACTCTCAGCTCTGGGAGCACTGGTGTGCACACAAACATAACACTGAGACACAGACAACACACAGGACGAACCGAGGGACGGAACGGATGACTGACAAAGAGACGCATCACAGGAAACATCTTTTTTTCTTTTCCTTTTTTCATTTACCTGTGGTTCAGAATACTCATCGGTCGGAACGATGTCTGTGGTTCCCTCATGGTAATCATAGAACTGAGAGTAATCTAAATCATCAGTAGTGTACTAGAGAGGTTCAGACAGAGAGACAGACAGAGAGAGAGACAGAGACAGAGAGAGAGAGAGAGTGGGATGAAGAGAGGTCTCGGTGTTAGCATTAGCATGAAGGATGCAGAGAGCTCCTTCAGCAGGAAGATGATACAGACACGCTGCATCTATCATCCTGAGCAGGCTGCATGTTCAGACACTTACAGTTTGAACACAATTCATTCAGTGAAAGTAAAATACATTCATCAGTGCAGCTGCACCAAGAATGATCAGTACAGCATTAATATTACAGACGCAGCATCATATGAAATGCACAGTCTAATGCTATAATGTACCATCATGTATACTTTATAACATTAACATATTACAGTTCACTGATAATGAAAATGAAAAAAAATCACCATTATCATTAAATAATCCAAACTAACTAAATGAGATAATGGTCTTCACATGGCGAACACACGAGTAAACAAACGCTGAAGGGAGCCATGTGGGTCTCTGCCTACAAACATGGAAGCAGATGGGATGTTTAAAAGCTCATAAAACAAAGGAAAACAACAGGGAAAACTGCAAAGACAAAATTACCAGCTGCATTTCAGGGATATCGTCATGGAACTTTCTCACTCCAGGCATGTAAATTATACACTTCAGGATCCACGTTCAACCAGATTAAAGGTTCCTGATTTAAAGATAGTGTAGCTCCTTTTAGTGATGTGGCTCTCTACCACTTCCTTATCACAGAGGCACAAATAAAACTATATAAATATAATATAAAATACTGCAATAATAATAATAATAAGAGATAAAGTGCACAGGGAAGCTGTGACTCCTGTCAGTGAAGTCTGAACATGATACCATGCTTAACTGATTAAACTGACAGATTACAGTATCTGGCAGCACGTGTTTCCCAATTATCAAATTAATTCAACATAGTTGGATCTCAGTTAAACTGGCACTGCCTCACAGCTGGTCAGTGTCCATGACTGTTTTCCCGTCATAGCCATGCAGATGATTTATGGGTAAATGTAAAAGATGGTAGCTCTTAACTCTAATGCAGAAATGTGAGTGATATAATCTATAAACTAAGAAAGAAATGCACGTACTCCTCTGTGTCCTTGGCTGCTGCTTGCACAAAAACAAGAACTGTGAGTGAGCAGCTGGTGTTAATAGACTGTTGCATCCTTAAGTTTTAAAAAGACATTTCAGAGACAGAGGAAGAGAATAGAAAGACAGAAGAGGACGAGCTATCAGCTCCTTTCAATGACTTCAAGTTCACGTCTTACACTGCCACGTGTCACACACACCTCAGGCAGTGCTAATCAGATTCCTACGGTCCATAACTCAAACTGTCTCCATGGTGATACTTTAAAGTGTAAACTCACAGGTCACAGCTGGCCACAGCTGCTGTGCTGCTCTCTGTGCACATCTGGCCACACCTCCACTCCAGGCATCGTACCTATACCGACCTACCTGATGGGAGACACCTGCCATGACATCAGTGAGTGGGCTGTGGCCAGATGTGGACCATGTACTGAGTGTATTTACCCTTTAACCCCCACAACACACAGCACTGGTACAACACACAGTATCTCACCCAGGATATGGAAAAGCTAAATTACAGCTTATGCCTTCCTGGTCCTGTAACACTGAATAAGGAGGATACTATAATTAGATCAAATGAATTCATTCTTTCACTGTTCTCCAGGGATCTGTCAGAACACGTACAGGTGAACCAGGATGGTACAATCTGTGGAACCGACACAAACGTCGCTTCAATCTGGAGCAAACTTCACGATCTAATAACTCACTATCTGAAATACTGCGGACATGTCTGTTTCAATACACTAAAACCCTTTAAATCTCTACACACCATGAGCAAATAAAACAGGTCAGAAACATCAACAGGGCCTGGAATTAAACGAAGCTGTTCAATTCCTCCTCTGAGAGATTTAAAATGATCAGGACCATCGATCGGCGCTCTGTAGACCCCCCGCCCCCCCGCCCTCCCCGGCTGGCTGACCTCTTCCTGTGGCTCCTGGGCCTGCAGGGAATCACCGTGGGGAGTGTCACAGTCTGGGCTGTAATGTTCACAGTAGTCATATGCTGCTTTGGGATCAGCCACGATCAGGAGTTGCTGGATGTCGCCCTGCAGAGAAGAGAAGCAGAAACATGTCAGTTCACCAGCGTCAGGCAGAAGCTGATTTAATCTTCTGCACTTTGAATCCAGATTTTTCACACTCATGTTACTGACAGCTCCATGAGCTGCTCAGGGCTGACGAACAAACGTCGTTAGCAACAGACGGGACACGGCTGCACAGACGTACTGACAGGAGGGTCATGTCTCATCTTGCTCACACACTCACATGTGTGTGGTAAAGTGGCATAAATGTAAATTACAGATGCGATCTCTTGGACCCATACACTTACACAGTCTGGGAGACTAAATTCCCCCCTTGTATGATTAAACAGCTTGGCACACACCCCACTGAGTCCACACTCACATGGAGGAGGGAGGAAAATTATTATTATCAGCGCCGAGGTTTAACTCCGGAAATCAAATAAACGTGTATCATCAAGGCACAAGCAACACCTGCCACAGCCATGTGTGCTACAGTAAACCAGTTCAGTCTGTGAAAAACTGGAAAGATAATTTAACCAGCTTATATCTCTCATCACAGATCCATCATGTCAGTGTGAATTTGGGCTGATGTGCATGAAGAAACTGCAGCACATGACCTGAGAAAAGCCAGGAAACAGTTCCTGTGTATTTCATCTTGTTTATGTTTTTGTAGTCATCATTTAACTGTAATTTAATTTACTCTGCAGTATTTACATTACATTACATTCACATCTGTCTTATGTTTAGTACAACTATAAAATAGAAAATATCCTGCCATGGAACATAACTTGGCTTTGACTCTTTAACAAACAGATTGGGTGAATCCTTGGTAAAAAATGTTATGTAAGAAAAAACAAACATTCATTTTTTCCCTTTACACTCAAATAACAAAACCGTTACTGGCCACAGAATCATTCAAGCGCTGAATCAAACCAATTGTGAACAGCTTTTAATTTGAAGGCTTAGCCCACAAGACCACATGGTTACTGATGGTGTCTGCTGCAATTAGTGTCAAAGGGGATTGTGCTAAAATTAAGCCATCTCTAAAAATGTCACATGGAGGAAAAAAAAAGGAAATATACTGAGCAAAAAACCAACAATGCATAATGTCTGTCTGAAAACCATGAACACTGCACACAGGAAGGACAGGAAGGAGAATAAACTTCCAAATCTCAGACACTCAAACCACAGCGTTCGCTCTCTGGTCGGGACAGGACACCACGGTGCTTGACACCATTCCAGCACTGTCTCGCCTTGTTTTCAGTCACAGCCAAAGCACACAGCTCACTGCAAGACAGCAAACACACTGGAGAAAGCATCTGGATTTTTCTTTGGAAGCTGTAATGGCATGAACCAAGTTCCTGCAGACCGGTTTCTGAACCTTTATACACACTGCAGAGAGCTGAGGGGGTTCTTGTGAGGTGGGTGAGGATGTTTGGCAGGTGAGCACACAGCCATGCCTGAGCCCAGAGGCAAAATCCACATGCACTTGTACCAGCAGGGACCCTATACACTGACGAGCAGAGGAGAAGGCTGGCAATGAAACATGAGACAAGTGTGTGTGTGTGTGTGTGTGTGTGTGTGTGTGTGTGTGTGTGTGTGTGTGTGTGTGTGTGTGTGTGTGTGTGTGTGTGTGCATGTGCATGTGCGTGTGTGTGTGTGTGTGTGTGTATGTGCGTGTGTGTGTGTGTGTGTATGTACCATGCGCCTCAGTATAAACATCCATGTGCTAAGGCTTGTCCCATGGGCAAACAAGCAGCGCTCCTTTCTGTGCGTAACCATCCATCAGCCTCAGATGGACAGGACAGAGACTCCTCCCTGTGAGCCTCCAGGTGGGTGGAACGCTGCCTCCAGGAAAACCTGATTTCTCTGACTGGCTGAATGCATTTCTAACAATAATACAAAACACAGAGCATCTGCACACTGAATTCAAACAGGCAACAAGCGCCCGTCCTGCCGTGTTCTGTTCATACGAAGGTTTCTGACTCAGTCCTCAGCCTCAAAGTATCTGATCTTATCTTACTGTCATGCTTCATTGCAGCCTCCTGATTTGTTCGGGCAGCCACAGCACCTGTTCGTATCATACTGCAGGTATGACATTTTCAGTAGCTACAGTCATGGATACATAAATGACAACATGAGGATTTGCCATACCGACCATGAAAAGACAAACCTAGGTGCCAGGTCAGGAAAGGCCTCAGCTGAGGTGTGTGTGTCCGTGTGTTTGTGAAGGCTTGACAGAGGAAGAGAGATCAAGCCTTGCCCTGACTGAAGCTGACGTGTATTACCTCATGTGTCACCCTAAGACCAACACTGAATGCTTGAACCCTGCCTAGAGTCAGCTCTAATTAGTCCGTGTCTGAGAGCCACCCGTCTACACACAAACAGGCTGTGGAGACATGGTGTTCAACCCCAGATCAGACCAGCACAGACCGGCACAAGCAGCAAGAGACTACTGTGAGCAACATGACAGACACACTCAGTCTGCCTCCTAATGCATGAACACAAAAACTCCTAAGAACATTTCAGTGACCCTGCATGAACAGCATGAACCATCTGCATCTGCTCAGACTCACAGCTCCGACAGCATTCACACGCCATTCCAGCAGAAAAGAAGATTACAACAGAACCAAACGAAGAAGAGCTGACTCACAAGCACAAGGCGAGGCCAGTGAGAAACTGGTGTCAAGACAGACAGGCAGACAGACAGGCGGACAGACAGACAGACAGGCTTTAGAGAGAGCAGCTGGGATGGTTAAAGATGTTTTGTGCTGGGAAACACCTGGGGAGAGTTATGCCGAGGCTCTGGGCCTGTCTTCCATTGTGGACTGCTGAGATAAAAGCCTCTGGCAACTTGGAGCAAAGCCAGAGCTCCAAAATATGCCCCTCCTGCCTACAGCACAGAAACAGGCCCACGAGGCCGTGTGTTAATGACTGCGGTGTCAGAGGTCAATGAGAAGAGAGAGGCTGAAAAAGAGAAGCTGGGTCAAGATCAACAGCTGAGACTTTAGGAGCCATTTACTGCTCTGTACCTGCTGTATGCACTGTTTAGTTATCCATGCGTGGTCGTGTTCTCCTTCAGTGGAAGTGTTAAATGCATCATTAGCATTTGAAAAACATGAAAGTGCATGACGCCCTGATGAAAGTGATAATGTCAAATACCAAAATAAAAAAGTCTAAGATAGAAATGCATGTGATGGTTTGATCTAAAAATAAACTGTCATTTTTTAAATGAGACTTCTGAAGTTCTCCGTCTCTGACTCCGTCTCTGACTCCGTCTCTGACTCCAGCTCTGACTCCAGCTCTGACTCCAGCTCTGACTGAGCAGTATGTGTTGGCACTACTGAGCTCATGATACCGTGCAGCATCTTTTCCTCAACGCAATATCCACCTCAACCTCATCCTGAGTGCAAGGTACCATGGGATATAAATGTACATGGATAGGGTCAAAGGTTAAAGCAATGCACGGTAAGAGAGTTTGATTTCCACAGCTGCATAAAGACGGCGTCCATGTTTTGAATGTTTAGTTTTGCTCTTATGCTGAAGTTCTCTACATGTTGTAATTACAGAGTGAGTGAACGGCATCATGAGCCAAATCAAACGTCACCCTGGGTCCTTTGACATACCTTTGCCCGGGGAAACATACCTTTACTCCAACCATAGCTAACTGTAATTAGACAGCCCCACACAACAATTAGCCACTCCCCTGTCTATACAGTACAATGGCCCTGAACAGAGGAAGAGTAAGAAACCAAGACAAGGCAGAATGGTCTGAAACCCAGACCTCACATTACGTTACATTACATTACATTATGTTACGTTACGTTAAAAGACTGAGTCAAGTTATAGGTGCAACGCCAAAATTAAAATTTTAAAAAAGTCGATATAAAGTAGATGGATTGTTATTGTTTCATCTGTAACAAGTTTTCTTCCATTAGCGATCCAGGCTAACACACTCACTAAACAATATCTACAAAAAATCGATGCGCTTCTTTTAGACACTGGAGGTGGAGACCGCTGCTCCATCTGGACCTGCAGCTGAGACAAACTCAGCACTGATCAGTGTCTGCTGCCCAGGAACAGGGGGGACAGGCAGGTATGAATATGTGTGTGCTGGATTCAGACAGGTAATGTCAGCCAGGCATGAATAGACAGCCTCATGGCTTTGACACGGTAGGGAGGCCTCAAGATGGGGAGGGTGTAGAGGGAGGGGGAAGGGGAGGTGGTGAGCAGGGGAGAATATGCAGGGAGGGGAGGAGATGAGGAAATGAGGAAGGCCTGACGGGGCAATGAAAGACTCCCATTCATCTAGACCAGATCCCTTTGCGGCGGTGGTCGCCTCCAACCCGGGGCAGGTATGGTATGAATGGACGTTTATGAAAAATGCAGGTCAGCTCATGAAAATGAATGTGAGAGTTTGAATAACAGAGCAACCGGTTGTAATGTTTTATTATCATTACATTAGTTATTAAATCTTACCCTGGAAATGAAAACACACCCATCACAGTGGCTTTAAATAATAATAATTCATGGCTAAGACAAACTCGCACCATGAACAATATCTAATAACTATTACTAACTGACAGAGACTCTGCTGAGGTGCAACCAGCAAAACCCACTTTACGGACACAGTGATTTTCTCATTCTAACCACTGGACTGAATGCACAAGGCCGAGGTATTTCCTTCCCCCTGTATATCCCAGCATGCATCGGTCCCTGTGGATCTCTGAGGAGAGCAGGGACAGAGAACAGACAGGAGACCTGTTCCAAAAACCACACAGAGAAGACCCTGTTAGCTGACTTATGGCTCCTATTTTCAGCACTTCCACCGGCCAAACTCTGACTGGACACACTGTTTCATACAAACGCTGGTCTCAGTGTCCTCCCGTAAATCTAATCACAACTGACAGGAGATATGAAAGCAGATCTGTTTCTAAAACTTTGCAGCTAAAACACAATGGTCCCCGGGCTTCCATTGTTGAGGAAGATGACAGTAATCTCAGAGATCAGCAACGTCCGCACAGCAAAAATAAACAAACACAAACGTTCAGCGATGAAAATACACTAAAACCAAAGCTTTCAGTCGTCTGACTTATGATGATAAAACCCATCTTTGTATTTATAATCCAAATGACACAGAAAACAGCCTCAGACCTTCTGTCCCCGTGGTGATGACATGGCATGCTAAAAAATATAGCTTTAAAACAACAGCAGCAGCATCAGTCATTCAAACATGGCACCAGAATAATGAGCAGTCATTCCTGCTGCCCATAAACAAACCAACACTCTCTCACCAGCAAACACAGCCCCCATGCAGCCTCTCAGTGACCTTTAATTCCCACCACGGACCACAACTGTCACGACAATTCAGCCATTGTCTGTCATTATTTACATCCTCCTGAGCCCGAGCCAGCGTCCACCTCTGGATGAACTGTGCCTCAAAGCAGAGTTCAAATCAGCAGCTCAGGAGGTGGAAGCTGAAATCTGAAAGATGCAGATCTGTATTATTCTTATTCATCTGAGCGTCAGTCTGGACTAAACTGTGGCTTTTACTGATCCTGTCTTTGGTGACACATTTAGCAGAGTGAGTCAACATGTTGGACGTCACGTATAGATTTCAGTTACTGGCACAGGTTTAGCAGCGTTTCCACAGAGCTAATGGGTAATTACAGCAGAATTGATCTTTGTCCACCAAGGTTTTATTTATGTTTTATTCATTTCAACTACTAAAAAGGACAAATACAACGCAACTGGACTTAACACTCGACACCAACAGCCAGACAGTAACAGCTGACAAACCACGTCACTCTCAAACCATCAGATTAAACGTCAGAGAACGTTTCAACAAGGCCAGTTTCATTTTTGGTACAATGTGAAGCTCTCGGCAGGAAAAAGCTTCTCTTGAGGCACCAAGTTTCTCTAAATACAAGTTAAAGAGAAGCTTTAACAAAGGATCTGAGGAGTTTACTGAAAGCTCGTGTGCTTTTCAGATAAACTCAGACAAAGAAGCAATAATGATCTACAAGAAGAGACCAAGACCGACCACTTGCACATGACTTAGGTCCAAATCACAAGTTTCCACACTCGTCAGATCACCATCATTTCCAGGTGCCTTAGTTTGGTTTCATTTTGAACTGTGACTGTGGTTTTGAAAAGTGCCCAAGCAGCAGCACTGAACCATGCGTCTGTTTGACCTCCACATATAATCTGAGCAACACACTGACCAAGTTACTCGTGATCAAGCTGAAGGTCTGAACCGAGGAAAGCTGAAAGCTCTCGCTAGCAGTCGCTCTGCGCTGTCATCAAACTGCACTGTGGCATCAGAGTCCAAGATGAAAGGCCTGAGATATCACGTATGACATCTACTGCAAGTGAAGGTCCTCATAAAATCCAGAGAACTGAAGACATCCAGATCTCCCCTGCTTTCTATCATCTCCACATTCCTTTTTGGCAGCATCAAAGGGGGCTGGGGCTGCCTCCACTGGACTAAAACTAAAACCCTGTAAGTCAAAGCACCTGAAGCAACATTTGGCAGAGAGCGCTCTGACTCACGGTGAGTACCGGTATTTTGAATGGAGAGATGTGTACTGAGTCTCAAAGGGTCACTACAAGAAAAACTGCATCATTTACATGAGTTAAATTCACAACGGTCTAAAACTAGGACACCTGCTGGCACAGCTTCTGAGTCAGGTGGTTGCTCCGTCCTTTCTGATAAATATGCCAAAAGGAATCTTAACTCAGTGACAGTGGACATGTCCACACCGTCCACCACTGAACACTTTACCTGGAAAACCTCCTCATCCAGGATCCTGGTGCCGAACACGGTAATGCCGTTGGTGTCGATGGAAGCTTGGTCACTCCTGGGCAGAGGCTTGACGATCTTCTTCTTACAATCTACAATGACAGTGACCGTCTTCTTCTCCACACTGACGGCCACACGGTGCCACCTGGTCAGGGACACAACGAGGAGAAGTGAGCAACAGAGAGGAAGTGAGGAAGTGGGTCACTGAGTTCAAGAGTTACCAACTGTTTCAGAGATTACGTTTGTCCTTTCTTCTGTTGGAGTCATCAGACGGACTTCACTGCCATGGAGGGCAGAGCTAACAACAAACAACTGCAGCCACTGACATGAAATAATTCTGAAACACTGGTTTCTGTGGTGCAAATAAGACTCTGCAGCGGCACTAAAAGCAGACGATGTCATTTAAACAGGAAATCAACAGCATTAATATCATTACAGTCAATGACAAGCCGTTGGATTAAATGGACACCTGATCAGGACGTGTGATATATGATTATCGTCCCTCCTTTTATTCGTGACCCCTGAAGCAGGAAGAAACTCAGGAGGCTCGGTCGTATGTTGGGACTCACCACGGAGGGAAATGCTCTAAGAAACACGAGCAACACACTTATGAATGATACAGTTCCATCGACAACACCCATAGATGCAAAGGGTTAACCGGGGTCGCACGTGAGTCTGACACCTCCCTCGCCTCTGCACCATTTGCCACTGCACTTAAAGACTATTGCATACCAGGCAGCAGTGGACCACATTCTTGCCCCCACACTTTGGCCCTGTTTAACACGGGATTACACTCATTAAACTCCAAACTTAATCCTCCTTCTGGGTTACTCGGCATGACAGACATGGTGAACATTGTGGAAAGTGTGTGTCAGGATCCAGGAAGGCCTGCCTTGCCAGAGCAGGAGACACACAGTCAAAACATTGTTCTGAGGTGGAAGATGAGACCTGGCACCGCTGTAGCTCAGGATGGCAGAATGAGAAGTGTGTACCACAGGGTCAGATACATATCTGATGCCACGTTCATTTCACCGTTTGGTAAATGTTGTTATCAGAGGAGGAAAACTGCCCAATAGCCTTAAACACAGCTCGATCATAGAGACATTCCAGGGCAGGCGGTGAAGCTTAGAGCAAAATAAGCATGCAACGCTCTCTGGGCTTAGCGGTACAGCAGGAAGGATTACCTGTCATTTTATATGGCAGGAAAGAAAATGCTGACTTCAACAGGTTTGAAGAATATCTCAAACTTCTGAAGTGCTTTATGATCAGGAGAAGAGCAGTAACACTGTGTCTGAAAGGAAAGAGGCTGATCTCTTTCAAAATCATATTTAAAGAGCTTATTTAACATAAGACCAACAGCAGACACTGTGCCAGCTCACAGAAATCCTCTCAGTCCCTTTAAAGAAAAGGATAAGGCTCTTTTTCACCTCATCAATGTCATCATTGTGCCTCTCTTTTCAAGCTTGGCGTTTGCTTCTTAGTAACAGTGAATGCATCCACAGGGATCGCAGACTGTACGAAGCCTGAGCCGCAGTCACTGAAGACTTAGACCGGGCCCGGAGCTGGAATGCATCCTGACCAAGAAGTGTTAAAATCCTCCACAGAGAACATTGCCCCTTACAGAGTGGGTCACAAAAACTACACACTGGACAAAACAGCCAACAGGACTAACACAAAGCTGCCTGGGACTGTTAACACTTTCTCTTTGTTGCAACCTGCACATAGAGCAAAGTTATTGCTGACATGAGATTTCTGGAGGATCTACCAAGCTTCCTCCTGTCATGATAACTGTGTATGCACTAGATCTCATCTTAAGCCCTTTTAAGGGCACAAAAATATTGTGACCGGGTTATGACTTCCTTTAAACGTTCCAAAAACAAACCATCCTCTCATAGCATGTTCAGCAGGAAAAAAAAACTTTAATAACACTGGGAAACACTATAAAATACTATTTCAAATGATGCATTTTCCCAGCAGCCCATCTGTTTATTTATTCCCCTCTGCCCCTGCACACGGGCTCATGTCAGCTAAGCCGAGGCTCTGAGCGAGAATTCTGGGATTTCTGAACCTGGGAGCAGATAATGAGGTTTATGCTAAAAGGCTAGGAGCGCTGTTTCTGGTTGGGTGAGGTAATCCAAGGGGTAAAAAGGAAGTTTAGGACTGCCCCTTTCCCCTCCTTCCTTTCCCCCTCTCTAAAATAACAGAGGCAGTGAGTTCATGGATGAGGTCAGGTTGCCCATAGCAGTCCCTGCTGTGCCCCAATAATCCAGTGTCTCCCTGTCTCTGACCTGTCTCTGTGCCCACAGACCCCTGAGGAGATGGATAATCCGGTGATGAGCACCTGTGGTGCAACAATGGGAAGATCTGGGTTGTTTTCTTGGTTTTATCAAGAACAAGTCAGTGGAAATCAGAAAATGTCGGATTGTTTGAATGTTTTAGCTGATGTGGTGATTTAATTCGTTTTAGGATGATCAAAATGCCACTGAAACCACTCTGAAACCACTCAGGGGAACCTTCATCACAACACAGAGCAATCCATTCCTGTTTTCCACAAACAACCAATGACTGATCCATCAAATCACAAAATTTACAGTATCATCAACTCAGAGGACGACTGATACGCCGTAACTGCATCAGCTGCAAGAACTGACAGTGCAGTACAAAGTAAATGCTGGGTGACTCACTAAGAGCTAACACACAGCCTGGATCACGTGCTCAGACCCTCGGTCTCTCCCCTCCCTGGATGCTAAAATACCTTTTCCTTCTGAATCAGCCTCTGCCGTGAGTCTGAGGGTGTGTGTGTGTGTGTGTGTGTGTGTGTGTGTGTGTGTGTGTGTGTGTGGGTGTGTGTGACTGTGTGAGCACATGGGTGCCTGTTTGAGATCTGACGTACTTTCCATCAGCAAGGTTGAGAGTACTGAACAGGGGGTAGTCCTCCGGTCCTGGTTTACCATTCTGATCCTCATACAGGAAGACAGGGGAACGTCCCACCTCCAGGCCCAGCTGCTGGACTCCCTGCTCGTTGTAAATGGACAGCAAGAAAGACTGGAGGCCGGACTTGGGACGCACTGTGGTCAGGATGGAGAAGTCCTCAGGAAAAACACCTCCTGTAGAGACAAAAGAGGAAGAGTGGAAAAGACAGATGGACGGGTTAGTTACTGAGGCAGAGGACTCCCCCCATCATCACTGACTACTACTGTTATGTAATATTGTGGTTAAGACCTGTTCACTTTAAGGAAACTAGGCCAGCACTGAGCATCACCGACATTCTGAGTCTGGCTTAGAGCTAAAGAAATCTGCTTTGCTGCAAACCTTATGTTCCCTGTGACCAGATCTTTGTCTGGGAGGTTTTGTAGCAGAGACCAAAAACTTTTATTTCACAACAACAATCAAAACAGTCTCTGACAGTACAGAGTGGAAACAGAACAGACACACAGCAAAAACATGGGATGCTTGAAAGAGGACAAAGGCTGAGAGATGTGTCTTACCAGGGAATAACTGCGTGGTGGGGGCACTGATCTGGACCTGCTTGGAGACCCTGTAAGCTGAGTCCGGCTTTGATGCTCTTCGGTTTGTGCAAAATCCTGATGTTTTGGTCACTCCTTCGGGGTAATTTTGAAATTCTAATACTTTAAGGACATCCACTGGTTCTTCTGTTCAGGGAGCAAATAAAACAGCACTTCAGTGATAGTATTGACTTTTGTGATCAGCACATGCATGATGGATGGCAGCAATGATCCGGTTTAAATACACGTATGTGTCCTCACCCTGGTAAACAAACACAGGGCAGTGACAGAGCCACTGCACGATTCATATCATATTCATTATTAATCAACACTGCATTAATAAGAAACATTCTGTGTGGTCCAGTGTGGAGACGTCTTTCAGTAAATGATCCCACTGATTTTATTACAGGTCTGAAAGAACAGGGAAGATTTCCAGGGACACAGCAGCACTGATGGCTGTTTACCTGTGTTTACCTGATACTATAAACCCCGTGTATGATTAACTTACCTCTCACAGGAGGTCACGGTATCAACACCAAACATGGGCTAACATTAAATTACTTTCTACACAACAATTTACCCAGGAAATGCTGCCCTGCTGTGGCTCCACAGCCTCAGGATCGAACAGGAAGTGTCCCCGTCAGGCCCGACCACAGAGCATAATGAACAATGTGCCAACACAGATCTACCTCTACAACACCTGGATAGGTTTACCTTGATAAGGCTCACCAGAGCCTCTCTGGATTTTCCATTCTCTTCAATCTGATGCACTTTACATAAAGGGGCCTGTGTGGCCTGGTGGTGTCTGTGCAGACCCATGGGAACGCATCATAATTATAGCTCTTCAGTATAAAACAGTGTACTGACCCTCTGCTACCTGGGACATTTTTTACTATGCAAGTGATTTTGGTGTCACGTATTAAAACACAAACAGGTGCTCACTTCGCTCCACAGAGCATATCAATATCTGACTGATTCAGGCAACATAATGGCAGAATGTTAAATGTCACTAATCTGTTTTTGTAGGGGAAATAAGCACAGCGAGCCGTCTGAAAGCATCAGCGAGCCTCCTCTGATGCTCAACAGCCACTGTTTTGGTTAGCATGTAGAGGTCAAATCACTCTGAAGGTGTCTTTGACTCTTTGATATAAGCGGATATTGAAAAATGTCTGATGTTGCTCTGAACACTCTCTGGTCAACATTCCAGCTGTGGCACGGAGAAGCTAATGAAGAGTTTTCTGCTCAGAAAAGCATTCGGTTTGGGGAAGAGTCTCTGTTTCAACATGAATCTTTTCCCGCTGAATACGAAGCTGCCGCGAGCACTGCTCACACAAACAGGTTGTACGGGATCACCACATACTCAGAGAGAAAGCCCAAGAAAGCAAATGACGATGGAGCTCTGTTAGAATAAGTGAGCGTCCACAGTGTCCACCCATCATCCAGCTACTTCCCATTTAACACAGGACAGAGGAGACAAAGATACAGCAAACTGCTGCTCTGCAGGAAAGCTGTCAGCAAGGTCGACCTGGCCTTTTTTTTGTAGCTTGTAAGGATGAACCAGCTACTTACTTTGGAGAGTGAACTAAGGAGCTCATTGTGAGACCCTGCAGAGCTGCCTTCAGTCCAAACTCCGGGACTCATATGTTCCAGATGTGGCAATTTGGCCAGGCTACGACCCTCGCACAGAGGTGCCGAGAAAACGTCAATACTGGCCAATTCATTAAAGTGGTCAAATGAGTGTGCACAGCTTTTAAAAGAGTGCATGTGATGAGCTGGTGTGAGTTTGCCCTCGGGGCTAAGCAAACAGGCCACACGGCTACCAGCAGAGCTCAGGTGGCATGGAGGGATGGAGGAGAGAGAGAGACCGCCTCTATCGCTCAGGTACTGGATCATCCAAATATCATTATGAAAACTGCAGAGGCGTGCAAGGGAGGGAGGAGTAGAACGGCACATTACCATAAGACATAAATGAACTAATTTGATATCATGTCCGTCATGTTCACAGGTGATGTAACCGCTGTCTTCCTACAGATAACACTTGCTGTAGGGACAGAGGCCAAAAACTGTCTCAGCTCATCCTTTATCACAGCGTACGTAGGACGTGAGCGTCCTGAAATCATAAACCTCCTGCTGCTGCGTCATCCTGAGCCTTTACATCTCTACACAACGGTGAAATTGGCTGGTAAACGGAGGAGGACCTTTTCACCTGCAGCTCCCTGAGACTCTAATAATATCTTCAGCCAGAATGTCTCTCCCTCTATATATCCCCCCTCTCTCCCTCCTTTAACTTCCACCATGCTGCCGGCTAAAACAAGACGGCTTTATACTGGTGTCATTCCAAGGAAACTTCACTGAGACCTACCCAGTTTTTCAAAGCATTCCCCCCCTGCTCCCCCACCCCCACCCCCCTGTATTTACTCTCATTACTATCTCTCCATATGAATATCAGAGCATGTTACCATACAGAGTTTAAATCGTTTTTCTAAATCCAAACAGGTTGTGTCTCTTGAAAGACACTGTGTGTGTCCACGTTTCAGAATTTGAGTTTGAATTTGCAGTTTTAGCACAGTTTTGGTGTCACACAAGTTGTGGTTTAGTGTAGAGGAAGAGAAGCTTTTCTCGAAATGATTCTAAATCTGTGACAGCTTCAGCAGGACAAAGGTCCAGCACGGAGCTGATTAGCTTGTGTTCCTGGCTGAGCACATTAGGCAGAGGTCTCTGAAAATGCTAGCTTTGTCTGCTGGAATGCACATCTGAGCCTGCGCCTCGGGGGCTGAGAAAACGTGTCTGTACACTGCTAGATGGAGAGGGCACCCTGCAGAAACAGCTCCGACTGCCATAAAGAGCTCAGAGGAGAGCGACTGAGACGCTGGAACACAGAGCCTGCAGCACAGGGCTTCAGATTCAGAAAACAGGCAGGAGCTGATGAGTTTGGAAAGGTGACAGTTTCAGTCTGGTATCATCTGAGCACGTTGTAATCCAGAAACAAAGGACTGGATAAATGAATAAAAAGTGACATACACTGGTCTGAATATGAGCTGCAGCTGCACTAAAGTTTATTTAACTCCAACTTTAGTGATTTCTTGCTTTAACTTCACTAATTATTTGGATAAAAAGTTTGGAACATCTAACTACACATGCATATAAAACCTTTTCAAAACCCACAACATAAACTGAGATGCTCATAAAAGTTATATGGATCTCACTCAAAAAAACAAGGCTGAATTTCCCTCCTGCAAACACTGTGCAGATAAAAGATGCTTCCTAAATCTCTGCCTGTATCTGTGAGCAACAATAAATCCTTCCAGGTTTGTCTATAGGATAAGATGTGAGGCCTGTGTAATCCTGAACCCTGTGGCCTTTATGGCTGCAGGCTAGGCCCGTACGCAGGCCTGCTCTTTGAAGGCTCTGAAATCATAGGGAAGTGCAACAAGGACCATCATCAAATAACTGCTCAGTACTTAGAGGGGAAGCATTCCCACCGCTCACACAGCACAGCGCTGTCCTGCAGTTCGCCAAACATCTAAGTGCAAAGTTGAGGGAAGAGCTGGGCACTGAGGGGGAGGGAGGGAGGGGGGAGAGGGGGGCTTTGGGCTTCGGTGTGGACCAGGGCACTGTGGAGATAGGGTGAACCTGCCTGACCACTCAGTCCCCTGTAGACACTGCGCTCTGCTCTGACAGGTTCCAGATCCACTGAGGCCTGTGCACAAATGTACTCCACATCTTTATTATCAGAACACCATCCTGTCTGCTCCTTCAGTTACCCACCAACCTACGGACAGTCTGTCCTCCACTTCAGGTGAAGGATCACATTCACTGCATTCATTCAGAAAGAGACCGATTCTTCCTGCCACCGACAACCTACTGACAACCTACTGACAACCTACTGACAACCAGGTCAACATAAAAATATCATAAATAGCTCACAACTCATTTCCCTTCGGCCTGACAAGAAACACCAGATTAGATGTTCACATGGCTTCAGCACAGTCCGGCACTGGCCCGTAACATGGACCCAGACTCAGGCTCGGGCTGAAGAAATCCACCCTGCTAACCGTGTCCACATCCACCCAGCGGACCACGGTTCAGACAAAGACCTTCTTCTCAGCCCCGGTGAAGGTTAAAAAGCGGGGAACGCTGCTCTGTTGTCCTGGTCTCTGTGAGCACATACCAGCGGCTTAGGATGAATTTAATTAGGCGAAGTGTTTCGTCTTCGGGGCGGACGCTTTCATTCATGCGTAAAAGTAGCCCGAGGTAAACGGAGCGTTAATGAATTTTGCGTTTTGGCCAACAAAATATGTGCGCCTCAAGAAACTACCCCCTGAGAGCACGGTGAGTCTGAGCTGCCTGCAGGACAGAGCCTCAGCGTCCGCCTCACCGCAGCGCAGCGCAGGGCACGGTCTGACCGTGGCTCAGTCACAGGTACCGGGGCTAAGCTCGCCTTAATGCAGCTACGGGAAAAACACACGTATATCTAACTATGAAGCTGTATCCAGGTAAACCAGTTACTCCCCCAGTCTCCATCACCAGTGACCGAGTTTCTGAGCCGGTCGCCGCACCGTCCCCCTCCAGCCAGACAAAGTTCATTAGAGAAGTTTGGTCCCTAGTATTCTTACCTGCTCTGGCATTAGCAGCCTGGAGAACCAGGGTTACAGTGATGAGTGCGGTTACAGAGGAATCCATAAGCCACCTTTTCGTTTTCCACCTTGTGGACCACCTTTGCATCTCCATGGTCGGGCGCCCACAAGTGAATAAAACTTTTGGGCGACTTCAGGTGATTTTTAATGACGTCCCTTCCACAATCCCGAGTGATGATGGAAACTGTCCTACAAAAAAGCCATAAGTGAGGAGTTTTAGCCTCTTCTCTCAGCCACAACGAGGCCCCCGATCCTCCTTCCCAGTGCCCAGCCTTCACAGTGAAGGTATTCGGGCTTTAACCAAGACGCACTGAGTGCAGTCGGTACACTTGGTGCGTCCACGGACAGGAGGGCTGGGCAAGCTCCACAAACCAGAGCCACGATTACAGGGGAATGACAAGGGAACCAGCCCCCGATTAGCAAATCACGGGGCTGGAAATTCTCCTTCGGGTCCACCCATTAGCTTTGTAATGCGCCCCCCAGTCTCCCCCGGGTGCGTCTGAGGAAAGAGGAGAAGAATAGATCAGGGACAGAGCTGGTAACGACCTGGACATGATGGACTGACAGAAGGACGCAGGGTGTTTCTGTTACAATGATCAAATCCTGTTCAGACCTCCACTCTTTCACCATATGAGTTACATATGATATTTAGCAAAGTCCTGAGTTTCAATAAGACTCTTCACACTTCAATCAATTCATAAAAATGATTTAACATCCAAACAGTCGCCTGTGATACACAACAGACCAGAGCACATAAAAACCACACAAAATTACCCACAAATAAAAAAAAACTCACACTGCTGAGCAGAAATCAGTGCTGTTCACTGGCTCTGCTTTAATCCAGGTGCCTGAGGATTAGCATTAATTGTCTGTCTGTCACTGTTCCAAACACTAATGCAAATGTTAGGTGGAGTTAATGGGACACAAACAGATAAAGGAGAATTTGGATCTTTCAGGGAAACAGATTAAAGAAAAGAAGCAGAGGGATGAGCGAACGTTTGGAGTATCAGCACAAAGCAGCCGTGTGCTGTCTCCACTGTCGCCAGCTCTCAACACCTTAAACACCTGTGGGAGATCTTGGACAGTGCTGTCCACCACCGTCACCAACGCACCAGCTGAGGGAGTGTCTTATTCTGCACCGTGTCCTGGTGCACTGAAGCTGCTCTGGAGACTTTGGTGGTCCAAAAACTTCATGTAGGTTTTTCCTGTTTCTGGCTTTCTATCAGCAGGTCATGTAATAAAATGGAGGATCTTTGCTGAATGCAGTTCTAAAATACCTGTGCAGGCCTCCCATTATTTTATCTGCATTGCTCTCTTTTCACCTTGACTCCACCTCATTGTGAATGAATTTCTCATTCAAACAGCAGAAGAATGGATCAGTTTCCTTATCACTGAACGGGTCTACAGGGTCTCAGTGCAGGTGGCTTTTAAAAGCTACCTGCACTGAGAACACAGGGAGTCATCTGCCAGCAGTGTGAGATAACTCCACCTGCTCCCAGTGGTTTCCCCTGGTTTCCTGATAATCTCTGTGTGAATATCCTGAAATGAGACACAAAAGACAAGTGGACCGAAACGCACTTTTGAACAACCATGAGGAGTGAATGCACGGGGACCAAGGATTCCAGGGCTCCTCATCTAATGGCCTCTTAGAAGCAGGGGTCACTCCGGAGCACAGTCAGCTCCTTGTATCTCTTGGCTCGCTGCAGTGAAGGCATGGATCCTGACCAGCCTCTGTCTGTCAGCCAGCTCGTCCTTCCCCGGCCAGCCAGACTCAGCCTGTTTCCAGCCAAGCTGTATCAGATGCTCCTCCTGGATCCTCCCAGCACAGAAATGAAAGCCTTTTCTCTGGGATGAATTGGTGTCTGGGCAGAGAAGGTCTCATGCTACATGTTGTCCTCTCATGGTTCAGAAAGCACGGGCAGTCATTCCTGAAGTGGGCTTCAGCGTGGAGGTCTAATTAGTCCCAAGTAAAATTAGTATAAAAGCTGTCTCTACGTTTGGATTAACAGGAAATGATTCCAATTAAAGAATGAACAAGTGCTCGGCTTTGACTTTTCCTGACTTCTCCAGTTCATGAAATAACTGGCAGACTTTATACAGTCGAGTGTGCACCTCAGAGGAGATATTGGAAATGGCCAGGCAGTCAGTAATGAGCGATGCAGCTGAAAGACGCCGGGCAGCAGCAGATGGTAGCCTGAGGGACGGCGAGGCGTGCACATGATTAGACGTTTGCTGGTTTGATTTCCTGTCAGATGGAGAAAATCTGGACAGTGAGCAAAGCACAATCCCCCTTCATTCAAGAAACGCTGGCAGAACACTCGCAACCAAAAAAACCCACAGTTCCTCTGTTAGAGGAGCATCACGATGAAGCTCAGAGAGCCACACTGTCACAGCAGCAGCTCCAGCGGCGTCACTGAGCTGTGGGAAGTTGGTGCTTCAGTGCGATGATGCACGGTGTAGCTGTCACAGCCGTGCACTGCACAGCGACACGTCTGACTCACTAAACTAAACACTTTGCATTTCATAAGCTACATTTACACAGTTTGAAGAGCTGAGCTTTGTGACATTCAGTCAGGTTTGACCAGCTCCCATCATTACTGCCGACATGTGTGTGTAATTGTTATCAGCTGTGACTATAATAACAATCAGCCTTTGTCCACAGTTCTTAGTGTCTCCACTAATGAGATGGCCCTAAAACCAACAGATAACCAAGCCAGCTAACTGCTGCCAGACAAGTGATGAATAATCTCTTTTGCTGTGCTGTCTGCTCTCTTACTATTGTATCAGTGGTTCTGCACTGGGCAAATAAAAATACAGCTTTAGTATTTAGACTGAATTAGACTAAAAACCAGAAAAAGAGGCTGAATAGTGGGACGGGTCAGATAAGATTATATTTACTCAGCAACTGGACAAGAAGAAGAGACACATCAGCACACACCAGCAAGACAACAACTCAGGAAAATGTTAGCTGGTAATTCACTGAAGAAAAAGCAAAAATACTTGTTGACAGAGTCTTAAAGCTCCAGCACAGGCGACGTTTTAATGTATGTATAACACAGGACATTACGTCCCACAAAAAGAGCCCTGCATATCTGTGAGACGTGTTTATTTGGAATAATAGAAGCAGGAACGTTAAAGTGAGACGGGTTCTTTTCCCTGCTATGAGATTTTACCTGACATGGTATCGAAACACAAGCACTTTTCACAGGCACACTCAAACCAGCCACCAGCCACTGTCTGTCACTGTTTACACTCACAGGAGAGTAGAAAGAGCCCTTTCTTCACTCTCACTCCAGCCCTCTGTCTAATACAAGCAAGAAAACCTTCCCTCACTTCACTAACATTATTTTTGGCTTCCACAGTATTTCATAAGGATAAATACACCTTATAATCCTGTATCAGTTGGTAAGTTTAGTCATCGTGGGACTGAAATGCTTTTATTAGAAGCCTAACCCAGTTTTGGGTAATTTGAGGTACTCTGTTTGGAACACAGGCCTTCATTTGTTTGAAGGTTTCTGTGCCAAGCTTTTGGGTTTTTCTGGGGGATGTATTTTTGCCATTCAAATGACTCTTCCTTGTCATACACTGCACCCTGCCAGTGACAACCATGTATTTTCAGCGTGGTTTACCGAGCAGCACACCACAATTAACATCTGGCTAAACGCTGTCTCCATTTTCAGAGGGCTCATGCAGACCCAAGATACCCAGCTGTGTGGAGATGGAGTCAGTTGCTCATCTTATTTAGAATAACATACAGAAACATGACATGAAAAGACAGAAAACAGAGTGAATGGATGTGAATAGAACAGCAGAGGCTGGACATGTCCTCTCTCATATGAGACATCTCTCAAATGTAAATCAATGTATGATTTACTAACTGTGAATGGATCCGATCGATCAAATCAGATCGGAGACGAATGTTTGTACATGGAAAAGCTTCTCTAACAGGTTTCTGTTGTTCTCACCGCCTGAACCCACAGGTCTGTCTGAACCATGCGAAGAAAAAACATGAATGTCATGAAATAAAGTGAGCCGAGGCTGGGCCACAGGTGTTTGTAATGGGAAGCAGCCTGATGCCACAGCGCAGAGAGAAAGGAAGCTGCAGCCAGACATGCAACAGGCCATTTAAATGTCTCAGAGTCAGGAATGTCCTTCTGTCTCAGCACTGTGCCGCTGAGACACATCTAAAGTGAAGTAAAGTGTGATTTCACGGCTGCTGCGATGCTCCTGTGTGAGACGACTTGATAAAAGGCTCAGTGTGTCACCCTGTGGAATAATGATCGATGGCATCCTGATCTAAGTTTGTCTTTGAAAACAGGACAGATCAGTCCACAGTGTTTGGCTGTGCCATTAGTTTTAATTCTCATTTGATCATTCAAACCTTTTTTAAAGAGCTACTCTACATTCATCATTTTCTTTAAGTTCTTCATGGACAGTTTGACTGCTACTCCAATTTACCCATTAACAGAACACTTTATCACCCAGTGCACAGCTCTGCTTTCAGCCAGTTGTGAAAGAGCTGAAGGTAAAGCTGTATATTTGCACCACCTGGCCGGGGCGGATCTCCAGTGAGCCCTCAGGAGGTTGCATGACCTTGGTATGTGAGCCTGTTAAAAAACAGACAGCAGATATATTCTGCAGCAGATATACTGTACAGCCTCTGCTCACCTTTCTTAGTACAGGTGTCACAGTGAAAGTTAGAGGTCCACACCGAGAGTTTGGTCTGTTCTGACACTGCTTTGGTTGGACGCAGAAGAAAAGTTTAGTGAAGGTCATGGAAAAACGAGCTGCTGACTGCTGCAGGGGGGAGAAAGCAGGGAATCACCCCTCTGAATGGGAAGATAGAGGGACTACTGTGACTAGAGGGTGGGTGGCCTCAACTAGCTCTAGCTCTGTGTGTGTGTGTGTGTGTGTGTGTGTGTGTGTGTGTGTGTGTGTGTGTGTGTGTGCCATCTATCATGACTCCTGCACAGATTTATGATTCAACCAGAAACTGGGCTTAAGCTTTCACAGCAGCAGCAGCAGGAAACAGTGGCTGTGGATCTCCACAGTCACAAACTGCTGCTCTGCTGTTTGAGTCGACACTGGCTGCAACACAAACACTGAACACTGAAACTCATTATAATGCCAGCGAACATGTTTCCAGTTTGCTGCAGAGGTTTGCTCTTCTCAGCCGACTCTGACTAAAATCGTCTTCCTCACATTTCCTGGTTTGCTCTGTGGGCAGTGGGAGCCAGGCTCATTCACAGAGCTCCCTCTCTGTGTCTGCCTCCCCCCGACCCTGTGAGCTCTGAGAACTGTCCTGGAACAGCATGCACCCACAGGGGTGGACCTGAAATACTAGAGCAATGTGTAGAAAACGTATGAGCTCAAACTGTGACCTGTGGTATTTCATAGGTAGACACGCTAACTTTCAGCTCTAATAACCTTATTAATTGTTCAGCCACAAAATGTGCTCAAATGTGTAGACAGAATCTACAGGAACAAAGACAACTTCATACAGTCTGAAGACAAACAATCAACAAACCTGGACACTGTAAAAACATCATGGTGATTTGGCAGCAACTTGAAATACAAAGGTTTCTGTTTTGAGAGTCTGGGATGTTGAAATCCACAGATTCACTCAGAGGCACCAAACGTTTCAGCGAAGCGATGACACATTTTTGACAAGAAGTAAACGTGACAGAGTATTCACTGTGATGGTTCATCTACTGTATGTCAAGCAGCTTACATGTTTCTGCAAGTTGGTGCTCATACCACACAGTCATGACTTGGAGGCAGCGGCTGTAGAATCACCCCTTTAAACCTAAAGCACATTACAAAAAGAGTAGTGATGTAAAAGATTTTCAATTTGCAATAAACAGGATAAAACATAGAGAACATCTAAAGCAAAGCAATTTGCTCATCTGCCTATTTCTCACTGTTCACATTATTTTCTGTTTTTCCCAGTTGATTTGATTTGACCATGATATCTCAGTAGACTGTTGTCCCTAATAATTATCCAACCACAACTCAGCTCCAAAAAACTCAACGTGTCCCCAGGATTTTATAGTGGGACACAGAGCAGGCCCGTGTCCATCCCTGTGCTAAATTACCACATTTTTACTAGAATTGTAAGTATTAGGATTTTATCACTTGCACCTAAATACCAGTAAAATGAAGTCTCATTATTTGTCGGTCCACCTGTGATTATTTTGTAATGTATTCTGTAACTGGAAAATACATGGAAACAGTCCATTCTGAAGCTGTGTGAAATCAGTCAGTGTGGAATACAGCACAAACTAACAAATAAAACTGTGCCTTAAACAGTATGGATGTAAAAAGAAAGCATCTTTACAGACCCTCTTGAACTTAATGACATCTTGTCACAGCTTAATTACATGAGAACTCACGAGCTAACTTAAGGGTTGTGAGTCACCGTTGTCGCCGCAGTTTTAAACGCATCAGTTAACAAACTACAGGAACTTTTGACTCTAAACTCCTGGTTTTGGCCACAGACTCTATAAAACATGGACGTAGCACCCGTGACGTCACCCATTGGTTTCGGGGAGTCGGTTCTGTGACCAAACCATGGGCATTGGAGCTGCGCCATCTTGGATTTTAGTGGGAGTGTAGTTTCCATATTTGACGGAGAGACGGTTACTCTACGGGTCAGCAGCGGTCAGCCGGCCGAGAACCCGGCCAGTTAGCTCGGAGCAACCGAGCTAGCGTAAGGCTAATCAGCTAATCAGCTAGGCTAACGAGCTAAGCGGCAGCTACATCCACCACAGGACAGTCCCCGAGTCCGACCCGATTAGCTCTAGCCCGTACGACCGCGACACACACAAGCATACAACAGAGCTCATAATGTTGCTGCTGTGTTTTAAACATGACTGTTTCAGATAGAGGTTTTAGGTGGAGCTGCAGGGTTTGGTGGAGCTGTGGGGGGACATTTATTTCTAGCCTGTTATTTAACTGTGAAACAATCATTATTATTTCATATTAATAAAATATATTAAAACGTTAAAAACATTAGCCTACAGTTACAGCAGCACACAAACAACAGCAGCCGCTGACTGACGGAGCTGCTCTGTCCATGCAATGTCGGACTTTTTAAACAGAAAAATGAGACCAAATAAAATTGTTGCCTAGTATTCACACAATAAACGGACTCTGAGAGCACGGAACACACCGCAACAGCGTTCCTAACATTAGCTGCTCCGGTCCTCTATCTGTATCAGCAGCGACCAGAAATCGGCAATGAAGTCATAAGCTAGCGGCAAAATATGCTAATACATGCTAATTAGCGAAAACATCCAGGTAAAATAGTGAGAAATTTACTTACCGAAAAAACTGCAACACAGACTCCTTCGACGGTCGGTTAGTACAGTCTACACTACAACAAGCCATACTGTCACAGAAACCTATCCGAACATTGGCAAACAAACACGGACACTGCAGCCCCTGTCCACCGTTGGTAGGTAGGCAGGTAGCCGGAGGCCTCTGGATGTAGCCGCCTAGCCCAGCCGATGCTTTAGCAAAGAGCTAACTGCCAGGGCCTGTCTATGGAGCTGCCACTCAACGTAACCACACCCTAATTTATTAAGCCTAAATAACACTAAAACGGTTGTGGTACAAAAAAATCCCTCCCCCACAGTGTTCACGGAGGTGGAAACTATCAATAGAGACCAAAAACAAAAAATGTACCAGGCTGTAAATGTTTTTTTTTAGGCTGTAAAGTTGGCTATTTTAACATAGTGGGGTGGGGGGGCAATGGAGAATTGCTCACTTCTGGAGCCAGCCCCCAGCGGCAGCCGAGGAACTGCAGCTTTTTGAACGCGGAAGTGATCCTCACTGTCAGGTGACTGATTGAAAAAGGACAGGGTATCATGCTGCTGTTGGGTACAGCTGTCCTGGTTGACCTTTGATCCCATCGGGAGTTTGGTGAAGAGGTCACAACACAGCTCAAGAAAAGACATGTAGCACTCACCTCCGGCCTGAGCGGCCTGTTCTGTTTTACTCAGTCAGGCTGTAGCAAGTCACTGAGCATGGCGCCCGAGGCCGGCCTCCAGCACAAACCCTCAGTGTTCAGGTCGGAAAATCTCAGCTGCATTTTTTTTTCATTAGCAGGTATATTAAAGATGTAAACTGATAATAATTTAACTTAGTCTTCTCCTCACAACACGTTCATGCTTTAGAAGCTCCATTAAGCTTCATTGATGCTTAATGCTGGCTGAAATATAAAATAAAAGGTAGATGTCTCACCTGTTTACTCACCTTTGTGACTGTTTTCAGTGAAAATGAAGCCACTTTAAAATGACCTTAATGAGACTGAGCAGCTGTTACAATCCTTAAAAACCTTCTCAGACAAAACAGCCACATTTGGATCAGCTTTGTCTCATCAGCAGCAACAACCAGGTGTAAACAATTAAGGCATGTGTGTGCAAAATAGTGAAAAATAAAGAATCTCCCTCTGAGAGAATTAAAGTAGAAAATGAATACACTCAGCCAGCAAGCTTTAACAGCTGTAACTGAACTGATAATAAAAATGAGGCTTTTTATGATTAACCAACTGCAGCCGGCCAAGAGAGCTGGTGGAGACTAGCAGTCGAGACATGGGGAGTTGTGGGAATCTTAATGCCACATTCTGACATCCTCCCCAATTTAGAATAGTAGGATTATCCTTAACTCTAACCTTGGTGAACTACAAACCTCTTCATATCACTTACATAATACTTTGTGGATTGTGGCTGTCACGACAGGCTGCAGGTGGCTGTGGGAAAAAGGTAAATGAAAGGAAGAGCTAAGGCATAAGCCTAATTGAGGATTTATTGCAGGACTGTGGTATTAGACTGCATTAGGTTTAGCTGGGTGTTCCTAATAAAGCGACAGCTGAGTGTACATTAGCAGTGGTGTGAGCAGGGCTCTGTCTGGAATCACTTAGAGATGTGAATTGTCTCCGTATGTGCAGTCTTTTGTTACCAATGGCATTTCACTCTCAGTGGGTCTAGTTTGTGGCTTGCTCCCATGATGTCAGAGCAATGTGGAGTTTTTCTCTAACTTCACTCTGGTACAGAGATGTCGCTCATATTTGATGTGAGATGAACATGAGAGCAGTCAGAGATTCACTCAGAGAAACGCTTTGGAAGGATGGGAATCGCTGCTTAAAGCTGTAATTTTGCTGGGTTTTAGGTGTCAACAACTCTGAAGCATGTTTAGAGGGAAGTATTTTGTGGTAATGTCGGAATGCACTGGAGATAAAACAAAATTATATCTAATTGTTGTCTTACATGGAAAGATTTCAAGCAGAGACCAAAAACCAAAACTGTTACATGCTCACAGCCTCTGCTGTTAATCCATCTCTCAGTAAAACCAACTTTAAAGCGTCTACAATGTCCCCAGAAAACAAAATGTCTCCTACAGAAGAAGAGGAAGTCGCCTGCTGTAGTCCATCCGTCAAACTCAGGCAGGTGCCGTGCATCTTTGGGATAATTAGCAGCTTGGAGAGGGCAGTCTGGCTGAAGCGGTGAAACATCACACAGGATGTCAAAGCAGCGCACAGGGTACGAGACTCTTCAGTAAAATTGAGATTAAGCGACCTCTGAGCTGAAGTAGAGCAGCTGTGTCACAGTATTCATTTTGGTTTCTGTGATGAAAGTACAGTTTGGTGCTGTTTTCACTGACAGGAAGCAGAAATACTTTAGTTATCAGCTGACGGTTGATGCAGGAAGCATGCAGTCAGTTACATGTGTTCACACTAGTCACAGTCACGTGTGTACACTACCAGTATCAGATGGGTTGCCATGACACAGATGACCATGATACCCAGAGGATGAATGACTTTGGTGACCCACAGACTTTTCCTGACTCAGACTCAGAGCTGCAAACATGGCTGCAAAATCCAGGCCTCAAGGACAAACTGAAGGATGGTAGAACAGTTCCCTCCTGATTTCTCATCACATGTACTGGTTACATGAGACATGTCAAATTCAAATGAGCGAGTGAGGGAATGGCAATGATTGGTTAGCGCTGTGGGCTCTAACTCTCAGAGGAGACTGAGGAAATGTAATGGTGTCGAAACAAGCTGTTGAGTATGAAGGACATGTTTGAAGTGACATTTTAATGTGCATGTGATTCCACATGTTCACATTCATGTGGCATAATAATGTGTTGAGCAGACGCCTGTGTTGTCTTGGATAATGAAAATCATCTGCAGCACTGTGATTAGATAACCTGCAGAGCCTCCTCAGTGCTGAGCTCTGTGAGCAGCACGCCTTCGAACGACTGCATGTATCTGAATTTACTTTTGGACCCGGACTCTCGCTACCGTCAGTCATCCTGTAACTTTGACCCTGAGCCATTACTCTGCAGATCCTTAGATGGTATCTCTCTCTGTGGTTGCTGGTTTTCACTGTTGAGGTCTGCAGGCAACATTCCTCGCATTCTGCCTCGATCCTGGATTCCCGACCTCCCCTCACCCTCGGCGGTTTCTTTCCACAGTGGGTGACACCGTGTTTGATCCCTGCACACTTCTTACCTTTCTCCACTGAGCCGGCTCCTACGTGTCCAGGAAGAGAGCAGGTAAGTAAACACATGAACCAGTTTAAGCCTGTGCAATGGGAGTGCAGGCTGCATTAACTGAGGGCTCTCATTACCATTAATCATAGAGAGCAGGTAAGAGCAGAAGTGTGTGCACTGGTCAGACATAAATTATCTCTTGTTGGAAATCTGTCAACGTGGATCCTGAAGTGGAGGAACCTGGAGCTCAGCTTCACCTGTAGGATCACAGACGGTTGTACAGCACTGAGACTGTGTTACCTGTCTGCGGTGACTGTAGCTGCTGCCTGCATCATTCTGGGATCTCTGATGTCTGGTGTGTATTTTGTGCATGTGTGGGTTGATGCTGAACCTACATATCATGTAAACTGAACAGGCTGAACTTGGCCATTTCCTCTACATCACCATCTATCAAATGCTTTCAGGGACGTGCTGATTAAACAGAGACTAACCACAACTTGTGTTATTTCTGACTTAGCCTGCTCTCTGATCAGCTGTGGGGACTCCTGAGAATTAGAGGTTAGCTCAGAACATGAATCCACCACATGCCATGATTATCAGCCTCCGTCGCGTGTAGCTTTAAGATGCACATCACATCTCTGTTCTCAGCACGGTTTAGGTTTAAGGCCAAAACAGAAATCATCTCTTATTCCTCCGAGGTCTCTGACGCATTTCATGTAACAAAGAGTGAAATGATGACCAGCAAACGTTGAATCAGACAATAAGAACTATTGCATAAATTCTAATAACAATAAAACAGCTTAATATCAACAATACAGCACATCTGTCGGCCACATGAGTTTTCAGTGCGCAGATTGCTTTGTCATCCATTCTGAGTTGAATTAAACAGTATAAACTGTTGCTGGCTGAAATATAACTCATGTACATGAGCAGAAGGCAGCTGAATCCAGCAGAATGCTTTGTCACGGTTTCGTTAGCACTGAGTGTCCAGTGGGCGCTAATAGTTCGACTGGGCTGAACTGTTTTTTGTTTTGTTTACTAAATACTAAAACTAAGATGAGACAAGACAATTTCCACATCAAATAAACAATGAACAATAGAGACTGAATGGTCTTAATGACTCCTGGATGGGTGGCCATGAATCCTGCTGACTGATTATCCCTGATGTCACATTTGTTTTTACACACTTTATCTTGAGGAACCAACTCTTGATATTCAGAGAACAGCAGCAGATGGAACGTGCATTAATTCACATTTTTCTTTTATAGGTTTTAACCCACGTCACTGTGTCGCTCTGACTGGGGTATGAGATGGTGAACCTGGTACACCAGCATGAAGACTCCTGTTCATCTGTACAACATCTGTGGAACTCTGTACCGGTGCCAGACAAGATGCTACCAGTAGACTCCTGATCAAACTGTCAAGTTTCCACTGAGCTGACCAGTAACCGTAGGTGGAACTCAGTCTTCTAGCTTTAGTCTGTAGAGTCTGACAGGTGATTACAGAATGTAATCATTAAACACAATCAGAAGAGGAAGAGTCAGAGTCAAACATCTCAGTCCCTGATGGCTCGTCTCTCCGGGAAAACACCGGGAAAGTCACAACTTACTTTGTGCAAACACATAAATAGACTGTTCAAACGATGAGCTTGGCTTGTACACATCTGTAATCATGAGCGGTCAGACTGAAGAAGGATGACTGCTCTGAGAGAGAGCAAAGCACAGACCTGAAACCCAGCTCACGGTGCACTGGCATTCCACACCGGCCCGAGAGATGGATTCTGTCAAACACTCACACATGCACAGTGTTAAACAGACACACAGGAAGAGGAAGGGAGGCAGCTGCCGCCTCCTGATGCTGTTAAAGGAACAGCCCAACATTCTGAGATGAGAAGCTTGATACGTCTCTCACATCAAGCTGAAGCTGGAACCAGGAGGAAACAGCTGGCGATGTGCAGAGGTAACCAGACCTGCTGACCAGCACCTCTGAAGCTCACTGAGCAACACATTACATCTTGTATGTTAACCATACAAAAACCAAAGTGGGAAGATTTTTGGTTTTACGTGGGGACTGTGTGAGGAGCTATTTCTTCTTTCAGATGAGGTTGTTAAAAAAAATACAGGACACAGAGGAAAACCCCGTCAACCCAAACTGATAAAATAAACTGGGTCTTGTCTGTGACGTATTTATCGAGGCACAATGGAGGCATGATACGCTCAGGACGCGAGTTCTTCAATGCAGTTTCCATGCAGGCTGCTGGAAATACACACTCTCTTACCAAAGAGGCCCCCGCTGCTGCATTCATAGCCCCAACCATGAAAGAGTCCATTTAAAGCCTCAGAGGCTGGACCTGACCTGAGTTTACTGTCTCGGGTGAATCAGCCTTCCTTCCCCCTGTGTCCAGTCGATCCAGACTGAAGGTGCAGAGTCTGAGCAGATTATTCCGATTATTCCGTTTATATTATTTTGTTTTCAGATAAAATCATACTGTGGCTGTTCAAGACAATAATGATCCTCATAAAGTGTTTCTATTGTTTTTTTTATGAGAACTGGTTCATTCTGTGTCAGTTCAAACGCTGCAAACCACCATCAAACTTTTTAGGCAGTTTTTTATTAGTGCATCTCTCAAACTCACAAACAGGGATGGATGTGTGCAGTCGCCAGTTTTTTTTTTTTTCATCTGAGGCTTGAACCTAGCTGGAAAGTATTTGTGTGGACAACCTCAGAGAGGAGATGAAATAGTGGAGAGACATGAGCAGAATTTTGAGTGTTGACCTTATTTCTAAGGCAGCCATTTTAAACAAACAGGTGGGAAACTGTGTTTGGAAACTTACCATCAACATTAAAGCAACATTACTTCAACACATACCAATGCAAGATGAATTTATAATAAAATGATATAATGCCAGACTTTTACTTTCTGGGCGTTTTCCTCATTTTTCCTACAGTTGCCCCCAGTTTAGAAATGACCATGTGGTCACTGTGACCTCTGACGCTGCCCGCCGGCCTGGGGAGGGCGTGGAACCAACCAGGATTCATTTAAAGGAACGTCTGCATGTAATGAGATAGTTATCGCTCACAGTGATGAACCCTCAGAGAATCATCACCTGATTCTGTGGTTCTGTTTCAGTTCACTCTCACTCTCTCATCAGTGTCAGTTTCAGCAGCAGCAGCTGTTTTCAGCAGGAGAGCTCTAATAATCCACTGAACACGACCTGCGCAGTCTCTAACCACGTCACTGTTTCTGTAACCAGTAACCACCGCAGCATTTTGGGAAATTCAGTTATTTTCTGTGTCACTGAGATTTAGATATTTACATGCAGGCCTCCTGTATCCAGTCCTTGTGCTGGATAAATCTTAATCCAAAGCATTTATCTTTTCATGGGTAAATAAGAAAAACCCACAAAATGTAAAGTCTCTCTTTAGGGTGGGTGTGAATGCTAAAACCATGAAGGCCTCATGATGTCCCTGCAGAAACCTGGGAGTGAGCTCACAGATGATACTCTACAGCCTGTGGAGGAACAGGGTAGTTAGCAGGAGAGGTAATAACCCGTCTGACTGAACAGCCTGAGAAAATGAGCACCATCAACAGACATTTAGAGGAGAGGGGAAGTGTCTGCCTGTGTACACTGATCAGGTTTGTGTGTGTTCCTCACATGAAATGAAAAAGAAATCGCCTCACATTCTCACAGACTGTCACCTGAACGGAGGATTCTGTCAATGAATCAGCACACTCAGCAACGGTCCTTCTGACTCTGGGGGACTGGACCTGGTACAGTCGGTGTCCACCTCCTCAGGTGTGGCAGACATGATGTTTGTCATGACAGTAGTCAAATCTTAACATTTTACTGGCACAAAATATCATCTATCAGCAGCTTCATCCCCAAACACCGCCATCAGCCGGTTCGATGGAAGCGGAGTCACTCCTCCATCACACTCGGCTCATTTTTCCGTCCTCAGCCACCACATTCCCGATCAGCATCTCTCTCCCTTTTCCCCTCCCTCAGTCAGATGCTTTACGTCGGAGGGAGGAAGGAGGATCGAGTGTCCACCGTTCCTCCCATCACCTGTGAAATTTCAGAGCCAGGCCACGGTGAAAGGGGGTATTGTGTCCCCCTGATGAGGAATGCCCCTGCGTCGCTCCTCAAAGAAAAGGCTTCATTTGGCCAGGAATTTGGAGGCATCTCGAGAAGTGTAGGGGAGATTTTCTCGGGGGTGGGGATGGGCAGCTGAAGGCCTTCATAAGGCTGGACAGGAGAAGGACAGGTCCTCTCAACCCGGTGCTCAGAAAATCACCTCAGGGGGGTTACAGGGGGTAGATTCTACATTTTGTGATCTCTTTAAATTCACTAATGAACAGTCAAATGTCTCATTTCTGAAAAAAGGTGAATTGCAGAGGACATTTTAAATTAGTCTCAAAACATAATACTCTTAGTTCTGGTTAAATTAGGACTCTTTGTTTATATGTTGCAACAGAAGGGGAAAGCAGTTTTTTTAACCTACATCCAGTAGTTTGAACGGTCAGATCCGTTATTTCACATGGTGAGACTGACACCTGCTGGTGACAAACAACAACTGAACTCACTGTGTGGGGCTGTTTACATTACATGCTGCAGAGCTTTATGTTGGCTGATAACAAAGTGTGCATTGTGGATGTTATTCAGTTTACACCTCCAATGAACATTAATAACGGCTTGTTTCGTGTCCAGTGGCACAAGAAGAAGAGCAACAGAAATATGGAGACGTAGACTAGAAAGACGTAATCATAAACATGAGGACATTTCCACCTGATACCAAGAGACAACGCAATGACAGGAATCAGATCATGTGATGAGTTTTTTTCTCCACAGTGACTCTGAGCCCACACCACACCTGTAAGGTTCATTCACATTCAGTATCAACATCAACAACAACAAGTTTACATCCAGGCTTTTATAGAGTATTTATTCATGATTTAACTAACTTGTCAGTGTCTTCCACCTGTGCCTTTGGGAGCTATAAGTTTAATAAACCACCAGGTGTCGCTGTCCTTGATTTGTTTGAATTCCTGGATCTTGAATGAGGGGTTGTTACTGTAATAAATAAACTTTCAAAATTCAAATTTGTTGTGTTGTTGTGATTTGAACCGTCAGGACTGTTTCAGTGTGAGGTTTAAGAAAACGTCTCTCATCGCTGGTGGCGGTTCCGATCGATGTTTCCGTCCCTCAGCCAGGAGGTGGCGGTGAAGCTCGGCGCTGTTCGGAACTGGTAGAAGAAGAAGAGGCGGGCGGAAGTGTATTTGTTTGTTAGCTGCAGCTGCTGGAGGCGGGTATGCTTTGAAAACGTTAGTTGAGCTTTGAATTATTTACTTGAACAGTTATTTGTTTGCTGCTCTTAGTTTCATACAGCAGCGCTGGCTCAGTCAGGAGCAGACAGCAGAGGAATAAACGGCGAAGACAAGAGGTTCATTTACGGGTCGGACTAGCGCTGAGCTAATGTTGGAGCTAGCCAAGTTTACTCCGGCACTTCATTGAAATCAGTGGGAGTTAAACTCTGCCTCGCCTGTAGGAAAACATTCAGATGTGATAGATCGTGACTGTGGGTATTTAAGGAAATAACATGATCTGCTCTTTAAATCGGCAGCATTTGTTTTAAAATCGGTGCATGTTTAAATGACTTAAAATACTTGTTACCCTGCCCACAGTCTTACTGTTAGAGTCAGTTATGTTGAGAGTTTGTCTCTTTATTTACACCGAGGACAAAATATGTTGAAACAAAAACTTCCCAATGCACAGAAATGTGCAGTTTACCGAACCTCTCTGACACAGTGTTAAAAACAATGAAAAATATATTTCATAGTGGTGGTGTTTATTCCAGGACTGATGTAGTACAACATGTGGAGCAGCACCAGTCAGTTAATTGATTATTAGTCAAAAGAAACCTGGATTCAGAGCTTTTCTTAGCCACATGTAACTGTAAGTGAAGGATCTTTGGTTCATCCAGAGAATGATCAGCAGGTTCATTGAATTTATGTGAAAATCATGCACATGTGTGTTTATATTGACTTGTATAGACATTGACCTGCCTGTGGGCGGTAACGGTGCCTGCTGTCCTACAGGGAAATGGACACAAATGATGACCTTGTCCGAACAACCAGCAGTAAGACGCTGCTGATCCGCCACTTACCTGCTGAGCTCAGCCGGGACGAGAAGGAGGACCTGCTGAAGTATTTTGGAGCTGAATCAGTCAGGGTCTTCTCAAACACAGGCCGCCTGGTAGGTTGTGCCTCATTAACAACGTGCGAACGTCTTTGCATTGTGAAATTTGATGGATTTATTGTCCGTTCTGAGGTTTATAACAAGATATTTCTCTCTCTTCACAGAAACATTCTGCCTTTGCAACCTTCAGAAGTGAGAAGGCAGCAGCAAATGTGAGTTTTTTCTACAGTGGTTGCAGTTAGATAAACTTTCAGAAAGCCATGCATGCACACATTTATAGATATTACAGTAATGTGGTGTTAAATCTCCATCACTTCTCCCCAGGCTCTCTCTAGGCTCCATCAGTTAGAGATTCTTGATCATAAGCTTGTTGCAGAGTTTGCTAAAGGCCAAGATCATGTGACAGTATTAAAGGATCCTCCAGTGTCAGACAGGTACGTTGCTTGAATCGTGTGAATTTATAAACACTGAGTTTATCTGCACAAACTCTAACTATCAGACTTGGTGTTGCACCTAAATATTTGGGCTGTTAACCATGTAAACCCTGTGAGTTAGAGCCAGACACTGGCCTCAGTTGAAGTGATGAAAGGATCGTGTTGTAAGCATCGCGGAGCAGAAGAGGTTTTCTTTCTTTTGTCTCTACAGTGGTAAAAGTGTTAAAACAGAAAAGAAGAAGAAACAGGAGACCCAAGAGCCAAATGTTCCCCTCATAGAGACCGGCGTCGCACCAAGCCTTGGGTAAGTGTTGAAGATATGTCCTTATGCAGCTGTGGGTGTAGATCAGCACATTTCAGTTTTTGTTTTTAACCTTTGTTACTTTCTCAAATGTTGAGTCGGGTGAAGCGTTCTGTGCTTCTGGTTTGGTTTTTTGCCTGATAAATCTTTAAGCTCACCTCCCACACTGAGTTTCTGAAATTTAGAGACTTTAATGCGTCAGTTATATTCAGTTCTGTTCAGCCAGTGTGTGACTGTGTCGTTCTCTGGAGTTTTACTCTGTAGAAGTCTAAAGATTTGTTCTCGCTCTGCCTGCAGTGCTGAAAATATAGATTCATTTACATTCTGCAGTTTGCTAACAAGCCGTTCACCGTGACACCTGGTGACTACTGGTCTAAGTCGTTACTGACACAAATGAAATGAAATTAAAAGTGCACGTGTGACACATGCTTTCCAAACCTGGTCAAAGTGCGGACAGGTGAGGAGTGTAGAGGCTGACTGGAGTTCAGCCAACAGTGAACCTGGATGAGAATCTGAGAGCTGCAGTCAGAACAGTCAGTGGCATCGTGTCCAATTAGATGGTCAGGCCGCCACTGAGCGTCTGACAGGCCGTCTGTCCTGCCAGTTGGTGAGACCAGGTGGTCTTTGATACCTCTTGCTTCAGTACTGACAGACTATGCTGTTGCAACTACTGCAACCCACTCTCCCTCCCTCCATATTAAAGAGCATCTTATTCTAATTTTGGTCTTGATAAGACGTTGTGTGTGGAAATGTGTTAGCTGGTACGAGTTAGATCCTCATATCGATCAGCTGGTGTGCTAGCATGGATCTATACTACAGTGACTGTTTGTGGGAACAGCCCTTCCTGTGAATAAAATGCAGGGCTGCTGAGGACCAACACAAACTGCTGTTTATAAAAGTTTTTTTGCCGTGTAATGATTCTGTCTTTTCATTAATGTGCCATTTAGAAGTCGTGCAGACTTTGCTCCATCGATCTGGCAGAAGAAATTAAATTTACTCTGGATGAAGCTCAGATCAATCTGAACTGATATGAATCAACTGACACTGATTCTGGAAACAACATAATATTTTCAGTGTGGGTTTGTCTTCCCTGCAGCCTCCCTGCTGACGATAAACACACACCAACACTAACCAGGAGATCCTTGAGCTTTTGTGCTCACACCCCAAACATGGCAGCGTCTTTGGCTCCTGAGAGACAAAAGGGATTTCTTGTTGAAACTGCAGCGTGTAAACTTTACAGAACTGCTCTGAAGTTTCTGCAGGAACGCTGCTACTGGATCCAACCATCTGTTCAGGCCACCCAGCATTTCCAGCAATACGCAGCCAACAGTGGGAGCTGTGGGCTGTTCTGCTAATGCTAGTTTTAGTGTTAGTGACATATCTGGGGCTGGGCTACACAGATAAAATCCTCTGTCATGGTCGATAATTTTAGATCAGAAAGTGTGATTGAAAAACATTTGAAGTTTCTTGAACGTTAATTGAGACTTTGTGAATGCACAGAGTAACAGGACAGGGCTGCAGTCGTATAAACATCCAGTGTTATAGTGTAACACATCCTGCTCGTTGATTCGTTAAATTACCTTCCACAGCCTGATCCTGATGCAGTTCCTCAGTAACAGGTCAGTTCCAAAGGTTCATGCAGACATAACCATCACAACTGAATTTCTATTTTCCAAACCAGAGTGTTGAATCAGACTCTGTTAATGTTTGAGACAGCACTGTGGCTACGGCTGCATCTGCATTAATATCATTACAATTAAAATTAAAAGGATGGGAAATCTTGAATTTCTTTTATTTCTTGTTAACGTTCCTTTTAAAGATTGTCATAAAATTAGACATATTAAAGTATGAATTTTATCACGTTGAACTAACTGACCTCTGACTGTTAGTCTGGACTATTAACAGACAGATTAAACCACATACACTGTGCTCCCACCTTCTCTGTCCTGAGTGGGGGGCAGGGGGGTAATTGTAAGGCAGCGAGTTTCCTGTTTTGTGATTCTGCCTTTTCCTCTCCTACAGGTTGAAATTTCAATTGAACCCCACTTTGAAATATTTATACCCACCACCTTCTAATGGCGTTCTGACAAATATAACACACGCCCTCATGAGTGTGCCAAGGTTTTATGTTCAGGTGAGTAACTACTGCTCTCATATTGTTTTATTTTGTACATATTCCTGTACCTTTTTTTTGGAAAGCAGGAATTTGTATAGAAAACGCAGGTTTGACAGCATTTCTTACTCTTCAGATTCATGTGATTCTGGAATCAAAGTGTCCCAGAGATTTTTGAATTGCATCCAACCTCTTAAAGATCAAACAGCAAACATTTGCCTTTTAAATTTCGATTTGGGGAGCAAGTATTAATAATAAACCATAAGTGGGAGGCATGAGTTATGGGCTTAACATTTCCCTGGGAGCCGCGCTGCCTGGATTTTCATTGCTGATACTTCCAGTGTTAACATCTTGGTGGAGCTAGTGTGTTGCAGAGAAGCTGCCTTCATGCTCAGCCTCACTACTGGTGTCTCACTTCAGCCTCAGTCTCACCTTGATGCTTGTATTCTAAATGAAAATGCAGAGGCTTTGCAGTCTGTTTTACACACGGAGCCTGAGTTACAGGCTGCCTGTCTGAGAGCAGCAGCATGTTTATATTACCAGCTCCCACCCAGCTCTTGGTATGAATCCTTAGATACAACCTGTCACTGTTCTGATACTCGTATGTTCCATATACAGGTACTGCATCTGATGAACAAGATGAATTTACCATGTCCATTTGGCCCGGTCACTGCCAGGCCCCCCATGGTAAGTTGGTTTAGACAGACGTTATTTGACATTAACCAAGAAGAAGTGTGAGAGAATATTTCAGCTCCCAGTTTACCCTCAGAAATCAGCAGCTTATTGATTTAGCAACACTGAGTATTTGATGACTGTAGTCAGTGCAGTGCATACGCAGAAGAGTGTGTGTGAGCAGTGGGACTGTGTGAAAGTAAATTCACGTAGCAACTCAAATGCTATGTTATTACCGGTCTGCAGAAAGCAAATACTTTATATTAAAGATCTACTCCAGACATGTTTTAAGTCATAGGAGAATACTGTACTGTGGAATGTGTTTGATAAGGTTTTTCTGCAAAAATGATCCTTTAATTAGGTACAGTTTGGTTAAATTGCATCTGCTCATTTTCCCTCACTGAAAAATCCAGAATCTCTGAATAAGAAAATATTTTCTGAAAAGAAAAGTTTATCTGCCGGACACAAGATGGCTCCTGCCTCACTGACAAGTCCTTTCTCACACTTGTGTAAGTGACATGTTGGTTCATAATTGGTTTTCAGAGCAGTTGTAATGTCACAGAATCTTGCCTGTATGAACATGAACAGAGGAACCGTTCACCTTCAGCAGATCGGAGTGAAAACAGCCTGCTGAAGGTCAAACATCACAGAGAAGAAACAAGGAAAACATTTCTGAGTGGGGGGGGGGGGGGGGGGGGGTGATGGTTGAGGAGGAGAGCACTAAGGGAAGTGAGTTTGTGTCATCTAAACATGAGGAGACGGATGTTGCTCTGTTCGAAGGGACGATGATTTTACCACTTCTAAATAAAAACAAATCCACGATAAACAGTTCATTATTTAAATCATCTTTCATGCAGACATGCCTGATGCTCTCGTTCCAGCTCTTTAAAGGTGAAGATGAGAGTGAAAGGATTTACCTTGGACTCTTGGAAATTGTGAACTGTGTTTCTTTAACCAAATAATTCATTTAGAAAATAATCAGATTAATCAATAATGAAAATAATGGTCAGTTACATCCTGTAATATCTGATTAAGTTTCTAAATAATGTGACAGAATTTAATCCTGAAATCGATCGGTCCTACTGTGATTAGAAATGAAGCCCAGTGTGAATTCTTGTGGCCGCAGAGGCATCAGTAAGGTAAACCATCTTGTGTTGTTTGCTGCAGTTTGAGCTCCTGCCTCCGGCGCCACCCATCCCCATGCCCCCTCCCTTCCCTCCTGACTACCCCCCTCTGCCAGAGGAGGAGATGGAGCTGTCCAGTGAGGAAGAGTCGGAGTATGAGAGTGGAGACGACGAAGACAAAGAGAGGTGAGGAGCAGGTTACCTCTCACATTAGAGAGGACTCAGTTCTGCATAGATATTTCTTGAGGCAGTAAAACTGACTTTCATATACACACAGCCTCTACCCGTCGAGCCGGTGTGTTAATGTATCATTCATCCATCATAATCGTGCTCGAAACACAAGTGACTTGAAGGGAAATACCTTTAAATTCCAGTGGCTGGGAGGTTTTTTTGTGTCAGGTAGACGTTTTCTCCCTTATTCCCTGTGCTTGCTTTATTTCAGGATTGTTCGTCTGATGGGCCTGGTCAACCAAGCATGCAAGAGACCCACGAGACCAAAAACAGCTTCAAAGAGAAAGAAGCCCAAGATCAAGGATCTGCTCTATGCTCCCAAACCAGACTCTCAGAGGTACACCAAAGGCACTCATGCATGTCACAGTCCTCACGCATAGCTCATCTGGAGACAGTATTCATAGGCAGCTAAAAAAGGAGGACAAAAACCTCCAGACAATAAGTCTTCCTCATAAAGACAGCCGTGTGTGGCTTTGAGACTTATTGTTTCCCTACCAAACACGCTCACACTCCCTTAATGACAGACCACATACTCGTTTTAACTATAAATACACACACACACACACCTCAGTGTCTCCTGGCTTCATGTTGGTGGACTGGGAAATATCTCCGGTTGGCCAGAACAAAATATCCCAGGCCTTAATTGGCTCAGGAGCCAGGTTTATTGTGGGCACTTTTTAGTGGCTGCTGCTGAGGGACGTGCTGACTGTCTCTGCTGTCCTCAGTGCTCCAGTGCTGCAGCCGTGTGACGTGTTTGAGCAGCCCCACCCTGCCGGGCCCAGGAAAATTGAATTCCACATCTCGGTTCCAGAGGTGGCGCCTATAGCGGAAGGAAGTGGGCCAGGTCAAGAGGCGCAGTCTGAGGAGGGCAGAGGTAAGACGTCCCGCCGGCTCATCTCCTGCAATTAACATTCAGGTTGTTGTAAAGTGTTAATTATTTTTCTGTGAATTGACCGTTTAGTGGCAGTGGAAAGGGCCCATCACAGTTTGATGTCTTTGAATTTCTCCTTCAGTGTGACCAAGTTAAAAACCCACAGATGTTCAGTTTGCCGTGTTGTTAAAGGATTTATCAGTTATCAGAACTGTGGTAAATGTTTCTGTTGATAAATGAATCGATCATTTCAGTGCTAATCATGAGTGAAATCATGTTTTTTATTTCTGAGGAAATCAGACATCAGGTCTGGGCCCGCCTCCATGGAGCTGGTTTCCCAGTTCTAAAAAAATTCTCAGCAACGTTTTGGTAAAAGTCTTTTATCGGTTTTGTTCACTGAGGGTGTCTGTCCTGCCTCAGCCAGTGTTAAGCAGAGCTCTGGAGGTGTCCACACTTGGAGACGGTGTCCACGCAGGGACGTGTGTGCACATACTTAGTTTTTTTTTTTTTTTTTTTTTTAACATTTGTGAAATTGGGCGTTAGAGGAGAAGATTCCTGCATTTTGCAGAACCTTTTTTTTTTCATGTTGAATTTCATTTTCATTATCTAATTGTCCAAACTACAACTGTCAGGAACACAGTGAACATACACGTCACGATGATTTCTGCCGCGCGGCGACATCGCTCTCTCTGAGGAGCCTCTTCCTCCTGATAAATAACTTTCCCAGAGGGACTCTGAAGCTCTTCATGAGCGTCTGTCTTCATAAACACGGGCCCTGAACTTGTCACTGAGATGTGGGATCAGTGGCGTCTGTGTCAGGATATATTCAAACTGAATATGTATGCAAATGTTCTCCATCTCTATCAAATGAAGAGCGTCTGTGGGACAAATTTTGTTGTTTCCACTGACAAATATAACAACAAAGCTACTTTTACAAGTGACCAGTCAAAATAGATGAGACCAGTATCATCATCTGCGAACATACTGGGGGAATCTGTGTAGAAAGTTCTGCTCTTACAGTCTTTGGAGCAGAAAAGGCACAGTAAGAATTTGATTGTCACTGTACATCATGTTTATTATCACGTTGAAGCAGGAGGTGGTTTGATGCTCGTGCTGACGTAAGTTAAAGCCCTTACCGTGGGTGAAGTCAGAGCCGTGTGTTGTCAGCTGTATATCACAGCAGAGACTCGCACCAAAAAGGCTTTACCATTATCTGTATGAGGAAATGTCATTGGGGGCACAGCCTGTGTTACTTGTCAGCTGTGCAGTTCCCTGGTCGTCTTATCTCCCTCCTTTCTAACTACAACCTCACTCCCTGGCAAGTCCCTGAGAAGTAAAATAGATCTCAAAGTCAAACACAAAAGATTTCCTGAAGGCGGGGGAAAGATAAACTATGACAGGTGGCTTTTTGGATTAGTCTTGTTTTTGGGGGAGTGGGGGCGCGGGATCCGATAAACAAGCTATTTAAATGAAAAGGGGGAGGCGGGGGACAGATAAGGAGGAGGATAATTTTGAAAGCAGTGATCTAGTTCTGTGCCGAGAGTGTATCAGAAAAGCTCCCCAGCACTTCTCGCTCCGGTGCACACACACATACACCTTATGTGGATGACAAGCTTTTTTCCCCTCCTCGGATTTGTACGGGCTCACTGCTCTCCGTAATTCCATCGGCAGCGTGTGTGTGTGTGTGCGTGTGTGTGTGTGCGTGTGCGTGTGCGTGTGCGTGTGCTTGTGTGTGTGTGTGTGTGTGTGTGTGTGTGTGTGTGTGTGTGTGTGTGTCCGTCCGTCCGTCCGTCCGTCCGTCCGTCCGTCCGTCCTGCTGCTTTTCAGACTCGCGTGTGGGAAACAGGAGTGGATTTTAATTTGATTACAGTTTCTTTATTAGACGCAGACTGAATGTGCTCAGTTTCTCTGTCGGTGATCAGCACTGCCAGTTTTCAGTTTTAACATTAATTCTGTGTTTACTGTAATAAACCCCGATGAAGAAATCATTATTTTCAACTCAGTTTATAACGATGCCATGCTTCGAAATTTGAAACATCAATATGTTAAACTAATTATGACCAAGTGGATTTGCTTCCACTGTGCCATCCTGAGCTTGTTTCCGTTACTGAAGAGGATAAACGTTATGGAAGTGATTATTTCACCATCTGCTGTTGTTTGACACTTTGAAAACTTGCATCTGAATTGGTGATGAGACAGAGTGTCCTCATCTGGTTCTGTGTCATAAAGAAATCCACCTGATTTCCCACTAAATCCGTAACATCTTCTGTGACCCCCCCACAGGAGTGGAGGAGAGGGAGGTCGCTCCCTCCGTCAGCGATGATGAGACCGAGGTCACTGATGGTTTTGGGAAGCTCTACCCCAGCACCCAGGAGTCCCAGCAGCAGGAGGAGCACAGCGGCGACGAGCAGGATCTCACCTCAGACGCCATCTCCAGAAAGGAGCTGGAGAAAGGACGTCTGTCCAGAGATGGTAAATATAACCCACAGGAATATAACGTTTAACTTCAGCGTTACCTTTCTCAGCTTAAAATCCACTGACGGACTGAGGAGAGATTCTGCTGCTGGTAGTTAGCTTAGAGGAAAACATCTTGTCATCAGCGGTGTCACCAGTCCTCAGAACAGTGGTGGATCCTGACCTGAGACCATGTTCAGACCAGATCTCAGAGAGAGAGAGAGAGAGACAGAGACAGAGAGAGAGAGACAGAGAGAGACAGAGACATGAACCTGACAGGAGCATTTGTCTTGATGAAGTGTCATCATGATCTGTTTCGCCTGTAAATGTCTCAGCCTCTTTGATTTCCAGCAAAAGGCCAAATAATATCAACCTTAACAGAAACCGGTTCTGAGCAGAGACACTGCGAAGCTGTTTTCAGCACAATGACATTTGAATTCAGTCTCAACCTGAAAACCCGTCTCTGCATTTTCAGTCCTGGAGGAAAATATTTTCATATGAACAATGAGTCACATGACTACATGTCATACTGAACACAGAAATATTCCTCAGTGAGTGATGAAGACCAGAAGCAGATGAAAGCTAAAGTTGCTCGTTATCTGTTTGCTTAATGTTTACAACCAGCCTCCAAACAACAGCTAACAAGAATACATCCATTAACATTTCCACCATGTTAGAAAAGAACTGATCGGTAATTTGCAGTTACAGAATTTTACACGTGCCGTTGTATTTTTGTGAAAACGTCCTGTTTAATTGGTGCTTTGCTTCTTTCATCTCTTCCACCACCTGAATCCACACTTGAGCTGTGTTTCTAGAAGGAAAATCTAATAAACAGAACGAGTCGGAGGGAAACCAGGCTAACAGTTTGCATAAGGAAATAATGAAGCTCCACACTGGCAGTTTCAGTCAGCCAGAGCTGTGTTTATGACAGCAGAGAATCCCTGTTCTTCACTGCACGTAGTTGGTGAGCAGGAGTAATGTGTGCTGTTATTCTTTGTTCTTCTCTCCGCTGACACGCGTTGTTCAGGCATGTTTTCCATACAAACACAGAGCACACCTGCTGGGACATGATACGTCCAAGTCATCATATGTGAGAAATGAAACGGGGTGGTGGGCGCTCACATCAGTCTCCGACCTTTTTTCCTCTGAGAGCAACAAAATGAAAGTGGCTGAGAGCTTCTCATGTCTCATACCACTGTTTACATTTATTCTCATGTCTCATTAACCGGCTGAATAAGCTGATTTCCTGTGTGACCAGTTATCAAATCATTTTCTACCAAAAACCTTTTAAACTCACGTTAGTGTCATTTGTTTCAGTCCTGATTCAAACGTGAACACGACGCTCAGAGTTTCAGACTCACTCAGTGGTTTCCTTGTGTAGCTTCGTGTTTGTCCTACACCTCCATGGTTCGTACCTGCTACATCCTCTGAACCTCTGGCTGAGCTCCTCTAACCCACAGACCGAGCAGCGTGTCGGACACCCCTGCTTTAATGTCTCCGTGCGTCTCTTGGCCTGGTTCTTCAGTCTCTCTCTCTGTCTCTCTTAAATAAAACACTGAGCTGGAGTGACTTTGAATCTACCTGTATGTGGCTATAGACAGTTCTGTGATCCTTTGAAATGCACCTTGTATCAAGTTTTTCCTCTTTTAAAACAGAGATGAAAAGGATGTCTGTGTTTAAAACTTATGAACCCGGTGAGCCAACCTGCAGGCTGTACGTGAAGAACATTGCAAAGCAAGTGGAAGAGAAAGTAGGTGCATTTATAGAGTGTGTGTGTGTGTGTGTGTGTGTGTGTGTGTGTGTGTGGAGGGTTTACTGGATATGATGCTTATTCTGGAGTTTTTATTTGTTGCTTGAATCCATAACATGTCGTCAGGACTCTGTTATTAAATATTATTAAAAGTTAGATTTTCTCATAATCAGTAGCATCACCGCTGCCTTCATATTCACATATTGACTGTCCCTCCTGATGTGTCTTATCTGTCTTCCAGGACCTGAAGTACATCTACAGCAGATACATCGACCCTTCGTCAGAGGCTGAGAGGAACATGTATGTAAACAGATGTTGACTTTGTCTCTTACTCTTCTTGAGCTGCTTGTGTCCCTCGTAATTTGTCACTTTCTCCTGAGAGGTGTTAGTGCTTCCTGCTGACTGTGTGCTGTGTTATTAATAAGTATCTAACCTGACGCAGGGATCATGGGGGACATTTTCTGTTTGTGCATCAGCAGTACTTGAAATGAATATTCCACCTGAGTCATCAGACCCAGCGTATGTTGAGTGGAAGGCCAGACTCTGGACTCAGATGTAGGTGATAAACAGGAGGGTGTAACTCTGTTTGACTGTGACTTCAGTTTATGCTCTTACCTTTAAACAGGCTGTGCAGGTAAATGCTTTTAAAATGTTCTTTGAAATCCAGAGCTCAGGTTTTCCTGTCGCCCAAACACAGCCTTGTTGTTTACGATGCACAGTTTTGTGATTTGCCAGGTGGAAGGAGGACGAAGACGAAGAGACTCAGCCGAGTTTCTGTGCTTCAGTGTTTCACTCTGTTTGACTCTGAGCAGAAACACGAGCATGTCACAGGTCACACGAGAACCGCTCTCTGTTGTGGGGACTTTTGAAGGTCGGCCCTGAGTTGGTTCATTTGACTCACTGACACATGACTGACAGGCTCTTTTTGTTTTGTGGGCAGGAAAGATTTTCCTCTTGTGAGACTGAACAGCCACAGTATGATGTTGGCTCGCTGTGATAATGATGTGCCCCTGCTTCCCTTTTTTCCTCAGGTTTGACATTGTGTTAATGAAGGAGGGGCGGATGAAAGGGCAGGCCTTCGTCGGACTCCCCAGTGAGCGGAGCGCAGAGAAAGCCCTGCGGGAAACCAACGGCTACGTTCTCTACGACAAACCCCTCGTCGTCGTATCCTTTTATTCCCTCTCACAAGATGAAAGAAGGGCGAGGGTCTGTGAGAAGAGGTGGAAATCCAGGTTTCTGTTTATGGGGTAGAGTTGGTTCTGTGGTGTGTAGAGTTGGACTCCTACATGCATATAAATGTCTGTTCACAGGTAAAAGACTGAGAGATAAAATCCAACTGGCAGAATTCATGAGAGAGCTGTCTTATGATTAAAATGCTCATCACCAGCCACTTTCATCAAAGTGTTTGGAAAATGAACCAAAAAGATAATAAAGAAAATCCTGGAGGTGCCAATGCACAGAGTCACAGCTAGCTAAACATACATAACATGACACGCTTCATTAGCTTCAGTAAGTGGACTCTTCCCTTCACAGATGTGTTGTTGGCTTCGTCCCTCGGTGCCTTCAGGAAGACGAGGACTAATTTCTGGCAGCCCTGAACCACCACCTGCTCCTCCTCATCTCACACCAATAACTGCGTCAACTTTTCAGCTCCGTTGTCTGAGTGAACACGGATGTTGATGTTGATGCTGTTATAATGTGCATCCCATAAACATTTAGCTTAGCGACAGTGTGTTAGTCTGCATGTGGCTGGACTCTGGGTGAGGAGACAGAGCCGGAGCTCAGACTGCAGCTCCTGTGTTCAGGTCACTGCACAGACATTTAAGAGGTGGTTCAGACTCTGTCTCACTAACTGGAGGCTGGTAATGGTAGTTATGCAGAGTGTCAGACACAGTGACTGTGTCTTGTACAGATAATAACTTGATCACAGGCTCTGAGATGGTGAATCAGTGAGATTACAGACAGACAGGCTGCTGCTGGACTGAGCTGGAGGAAAACTGGTTTATTAACAAACAGCCGCTCACGTGTGTGGCTCCTCCCCGTCCTTTAACTTACCACATCTGACAGTCGCTGTCACTGATGAAGACCTCACAAAGACGAGACACCCAAACTCTCCTACCAGGTCCATTTTTGGCCAGTAGTCTTCTGGCATTTGTGAGCAAACAGCTGCGGCCTTTTCTCAAATTAAATTCATATGAGGTGACGAGTGTCAGTAGGCAGAGAGCCCCCGTGGCTCAAAGCTGCTGCACAGCTCTGGGAGCAAAACAGGATGATATGTGAGCAGAAATCATCTGTGAACCTGAGCTGAAAGCTGGGCTTTCTGGGATATCTCCTCTGCAGGTGTGTTACCTTTATAAACAGACAGGTAAACAAGTAAAACAGCTGTTGATACCAGAAATATATTTTGGAATGTATTAAAAGGAACCGTTCACGTCCTTTCCTGAAGGGAGCGTGAACGTCTACCTGTTCAATGAAAGCGTCAGTGAACCTTAACTATGAATCCACAGCAGTTTGCCAGATCTGCAAGACCAAAACAAGACAACAGCGAAGCCAGGAGGGGCCCCAAACAGAGATGAGCTGAGCAGGTGAGCGAGACAGAAGAGGACATTTTTCACTAAGCCATGGTGGGTGTGGGTGTGGGTGTGGGTGTGGGTGTGGGTGTGGGTGGGTGGGTGTGTGGATGTGGGTGTGGGTGGGTGGGTGTGTGGATGTGGGTGTGGGTGTGGGTGTGTGGGTGTGGAACAGGCCTAATTATCATTGTAATGGTGTTTTCTTTTACATCTGTGTTTTACACTTTATGTATCCAAGATACCCAGGCTTGATATTGTGGCCCAGCAGAACCATTCGTATCCTTATTCTGGAATATCCTTTGGAAAAACCTAAACAGCACGAGGGCAGTTTATTCGTAGCTGTTGTGGCACAATTGGAACTTAAACCAGCAACTGGATCAGTATCATAGTTAAGGTTTACAAGGCCTGAGAGCCACGCAGTGTTTCTCAGGCTTGTTGTGTTGTATTATTGTGTTGTTGTTTGTTGAGCGTTGACTCTCTTAAATGTCTCCTCACTATCTTCTCCACCTTCTACTGAATTTCAGGTGATGGTCGTCAGGTCGTCAGTCTTCGTCTTTTACGATTAAATAAAATATTTTATTAAATAACTTTTGCTGTGTTTTCTTTTTGTCACAGACTCACACACATATGTCATCATTTGTGGGTACACTTCAGTCAAACTATCATAACTGATTATCTTTAGTCCCAAACTTAAAATCCTGACAGACGAGTAAATACAGACTGGGGAAGGAATATGAGCTGGAGATTGGCTCTGCAGCAGATGGTCGGCTGTCAACACGGCAGAAAACCCACAGTCCTGAAGAGACAGCAAACAAAGCAAACAGACTGCAGTCTGAGGGAAATTACTGGGGCTGGGTTAGCTTACCTTTACAATCCCTGCCTGGCCCCATCTGTGTGATTATAGAGAGTAAACCTTGGAGGGTGAATCCCCCCACCCCTCACCCCCTCACCCCTCATATCTGAAGATATCAGAGTGGGTGTGTCCTCTTTAGGTGTAAGCTGTATCTGCAGTTTACTGGCTGCAGCTCAGTCGCAGCTAAATTAAAGTTTCTGATGTCTGTGATCTTTAAGACATCAATATACTGTGGAGAGCAGCTGCCCAGATGTGGTCTGGTTTTTCTGTAATGCATCAGGGTCTTAGAATGGCAGCATGTATCTGTCCATGTCTGTCCATGAGCTGATTAAACTCCTGTTCCTGTGTGTGAGACAGGAGTGATGACGATGCTCGTACATCTACAGCGTTCATTCTAGAGGTTTTTATTTTTGACCAAACTGGAATATAGACACGACAGACAGTGTGCAGACAGTTCACATCTGGAAACTCTCAGAAATGGGAATAAGACACAGCTGGTAACAGAAAATACACAAGCTATAAATGATTTATATGAGGACAGCCCTGATCTGCTGTGTTCTGTTTCGTATCCACCTGCACAGGTGCAGACTGACCAGGTGCGATAACAAACTCAATTCTTCTTTCAATACTTTGGCGGCAGGTGAAAACAGATTTTCTAGATTTCGGTTTAAACTTATTGAATTAAATTATCCCGTCGTGTTCGTAGCTGCAGCTGTGACACTTTGCTTCAAAGAAATGTTTTTTAAATGTCCGATTGGTGGAGTGGAATTTTAAGCTGTGCGAGAACAAAGGTGAAGAGGCTTTTAGAACATTTTGACAGTTTAAAGCTCCAAATTTCACAAACGAATCATCTCATTATGCCTCCGACTGTTTCTGAACCACATCCCTGTTTTTTGAACCAAATTCCATTCAAATTTCAGAGACTTTTCAGCTGAGGGATCCTGTGGGTGTAAAGACTCCTAATGAAACTGCTGCATTTTGGACCCTGTTCAGAAAACGGTGTGTGACTGATGCTACTGTCAGACAGCAGCCGCGACACCGCAGGCTATTTCAAAGTTCAAAGACACGTTTAATTTTGAAGAAACCATGTTGCACTGTAAAAAAAACTGTAACTGATTTAATTAAGCCACCAACTGTTTTACATTGTCCTGAATGTTTCCTCACACTGCCGTCACCTACCAGCCCTGAGTCAGAAATACAGACGCTGAACACGATGAGTCACATGATCCTGCCTCATCACATCCGCCCTCTAACCTGGTGATGATGTAGCTACCAGCTGATCTGACAGGTCTATAATCTGCACATGCAACAGTGGCAGTTTAATGGGATGTGATTGACCTCAGCGTCCTCCAGAGGGGAAACAATGATCTGAGCGTCGTTTAACTGTGGTTTAAGGACCAAAGCTGTGCCGCTGTGTGTTTTCATATCATAAACCTCATCATTAACCTTTTACCAAGCTGTTTACAAGCAGCTCTGATCCACTGGTTGACTGTGAAGCTTTACAGGAACACTCATTTCAGGCAATGTGTAAAATCCACTGAAACCCTCCTGATTTTATTTTTGTGTAACGTAGTTCATTAAGTCCCGGCCCTGGTCATGAGTTCAGCCTCTCTCTGGTTAAGTTCCAGCTGCACTGAGTTATTAATCACATGTGCTCGTCTGCTTCGACCCGCAGCTCATACGTCAACGCCAGTGTGAGGGAGGAGTTCCCATCTGTGCCCTACTCTGCCCGCCATCTCAACGATGACAAATGTGCCACCTGCAGTGGAAATATTGAGAGTTACCAGGACATTTATCAGGTAACATTTGAGCAATATGAAAGATAACCTTTTGTAAGTGGACACAGATAAAGATGTATGTTCTGCCGTTCCTCTGCACAGGCTCCATCTCTGTGTAATACTGCAGCTACCCAGAAGTCAAATCATGGTAATATGTTTCTTATTTTGGGTCCAATCAGATGTGTAGTCTGTTTGCTGCATGGAGCCTGTGGATTTGTGGGTACGTGTACGTAGCGTTGGAGTTTAAGTGCTGCAGGCTGTGGCCACTCTGTACGAATCAGCATTCATTTCTGCCTTTGAGCTGCGTTACTTGTACAAATTTAATGCAACGTTTCCTCTTAATCTTATTAAAACTTAAAAAAATTTCCAGTAAAATTCAAGGAAACGTCAACGTGCCTCAGGCCATCAGGTATCCTCAGACACCTCCAATCACAACACCACTATGTCTGAATTTGCCTGTGGGCTTCTGTGCAGTATTCTCAAGGTTTTATTTGGCCTGGTACAATGAGACCCTCTGTTTTTACTGACGCTGAATTTGAATTCTTCCACACGCCGGTGTAAATCACAGTCAGTCAGTCAGCCTGGTCCCCGGCCGCTGCAGACACTGTGGCTCCGTCTGCTGATGGCAAAGCTTCGGTTTGCCACCTGCTCAGGGTGGAGGTTCGGGTTCAACAGTCAAATTAAAAGTTAAAAACTCTTTTAACCAGTCGTGCTGCTCCGCACTTTATTAAATGTAGTAACATTAATGTTGTGTCCCACTGAGCTTTAACATTGGTTGCTGGCTGTGATGTTCAGATTCTGGTGGCTCAAACCAAATTAGTGTGTAATTGCTTTTTTACTGGATGTTGGACTCTGATGTAAAATTTATGAAGCTGGTGTAAAAAAATGTCTGATTCATGTTTGTTTTTAATAGATGCCACTGAGGATGAACCCTGTGTTTTTAAAAAGGCTTAATGAGGTTTAATTTCACCTCAGACAAATTCATGTTGTTTATCAAAAATGTTTTTTGTGCACATTTGTTTGTAATTTGGCTCAAACAGAAGATCTGAAGCGAAAGGTTGATTTCAGTTCCTCCATGTTTGAGCCAAAAACACAAACAAGAGACTAATGGATGTGATTTTCTTAATCCCTGTTTTAACATGCAGCTTAATGGGCTTCGTTTGTCAGATATGAATCAATTTGAATTTGAAAGAGACCATTAAAAGCATCAGGGCTGTAGAAAGCTTCCATCCTTCATCGTTTTATCACCACTGAAACATCAAGGTCAAACTAACCTGCTACATATCAGAAGAGGATCATGTCTCAGGGAGGTGTCCTGCATGTCCACTGTATATTCAACCATTTTAGCTCAGAGTTCCTGAGACGTAGCAGTCGATGGGACTGTAAAGGAAGCTCTCCTCCTCCTCTGAACATGTCTGTCCCCAAAGACTAAAAGACTGAGTGGACAGAGAATGTCCACATTAACTGTATTTAGATGGTGTCTCAGAATAACTGTCTCCGGACTTGGACTTTCTTGGCTCCGGTTCAGAGAAAGTTGCTGTCACTGTTTCACGTCTCTGAATATAAGAAAAGGCAGAAGAACAGCAGGGACGAACCCGAGCTGCAGCTGAAGGCCTTTCTCTGAGGGAGAGATCATAAACTCTAACCCTGACAGAGCCAGGCTCTCTCCCTCCGTCTCCAGTCTCTCGTTACTCTGGGCTAAGCTGACGGGCTGCTGGCTGTAGCTTCATATTTAGAAGTGAGAGGTGAATCAAGCTTCTCATCTAGTTCTCATCAAAGAAAAGTTCATCACGGAGGTCTCGTTTAAAACTGGACCACAGTCAGTGTAGATGTCACATTCAGCTCAGCGGAGGCGGAGAGAAATGCTTTAAATCCTCTCGACCCTGTGAGGCCTCCAAGCTGCACACGGACATCAATAAACACAAAGCTGTTGTAAACGTGCACCGTTAAATGATGAATACTCTTCCTGAGGGTGGAGGGTTCCTACAGACTCACAGAGCTCGCTGAGAGGCGGGACTGTGTTCGCTGCATGTCGTCAGTGTGTCGGTTAAAGGTCATCAGAACCGGACTGACCAGACTCACTGGTACAGTTCATCTGAGGTGACTGACACTTTAACCTAATGTAAGAAATGTCCCATGGTGCTTTGCGGCTGCCTCAGGGGCCTGATGACACACTTGTTGGTGTTTTGTTAATTGTAGTTATTGATGCAGTTTATTATTGTTTCTGAAACAATAATCTCTGAATCCCCTCTCTGAATCCTCTTCCTGTCTGGAACAACCTGAGCGTGAGCTTCTGCTGACGCTGCAGGAGCAAATAGTGGAGGACACACAGTGCTTAGTCAACTCCAGAGAGTTTGTGTGGTTGTCAGTCTTACAAGTCTTTCCGAGAGCAAATGTGTCAATTCTAAGGTAAGCTTATTCATTATGAAGAGAGTGATGGCTTGACCATGCATATTTCATGCTTTTAAACCCTGCAAGTTTCATGAAGTTGTCCGAGTGAGTAGCATTTAAAACTCAAGTGAAGTAATGTGCTTGAATAATTTATCTATAATGTCTTTGATAAGAAATGTGACCAAGGTCATCAGTTTCATCGAAGCCAAGACCTTTATTTATTCATCTTAATTGCATATTGAGCCTGTTTATCTTTGGAGCCTTATGGATGGAATTGATTCGGTGCATATGGAGCGATAGACAAATCCACTTCTCCCATCTGAGCTCTTGATGTTTAAGCTTTTTCCGAGGAGACAGCTCTCTTCTCACGTTATGCAGTGGATATGGTGAGAGCACCAGATCTTTGTCAGTTATTGCTCAGCCCTGTAAAGACTGGATGGGTATGTAAAAGTACACCCTGCTTTCCTATAAAGTGCTCATCCCCAGTGCGAGCCGCTGCCTCCCTTTTCTGACATTACACCTCCTTTCTCATTGCTCTGCCCTGTGCTGTCCGAGTTGCCAACTAAATCTCAGCCTCATCTTGTCCGCCGTAACCTTGTTTATTCCCAACAGTGGCATTAGCAAAGCTGTAAAAGTATTTATGGGGGTACAAATGTGGGACAGCCAATCTAAGCTAAATCTATAAATCCTGGATGTTGATTTCTCAGGGCCAGTAGGTGCAGGCCGGTGATCAGTAGAGGTAGAAAGTATTCCCCGGGTGACTCTGTGTGACTAACGCACGGAGGCCGTGCAGCATGCCAAAGAGTGCTATGGTGACGCTGTTGTGCTTTTAATGCGGCCAAGCTGGCCTTCGCCTCCGAAGTGAGACGCCGCCTGGCTATCCATCTACCATGAGCTGGTATCATTAGCTAACACCCAACAGGGACCTGACTCAGCAGTTGGTGTGTGCGTGTGTGCATGTGTGTGTGTGTGTGGGGTGTATCACATTTTGCACCCTGTCCTTGGGTTGTTTGCAGATTGTAGTTACAACACAGGCTCAGACGTACAGTTATTAAAAGAGTGTGTAGAGCTCAAACACATGTACAGTGAGTGGGTTTTACAGCAGCAGCAGAGAGGAGCTGCCACGTATCAGAGGCCTGTAAAGTTTTTACAGCTGATGTGTTTGCAAACACGCCGAGCAGACGCGGAGCGTTAGCATTAGCATTCATTTGCAGTCGTTTTTTTCTGGCCACTTGACAAATAACTGTGCTCTCCACCTGCTCGAGAAGCTGCTTGATGCTCCTCTGCTTCACCCAGCAGTGTCTGTTTCTCAGCAGGTTAATCTGGCATTTTGCTGGAGACAGCTCAGACCCTTACAACCAAAACAATCAGCTAAAGGAGGCTGGAAAGATCAGTGCGGTTTGTTGATAGTTCTCGGTGTGTCGATCGCTGTCACATGCACAGCTTCAGCATAGGACGCACACAACCCCCCATTCATTATTAAATATGGTTGCACATTCTTCTGCCAACTACCCAGCATGCAACAGAGGCTACAGCTCATAGCCAGACAGCTAACAGAGAAAATGTCCTGTAGCTGGATGAATGGCCTTTTTAGTCATTCTGGCTAAGTTCGATTACATGCATGAATTAATATGTGAATATTTCTTTGCCAGGTTTCAGTGGCTAGTGCTGATGCCTCATAGCAACAAAGTCCTCCATTTGTGAGCAGAAGTTTGGAGCGTTTCTCTGAAGGAAAGAGAAGCCTGAACTGGCCACGCTGTCGGTGAGAAGGTATCTGTCTTTGCACGAGTCCTGTGATGGACCGATGGACGTCTGTTTATAATTAGAGTCAAAACATGTGTCTGGAGAAGCCTGAAGAGAGCAGAAGCAGATTAACAGTAAAATAACATTAGACTGTCGTCATGACCTGCGTCATTGCTGCAGTCAGACTGTGAGGCTCACTCAGCCATAATTAGACCCACAGCACCGATGTTTGCTAAGTAAATGTTGTTGAACACGGTGTCATACTTGTTTACGGTCAGTATGTTCAGGTATCGATGATCTGTCTTATGGCAGAAGCAAGTTGAAGACCACATCTTTTCAACTTCAGTCAAACTCGTCTCCTCTTTTAACCTTGTGCTTTTCTCAGCGTGGTGCAGGGAAGGAGCTTCCATCAGCTTCCATCTCTAATAAGATTTACAGCAGGGTGATACGTCTCGGGAGCTCTACCCTCAATATTGGCAAGAAAATCAATGTGGTGAGCAAACCTACCGGCACAGTTTGCATTCAGCTGCTGGGTCAAAAGTAATCACTTTTGAAAATGTAATCACTTTTGAATTGAAATAATCCTGAAAGGTTTCCCCACTGTAGCAAAGTTAATAACAAGAGTCATCCAGACCTACACCTTGAATTACACATTAATCCTTGTATCAAGAATAATTACCAGGACGGGTCAGAAACAGAGATCTTACACAGCGAGTCTCTCAGCTTGACTCATTTCAGCTTTCAGCAGACGCCTCCCTCCTGGACGTGCACTCAGTGACACTGTGCAACGGGACAATGCAGCTTCCCACTGCTTAATTCTTCGCTCTGTCGGAGGAACGGTCCCTCGGCAGCCACGGACCTCATCATCAACAATTTCTCACTTGTTTACATTAATCCCATCTAGATATCCTCTCATTCCCATGGCAGCACTTTGTAATTGTGCTCTGTTGTCACGGTTTTGATAGACAGTCGGCCAACACTCACTAATTAGCTGTGAATATTGGCTGTGTGCGGCTCTGGAAATTCTTTCCTAATGCTCCGTAATGGGAGCCAGGTCATTTGTTAATACTACGAGGGCAGATTGAAAGGCCTTACGTGTGCACGCCCCCATTGAGCTTTCACATAAATCCTGCTTCTTTGCTGTTGTATTATTTAGGGGCTGCAGCCAGCAAAGCAAGGCGCTGTGGGTGGAGGACCGGTTGCACTTTACCTCAGGGATGCGATGAGCCGTCTGCCGTTGTTCTTGAGCCTCTCGGTTTGGGGAGATAAAGCAAACTCTGCAGTAAAGTGTGTCTGCCAGTCAACTGTCAGACAGCCAGGTCAGGTCTTTGTCAAAGCCTCAGTCATTGGAGTTTATGAGAGGTCAAGTGGAGTTGTTTTTGTCTGAATAGCAACCCCCTCTTGTTTGCTTCTCCGAGGGTAATTAGATTTATTTTTGCAGAGCTGAAAAACAAACAGGCCTCTCTCATTTCTCAGACCTTAAGATTCTTCTTTTTTTTTCAAAGTGCCACTGATGTCAGATCTGCTCGTGTCTCTGCAGGATGAAGGAATCACCACCTCTACTATATAAACTGTCCGTTATCAGACATTTTCTTAGGAGGAATTCCAGATGATTCTCTGGTGTCATTTATTTATCTAAAGATCTAAAATGATTTTTGGGTTTGTTTGGGGTTTTTGTTGTTGTTGAGACTCCTGAATACATGTCTGGACAGTTAGTTAACCTCTTAATCTCTTATCATGATTCATTAGGAGATAATCTGTGTGTGAAGAGAGAAGAGGAGGTTGTTAATGCACACACCTCCCTCAGTATTATCCTGTTCATATGAGGCCGCTAACTCATGGTCCCCTGCTGTGGTGGATTCCAGGGGACGTGGATCTTTGGTTCCAGCTGAAACTGAACTGATAACTTGATTAGTGCAAATCCTGTGCATGTGTGAGCACTAACATAATATCATAAAGTGACTTTGTCTGTGAATCATAAGGCTCTAACGTTAGCAAGCTAGGCTGAATACCATTCCAGGTGGCATGTGAACATAACAGTTCAATTATCAGTTCATTTCAGCTGGTGTGTGTGTGTGTGTGTGTGTGTGAGAGAGAGTACATGTGTGGAAGACAGAGACGTCAGCCTCAGCCCCCTCCTCCTCTGATATCGACACAGGGTTCCCATTAGTCAAATGCAGTCCCGGGGTGTTTCGGTTTCTCCCTGTGAGTGAGTCTTCTCCTCGGCTCCTGGTCTGTAAAGCAGCAGTAATGATCATGGAGAACCGGGGCAGCAGATCTATCAGGTCCACCACTGAACCACCGGCACGTCAGACGAGCGGGCATTTCTTACCCCCTGTCTGGCATGCGTTTGATAGCGTGCCGTGCGGAGCCGTGGATGCGTGGCGGGCCTCTCTACGTGGTGCGCTCTGCAGTAGGTCCCAGTGTGATGTACAATAATGACCTGTCAGAAATGCAGGCCTCTGAAAACAGGCATAATCCACAGAGGCTATCTGACTAAATGAATTCTAACAGGAGCCAAGCTGACCCCCCGAGACCTCTGAACAGCATTATCTATTCCACTGGCCTCTTATCAAAACTGACACGGAGAAAGAAGCACACCAAAATAGCTCATGCTTGTCTGGAGGAGGACTGTTGCTGCGGTTTGGCTCATGATGATTTTTCCTTTATGCATATTTTATATCATAACTTCAGTTTTCATGTAGCTTCATTGTTTTCAGCCTTTGTGAAGTTAAGATTAATTTCTTTTCTGTTTAATGTTTAATAGAATATTTGCATGATTAACTGGGGCAGAGCTTCTGTTGTCCAACTACTCACACATGACACGTCAGGATGTGCAGTGTCACTGTGCTGTTAGCCGTCACTTTTCGCAGTAAGGCTCTTGGTAATAAATTGAATTTGAGGAGACTGTGACAGGCTGATTTTACGGCTCAGAACTGGAAGTGTACCTGTGGCAGGAAAGTAGTTTAAACATCGTATATGGACCAGAGATCCAGGGCTGCGTTTGCTGTCAGGGCAGCAGCCGTAGAGAAGCTGTTTGTGATAACAAATAACTGATCAGATTAAAGCTGCAAAATGCAAAAATGTAGAGTCAAAACACCTCATCGTAAATCACAGAGTGGAACTGCAGCAGAGAAGAGACACTGATGCCTCTTATTTAAGCTAAATGAGGTGCAGGTGTGGTTCAGGAGGGAAGCTCTGACACAGCTGTGCATTCACAGAACAAGAGACCAGTTTAAATCTAACACAGTCATTTAGCTCATTTTCAGCCTGGGCTTTGTTTTAGTGACTTGCTTCTGTCGTTCTGATGGTTGATCACCGACTTCACTGCAGGCGCTTCTCCCACCTTCAGTGTGATGTAATCGGCTGACTCCTGCTGAAGCTGTCGATGTTGAGGTCTTTGGGTTTCTGTGGGATTCGATCTTTCAAATGTTCAAAAAAATAGAAATTAGCATCAGTCACTGTCACTTTGCGAAGCTGCCTCACTCAGCTCCAAAGAGTCCAAGAACGGGTCGGTGCTAAGTCTCCTGTGAGGGGGATATTACCTTTAAGACGCCGCTGTTGGCTGAGTCAAAGGTGCTTTCCTGTCAGGTGTAAGTGACGCTGAACCTGGACCCTCAGTGTGCCAAAATTACTTTTTGATGGAATCTTCAGCCCATAATAATCCCATTCAGTCAAATAATCAGTCTGCATATAGCTCTGAGAGTGAGTGAACCTAAAGTGTCAGCATTCAATTAGGCTGAGATTTTGATCTCCCTGTGGTTCAGCTTGTCAAGCTGAATAATAAAGCCGTCACCCCTGAAGGTGAAAACCGTGGATGGAGACCTATTGTCTGGAGGATTGACAAGGGTTGATGCAACAGGCTAAAGTGAGTTAAGGCCTTCACACATGCACACACACACACACACACACACTTCCTCTCTCCTCACCGCTCGTCCTCCTTCCGTCCCCAGAGAGGGTATTTTTCATGCTTTCAAACCACCGAGCAGTGACAAGCCTCTGACAACCGCTGCTTACTGTGACACCTTTGTGGGTCCAGAGGAGGTTTCCACCACAGTGCCTCCTTTGACGGGCTTTCTTGAGAGAAAACACACATTATGCTGCCATAACGCCCGATTTGATTGATTGGCACAGTCAAACTTTTAGGAGAGAGAGATGCCACAGAAGACTCTGACACAGATTTATTTTATTTTTTATATAAATTTGTGGAGACTGTAATTCTAGATCTTACTCCAACTACTCCCCCAAAAACTTTTAGTTCCCAACACCAAAATCTCAAAGTGTGATGTTATTTACCATCAGTGCATGAGAACATTTACTGAACACACTCAACAATAAGACTGTGGGCAGTAGATGACATTATCAACCTAATGCTAATTTGCAACACCAATTATTTTTTCAGAAAAACGTGATTCACATTCCCAGTTTCATGGTTTATTTTGAAAAGTTCATCAGGAAACAGATTTATTGTATGATCTGAGCTAAACAGCTTTTTCTTTGGGAACTCATTATTTTCTCCATCTTGGCTTTTTGAAATTTCCTGGAGCCTTCATCTCTGAGCCTTTTAGCTAATGTCCTGTCCACAGACAGAGAAAGCTGTGGCTGTGCTCTGCAGCGTGGCTGTGTGTGTCAGAGGGCAGCGCCTCGCCTTCACAAAGAGGCCACGTCGGTTTCAGCCGACTGCAGCTGTGGCACTCACCATGTGTGGCTGGGAGACTGGATACCTGCTTCACAGCATCCATCCCTCCCTCTGCCTGAACCCTGCACAGGGACAGCCTCTCAAGGTCAGTCAACCTGCCTCACACACACACACACACACACACAGACACACACACACACACACACACACACACACACACACAGACACACACACACACACACACAGACACACACACACACACACACACACACACTCCTCTCCCTCTCTGACAACCCTTTCCGTGAAATCAGGAATTGGTATGGCCGTGAAGTCGTCGTTCACATGAGCTAAGACAAGGGTGAAATGCCAGCATGACATCCCAATTTGTTGTCATGGCAACCCAAAGACTTGATGAAAAACCCGAGAGCGAAAATACGAAAACAAAAGCAAGAACGAAAACATTATAATAAATCATCCATTTTTCCAAAATGTGGCATGAAGGGACCATGTGGTGGAGAATCTGAGCAGCTGCTGACAGCTGCCGCCTTTGGGGGAATCACAAAATGTGAAGCAAGTACGCTGACATTTCCCCAAACCAACATTTCATGACTTTTACCCCAAACAGAGGACACTGCAGACATTTTGGGTGAGTCCTCTTCTTTGCCCTCACCCACGACCGACCCTCCCCCACCCTGCCTCAACATATTGCACCTGTTCAATTATTTAGTTGCTGCTCTGTGGTTCAGTCCTGAGCTGCAGTGAAAGCTGTACCTGCCGATTAGAGCGGGGGCTCGTCACCGGAGCTGGCCAGATATCAGTGACTTGTTGTCTGAGAGAGAGAGAGGGAGAGTCGCCTTCGGCCACATTACACAGGAGAAAATGTCATTACCTCATCGCAGGCTTGTCATTTCCAGCCTTTGGTCTCCAAGAAGCAGCGAGGATTTGTATGCATGTGAAGGTGTGTGTGTGCAACTCAGTCACCACACAAATAAAAAAGGAAATTCACTCTCAGGGTTTATGAGGGGAAACTACGGGTCAGAAGTTTCCTGATTTCAAAACAAATCACACAAAAGTGCTGAAGCTGAAACATTTAGATTCTGAAAAACTGAAGCTCATTAAAACCCAGGATCATTTTTATTCTATAAAATTATTTATAACTAATAATTATACTTGGATGAAGTGTATTGTTATATAAAAAAATCTGTGGAAATTCAGGCTTTTTTTAGACACACAGTGAAACACTGGTCAGAGGGCAGACGACCTGAGTTTTTTAAAACACAGGCTCCATTTTAGAGCTCAGTTATGATTTATACCTAGATCACTGAGACAAATGTCCAGATTGAAAACGTATGTTTTCTGGCTCGTGTCTGTAGAGATCATTAAAATATGAATGTTCCTCAGTTATTTGTTGTTGTGGTCTAATGAGTAGTATCTTAATGGACATTTAACTTGTTGAAATGATCTGCAGACTCCAAAGATCTGATGGTAAATGATGCAGAAAGCATAAGGAGCTCATACTTTTTCCCACTGGGGGGCACTGTTGAAGCAAACACAAGCGTCTCACACCTAATCTGCCTCACTGTCCAAAGGCCGGTTCAAGCACAGCCCTGCCTTGGTCATTTTTTTTGGGGGTTGTATCTTCTTAAACTACTGTTTGTTCCAGGAACTGCTGCAGCAGTAAGGTCTCCATTTTCCCAGCCCTTCTGTGTTTGGCTGTGGCCAAAGGCTTAAGAAAAGGATTGGAGAAGAGTTAGAAAGTACCCTATAAGCGTGTGTGTGTGTGTGTGTGTGAGTGTGTGTGTGTGTGTGTGCGTGTGTGTGTGTGTGTGTGCGTGTGTGTGTGTGAGTGTGTGAGTGAGTGCATGGCCGCTTCATTGTGTTTTAACCTCAGCATATTCCACGTTCATCCCTCTCCCTGGAGATCCCTCGTCCCATGAAAACCACATTCGACAGTTTGTTTCTTGCTGGACTGTGTTTACTGTGGGAATGTCTGTCCTCAATTTCAGGCATAGATATGCAAATCACACAGGAGTTATTAATCGGAGTGTCACAGGGATTATGCAAATGAGTAAGAAAGAGCGGCGAGAGGCGGAGAGGAAAGAGTCTGGACGTCAGCAAACTTGTGTTGGCATTCACCACAGGGAGATAGTTTTGTTTGAACGGGCTGGATCGCGGCTGTGATCGCCGCTGCTCTGGCCTGACGCACACGGTCCTGGTGAAAAGGTCGTCTTTATGTCGGGGCCTGTCGCAGTAATGATGATCTGTTGTTTCACAGGCGTTAATGTCGATTTCCCTTTTGGATAACTCGGCCAACATTTTCTCGTACAGCAGATGTCGATGTGACAGCTTGCACCAACATTAGAAACCTGTGTAAACATTAATTCACAAATACAAACACAAATAAAAATGTAAAAGGAAACGTAGATCAGAAAACTTTATTATCATCAAGATACTTTCAGCAGAGCCCGAAGTTCCACACAGTTCATCTTGATCACAGATCAAATGTTCATGAAACGATGTGACCTGCAGGAGGAGATCGGTTCAAACGCAGTGTGACGTACAAGAATCTTTTATTAAACAGCTCTGGAAACTGTCAGTTAATATCAGTAACGTATCAGGTCCTATGGAGCTACGCTTTCACAGGTTTGCAGCACAGGTGCACGGCGTCCTATCAACACCTATTCAACGGCCAACTGTTTGCTGGGATGCATTCCATTAATAAACACACTGCAACCAGTGTCTGCCCACTTTACATCGACATTTTTATCTTCACAGTGAATCACAGGGCTGATCGTCTCATAGTGAAGAAGCTAGAGACAAAGTTAGAGACTAGCTGTTGGACAAAGGGGTGGAGACCAAAGTCAGAGCCGAATGGAGAGTAAATACAGGACTGACAATCCTGAGGCAGCCACATGAGCATGGCCATATCAACTGTAAAGGGCCATAGCATTTCAAACAGCACGCAGCCACTCGTGTTAGTACCTGGACAGAGAAACTACACGGATGTTAATGTTGCTCCATATCTGCTGGATGTGGAAAGACACAACACGTTTGCTGTATCAACTCTGAAGATGCTGACATGAAATGTGAGCATTGTTTTCACAGCTGGTTTAACAATGATACCCCCATCACCCCCATCATACCCCCATCACCCCCCATCATACCCCCATCACCCCCCCATCATCCCCCTACCCCCACATATGTACAACACACAATCTTCTGCAACAGGAAAGTTTCTCATTATCTTTTTATTCAAGAAAAGAACATGTTAAGAGGTAAACTAATAAATTATCAACAATTTTCTTTATAAGTAAAAACAATAATAAAGTGAAAAGTGATTCCTTTGTGATGAATATGGATGGTAGCTCTTGAGTAGTGCACTGTGTGAGTGTTTTCCACAAGTGCCACAGGATCCCTGGTGGCGAAGACCACCTCTACACCTTAAAGCCCATTTCCACTTGTCCCTAATCTAGCTGTGGGACTTTACAGATTGGAAATAGATCACACGAAGAAAGCTGGGATACCTGCAGTGATTTTTTCCCGCCCTGGTGGATGATTATTGGCAGGTTTTGGGGCCCTGCCGCGAAGGGTGAACGAATGCGTTTCTGCAGATGACTGTGAGGCAGGGAAAGATTGAATTCTCACTCCCTTCCATCTGTGTGTGTGGTGGGGGAAACGGGTGAGTCTCCTAGAAATAGGCAGTGATAGATGAGGTACATGGAAGAAGACAGCTACCCCTGCTCTCCAGCCTGGCTGAATCAGGAAACTGTCTGCCAACTAAATGCCTCCCCCTCCTTCCCTCCCTCTCTCACACTCTCATTATAATTTTCTCCCTCTCCTCTTGGCCTCGTCTCTTCCTCTGCTTACGAATCAATCGTTTTGTTAGTGCTTACCAGACAACAGATCTTAAGTCATTATGAGATTGTGCTTTATATCACTGCTTAATGAGCACTACACCCACTGCAAGCGTTCCAGGCAGCAGCTAATGGTCAGAAAAGCAGCACTTTCTTTTACTTGCTTTTCTCTGAGAAAACATCTGACTTAATTAAAATGTTTACATGCTGTGGATGATGCAACTTCATGCAATTGATTTCTGTCAAAATAATTGAATAATAAAATCATTTTTTTTCAGTATTTCAAATTCAAATGCTGATAAAAGCAAAGCAAATGTGTTCAGACCTGTTTTCGGTCTGAGTTTCCCGTACGACCGAACAGCTGCGACACCACCTTCTGGAGCTGCTGACCCTAAAACAATTTAATTAGTGTGAACTTCAGTGGCGTTTTGGTGTGTGCTGATGGTCTGGATGCTGGTGCAGAGGTTTTCCTGATGGAGACATTCCTGTTTACGATGCTGTTACTGACATATTCCCTCTCATCGAAAAATCTCACTAAGTCACCATTTTCTTGGGTGGATGGCCAAGACACCAGGATCCACTGAGCCAGGCCAGAGGTCAGCTAATGATGGGTGGCAGCCATCTTTGGCCTTTGACCTTTGAAAAGGCTCCTCTTTGAAGCCCACTTCTCCAAAGTAAATGTTGTTTCTGGTCCTTTCAGCCATGGCTCTGCTCAGGCCTCTGGGTGCTTCTTTATTCATTGCTTGGATAAATGTACATGACCCCTTAAAATAACAGGAGCTGCCCCACGGGGCACATTTGAGCGATGTGACATTCCAGCTAACCTGAGATGACTTTTAAAGAACGGATAAGTGAAGGACAGTAGGAGGATGGAGGGAAAAGATGGAGGATGTGGGGGATGGAGAAACAGGCAAAATCAAATCAGTGTAAGCAGAGAGGTTAAGCAGAAAAGGTTAGAGACAAAATATGAGTCTAAGATGAAACAAACATGACGTAAGTGCTTTTCCTTTGTGCGGCTGTGGAATGAAAGATCTCAGTTTTTGACTCGAGCGCCTGTCGCTTTGTCTGGAAGAAGCTCTCGCTGTTGCCTGTATGCACACACTCACACTCTCCACCAATAAGGGAGGATCCTCTCACAGTAATTGAGACATACACACTTGACGGCTCATCATTCCATAAAACACCTAAATGCAGCGTTTGAATTTGCATGCAGCTAATGCAGGGTCTTCTGTCAAACACACAGGCGAGCTCTCATCAAGGATTCTGTATTTAATCAGTGGAAGTTAATGCTTTACAAACAGTCTCTGTAAAATGTTAAGCAGAGTTCCTAATTAGCCTATCGTGCAGTCATAATCACTTCAGAAATAAATTAAGCTGAAGGTATTTCAGCGAGCTAATGACCTGCATTGGTCCTCACAGCCACCCTCTTCTGCTAAGCTGTCATGTTCAAAGAGGAGCAATGAGTAGCACTTACTTTGTTCCTAACCTCCTGCTCTGTGACTCTGCAGCTAAATATACTGTTCTTCATCTGTGTGTGCACCAGAGAACTAACCACCGCCCGCATGTGTGTTCATGTGCTGTGTGTTATTTGGACTTTTAAAGCTTCCTGCTTCTCTCTTGTTATGAGGAACTGCCAAATGACTGTGCTTCATCGGAGCTCTTTGGTGGAATGCCTTCGGTTTTACTCGTTTGATTTCGGATTAGCAAACTGTTTGGATTTCTGAGTTTGGTTTTGATCATTTTAATTTCCATCCCAGTGTTTTCTTCAGCATTCAGACTGCACTAAACGTTTGTTAATGTATTTCGTATTTGATTGCAGCTAATGATAAGCTACACTAATAACACTGTGATAACTGTTAAGTCAAGTGAGATCTGTTGATGCTGCCTGTCTGTTCTTTCAGCCTTTTATTTTGCTAAATAATGCTGTGCTGTTGTTTCACAGCAGACATTTTGACGTGTCAGGACACAAAAAGCACAGGTGTAATTAATATCATTACATGTAGCTTTGCCTGTTCCAGAGTCTTGTAATATTCACACTGGCACACTTCATTGACTTGGCTTATTGAGAGTGGAAGACATACTCAAACCTTCTACTTAGGTAATAATAGCAATACTACAATGTAAAACTACTCTTTAACTAGAAAAGGCTTCCGTTCAAAATAATAATTCAGTAAAATTGCACCAGTCGCAAAATGTCCTTTAAGTATCAAAGGAAGTTATTATTCACAATGGCCCCTTTCAGAAGTAAATTATTATTATGCAGCATTTTAATGCTGGTTGAGATGAGTTTAATCCATCTACTCCACACAGGTGGTCCAGCCTATAACACTGCGTCATACTGTGTTTTATTCACTGATCGTGTTTCGTATGTAAAATAAGTATCTTCAAAGTTACTAGAAATCCTCAGTGCAGCAGTCAGATAAATGTGGTGGAGGAAAACTAAGAAAAATGTTAATATTAAGGTAAAGTACGTACAGTTCACAAGGAAATTTACTTAGGGGGGGGGGCGAATTTTTTTGTACCACAACCATTTAGGCATAAAATTCTTACATTAAATTAGGGCGTGGTTACGTTGAATGACATCACCATAGACAGGCGCTGGCAGTTAGCTCTATGCTAAAGCATCGGCTGGGCTAGGCGGTTACATCCAGAGGCCTCCGGCTACCTGCCTACCTACCAGCGGTGGACAGGGGCTGCAGTGTCCGTGTTTGTTTGCCAATGTTCGGATAGGTTTCTGTGACAGTATGGCTTGTTGTAGTGTAGACTGTACTAACCGACCGTCGAAGGAGTCTGTGCTGCAGGTTTTTCGGTAAGTAAATTTCTCACTATTTTACCTGGATGTTTGCGCTAATTAGCATGTATTAGCATATTTTGCCGCTAGCTTATGACTCCATTGCCGATTTCTGGTCGCTGCTGATACAGATAGAGGACCGGAGCAGCTAATGTTAGGAACGCTGCTGCGGTGTGTTCCGTGCTCTCAGAGTCCGTTTATTGTGTGAATACTAGGCTACAGTTTTATTTGGTCTCATTTTTCTGTTTAAAAAGTCCGACATTGCATGGACAGAGCAGCTCCGTCAGTCAGCGGCTGCTGTTGTTTGTGTGCTGCTGTAACTGTAAGTGGATAGTGGATGGAGGCAGCGGTGAAAGCCGGTAAATATTAAATATTGCTCCGAGCTAAGTGGACGGGTTCTCGGCCGGCTGACCCGTAGAGTAACCGCCTCTTCGTCAAATAGTGGGAAACTACACTCCCACTAAAATCCAAGATGGCGCAGCTCAAATGCCCATGGTTTGGTCACAAAACCGACTCCCCGAAACCAATTGGTGACGTCACGGGTGCTACGTCCATGTTTTATACAGTCTGTGGTCCAACCATATCATGACTGACGTAGTGCGAAAAGAAACGACACCGCGGAACTCGCCTGAGAATCATCACGTTTTTAAGTTTACCTCAGTACCACAGTGATTTCTTGATAGTTGTCAGTACAATCTATGGTAAGTTTCAAACAGGAACTGCTAATAACGAATTCGGCGCATTAAAAGAGCATAAAAGTGATTCACCGAATGTACAGTAACCTGAAATCACAATGAGTTATCTTACGTTTAGGTGTAGAAGCGGGGAGAGCTCAGGGCGGGTTCTGGACTCTTATTGGACGCCTTCCTGTCAGGCACACCTGGCAGCTGCTCTGTCTCCTCTGAACCTTCGTTTGTGAGTTTGAAGGTGAATAAACACGACGTGTTGGTCTCTGTCAATAAGTAAGTTAAAAACAAGTTTTGACCGTTTCTTTCTTAATTGGTGCTCATTAATGCAAATTAGCTGAGAGCGGGGAAACATGGCGGCGTTGTCGTGTTTGTTTCTGGGGTCAGTGTGTTGCTCAGCTTTAGCCTTGAAACCATGAAATGTGTATGTGGAGAAAATGTTGAGCAGCTGTGTTTAGGCTCATACTGTGGTTAAAGTGACTGTGTCTCCATCAGAGACAGAGACAGAAGCAGGAGGAAGGAGGACCTGTGCTACTCCTGAACATCAGCCAGGTGTAACAGGTAAGACTGAATCAGACACCAGCTCTTACACCTGTAATCTGTTAAGCACTTGTAATCTCTGTTTCTTTTGTTAAAATTGGAATTTTTATGGAATTTTTTGGGTTAAATGAAAGTTGTGGACTGTGCTGATCTGTTAGTTAATACAATAAGAAAAATTGTTTATTGTTTGAAACACACACCATCATCCAGGTGGATTTTAAAGTACAGGTTGTGAGTGTATGTGTGAATGAGAGTGTATTTGTTAGGACATTTGTCATGTGGTGTAATGGACCAACATCAGAATGTGTCACACAGGCAGTGGTGGGTGAGTGATGGAGGACAAACTTAAAACATGATGTATGAATTCAAACAGAAGGGACAGTTTGGTGTTTTAGCTCACAGTTATTTTCATTCTCACATAATCTAATGTGATTTTTCTAATTAATCAGTTAATGGTTGAGTCTATGAAATGTCAGACAGTTGAAACAAAGAAAATAGTGAAATATGTCTGTGAGGAGGTGGAACCAGAGAATAATTCTGTGCATGGGATGATTGTTTCAGCTTCTTCAGTTTGTCAGGAAATATTGAAGTTGGTTTGTTTTCAGAAACATGTTTAAGGTGCGCGGGTTTGTTTGATTGAATGACAGCAGCGTCCCTGAAGGAGTCGTCAGTCCGTGGGACTTTGATGAACCACTGCTAACTAGTCTGACTAATTGCAGATTTGTTTGTTCTGCACCAACATCACCCAGAGAAATTCATTTATTTCTCAGCCTTTTCTCTCAGTCTCCACAGAGTTTCACAGAGAACTTGGGAGGTGAAAGCTCTTGATGCTGAAATGATGAATGTAAGCAGCCATGATGTCCAGAGAGATTTCAGAGGGAACATCAGAGATGCATCTAAAGCTTTGGCCTGAGCTGAATGAGTCCGATGGCTTCACTTCCTGGAAAGCCTTGTTCCACCTTCGCTAGCTGTTCGATCATACACACACACACACACACACACACAGAAAAAGCTTTGATTATTGAGAAGTTGCATCGTCCTCTGTAGTTCAGCCCTGTTACTGGCTTCAGCTTTAAAGCGTTCAGGCCTAAAAGGAAAAGCTCAGTGAAAGGAGGCAGCTTTGACAGTGGCTCTCTGTGAAAGGATGTGATTTTCTGATGGTGGGATCACTCCACTCTGTAATGATGTGGACAGGAAATGCTGATATGTTTATCACTCAGATGTGGGAGCCGACATCACAGCCTCACTGATGAATTGTCCACTTCAGTTACTGATACACAGGCGTGTTTTATCATGTGCTCTCTGTGTTTCCTGAAGCGCAGCTTGGTTCAAGGAGACGCTCGTTGTGATTGGGCCACAGCCTCAGCCCTACGTGCTGTTTAAAAATGAAACCGTCTCCATTATTTGTTTTAAACTGTTCATTTCACAGCCATGTTTAATTCTTTAATTCTTCCTGGACTGAGACGTTGTCATAGAGACAGTCTTAAATGGAAACTTGTCTCCAAATCCTGAGGGTTATTGTGACACAGTGAGCTGTCTTGAATTAAAGGACCCGCTCCACAGATTTTCCATGTAAAGTAGTGCAGAGCCCGTAGAGACTGTAGTTTAATGTCCTCTGTCTAATTTGGCTAAGCTGTCAGAGGAAACATGCAGTTATTGTATTCAGTATGAATGTGATCTTCTTGGATGTTTTATCAATCAAAAGCACAAACATTAACCTCGTCAACTCCAGCTGCTCACGAAGTGTAAAGGTGTGTGCAGGTTCATCACCTGAGAGCTTTGTATTTCACCGTGAGTCTCTTTTAACTCTCATTCAGTACGAAGCACTTCACCAGTGAAGAGAGAGGAAGCACACCCAGAGCGTGTCCACACCGAGCGGAGCCGCCATCAGCAGGATGTGTGTGACTGGAAGCAGCTGAGAGGAGCCGCACAAGTCTGGAGGCTTCCATCTCGACACGGTACAGTCACTTTTCATTCTTCACACACACCCTCCACTTTACACACTGGTTGCATAAAAAGATAATTTAATTTTACACCAAGGATTTTTATCAGCACTTGCTGCTGACCCACACTGCCATTATGGTGCTGATGATAATCAATCTCAAATCAATTAGGCGGTAATTGCTGAGTCAATGGGGGAGGCTGGTTAAATATTGATAAGTGTCTAAAAGGCCCATCAGGCTCTATTGACAGCTCAGGGAGACAGACAGCACTGGTTGAGCTGAGGTGGGAGGGAGCACTGATGGAGAGATGGCTTAGGGGCTCGGGTCATGTTCTCGACTCAAGATGGCCACTGTGCTAATCGATGCCAGCCTGCCCTCTCCCCGGCTGCAAGCTCTGCTCATAACCTTGGTATTACTGTTGGAAGTAGCTGCTCTACAGTTACCGAACTATCAACCCTGTAACCTTGATAAGAGAAGAACGGCCTCTGCTGCTCCACACGGTTGTGTAAACACACAGTGGTGTGTCTAATGTTTTTATAGTTTGGTGGAATTTGTGTTATGTCTGTAGATAAATGATAAATCAGAAACAGAGATATTTCCGGCGCAGCTTCAGTTGCACAGTAACAGTTCACCTGTGGAATAATACATTTTTTAGACCTTTTATCCTGTTGTATGTGAGTGAGGCAGTAACAACGTCGAGACCAATGCAAGACGCATTCTTTGCAATTAAATCCTTGTGGGACAGCGTCGTCCTCTGTGGATCGGTGGTTTATAACCTCAGGTTGGACCAAACTGAGCTCATCTCTGTAAATTTAGATTTCACTGTGAATATGTCATACTGTCTGTGCCATACTGTGAGTTATAGCTTCACTGCTGGCGTGTTCTCTCTCTAACTGCTTGTCTGAGTGGAGTGAGTGGACCTGCTTTGTACAGCATGAGGCTGGATTATTGGCCTGATGATGTTCATGGCAGCACAAGCTGTTCCTCTACTGGTTGAGCTGTATTTATCTTTGACACTTTTCATTGAGGAGAGTGTCTTCATGCAGACATGTAGACGTTCATATAAACCTTGGACGATTAATGGACTCTGTCAGTGCTCTGCCTGAGCAGCAGGTTAATGTGTGGGTTGAGGAGGATGTTGCTGGTGTGTTATATGTGTGATATACAGTGCATGGTGGCTCTTGTTGCTCTTGAATGATTGGCCTGTTCTATCTTGAAGCTATCTACCTAAATAGCAGTGTACAAGCTCAGCTGTCTGAAGGAGTGATTGTCTTTGAAAATATTACGCCTCTGCTTTTTTCCTGGATTGTGTGTGTGTGTGTGTGTGTGTGTGTGTGTGTTGCTCACGATTCAAAATGAAAAGGCATTCATTTTCAGCATGTTGATAAAATCTTGGGACCTTACAGATTATTTGGCGGTATCTGTTAGCTGGTGTCTCCATATGTTCCGTGTGAAAGTGGCAGTGGGAAACAGAAGGAAAAGTCCTGTCAGATCAAACGTCCTGTGTCCATCCTGCTCACAGCTGTAATCATTTTGAAAGATGCAGGATATTAATCTGTCCAGCACTGACACCAACGCTGGTATTGTCAGGCTCAGTTTCTCTGTCAGAGTAAACTGAACTGTAAATATCAAAGTACAGTATCAGAGCTGTGGTTTGAAGCCCTGTTAGCAGCACCACAGTCGGAGCCTTTTCCAGTTTGACTTACATTGAGTCTGAAGCTTTAGAGGGAGATGAGCAAGGACTTTGCCCTAATTATCATGCTGGCTAAACATGCTGTGTCGGTTAAATGGTGTTTGCAACAGGCGCAACCTCTGGCTGCTTATTGCAGCTACTTCCTGACACTCCCAATCAGTGTGATTGATTGGATCCCAGGCCACTCCCTGACTCTGATTGGCAGCTTGATGACAAGGGGGGAGGAGAGTAGCAAAGGGAGACAGGGAATTTTATGGTGCTTAGCTAATCCAGAGCAACTTTTTGCTCCTAAAATGAATGTGTGCGAGCGCCTCAGTTGTTGGTCTGCAGCAAAGGCAGCATCGGAAAAATATTCATCCATAATAATCTGTCTGGGCGCTTTTCTTCAGCCCTCCCAAAACTGTCACATCTATCAAGATTAGGTGAGTGGTGGAGCCCAATTCCCCCTTAAAATGAATCAATCTCACTGAATGCCTGCAACGACTGATGCCCACTGTCCGACTGACTCGTGGTATAACCACCTCTGACAAACATCCAGGGCTCGTACCAAACCGCTGATTAGACAGCCGAGTCATCCATCTTCTGAAGACAGTGCTGACAGTCATGTTAGCATCCATCTGCATTTGTTTCTCATAGACAGTTAACAGCATTAGCCTTTTGAGAAGTGCTGTTAGCCCGTGATTTTCTATGAGCCTCTGCTATTTACAATCCTAAATCAAAACGAGGGGAGATCACTGGCAGAAGGTTTGGTGCTGACCCTTCCTTTGTGTCTTCGCTTGACTTTTCCTAAAGTCAATAAGACTCCTACATAAGATATTTATATACAGCCGTGCAGCCATGAAGCAGTTTTCTTAAACCATTTGCAATGAGCCTATAATCTGTGACGCAGCGTGTGCTGTTATTTGCCGGGGCTTTGCTGCCTGTTTTAAAAGGTAACGGCGATGATCTTGATTAAATTCTTTGAATCCCATTCATTTGACAGAGCCCTTTGTCAGCTCTCATCTTCATCTTCCATTCTATTCACATGTGTTGTCTTCACATAATATCCTTTCAGTGATAAATAGGATCTTTATCATTTTTCGTCTGGATCCCAATGGAGTAAATTGTTTGTAATCAGAGAATTAAAGGAGCATTTAATCTTAAAAGGCTTGTCGTGTGGAATCGCTTTGATGTGAGCTAATTCAATATGTACGTAACCTGAGGGCACTTTAGATGGAGATTGGGGTTGAGATAAGATGTGCCTTTGGAATACTAGTGCCGAGTTGGCACACCCAGTGAAGACTAATCGTGTAAAGGAAATCTTTGCTTTGAACCCTTCTCGAGAATATGAATAAGATGAATTAACAGCAGCAGATTGCGTGCCGCCACAGGACCTGAGCCAGAGCTGCTTGTGTGTTGTAGCAAGACTTTGAATAAAAGAAGCGTTACATGAATCAGAGATCAGAATTTGGAAATATTTTAAGAGTTTGAATCATTTTTGTTTTGACATTTTCAGTGTCATAATTACTATGGTTGGTTCTGATGTGATTGGAATCTGGGAGAATTAGTGCAAAACAGTTTCTCCTCTGTTATGTTGAGCTGAATTGCTCATGAGCACGGCAGCTAACTCCCATATGTTCTGCTGAGCTTGTTAGTGGTCGACAGTAGAAGATTGTGATCGTAGCTGGCTTCGTGCAGGGTGAATGTGTGTAACTGTGTGCACTGAAGTGTACTTCTAAAATGAGACTGCATGCTCAGCAGACCTCTGCCAGGTAGATAAATATTTAAAAAAAAAAAAAAAAGCAATAAAATGATAACTCAGGGTCTGTAAATACAGTTTTCAGTCCACAATTGAACAAAATGAACATAATATCTTGGTGGGATTGTAGATCAACAGCGACTCGGTCGGAGAGTTTGAAAGTAGTTTCATTTCTGACTAAATTTCCAGGTTTTACTGTAGAGGAAGGAGGAGAGAGAGGCCTGAGCCGAAGGTGCACGGGAGGGGATGAGGTCTGCAGATGTTCTCGCACTCACAGCTGTCTACAAATAGAGGTCGACAAAGGTCACAGTTTATCAGGCGTTTTCACTGGCACACTTTCTGTGAGGACAAATTCAGACGCTTTATTCACACAGTTTTCTTATGAACTCTGTGATATGTAAAAAGTAAACATGAATAAGCATCCACACACACGTGTAAAACACAGAGGGGTTCAGTGTGCCACAGAAATGAACAGTTTACCAGACCATTAACACAAACACTGGACTGCTGAGGAGGGAAAGGTGACATGTGATGTGACTGGGAGCAGACTGACTTCTACAAGAACGGCCATTTGGTGCAATTCTAATTAATCCACTAACTCTCCACGGGGCTGCTGTTAGCACCACAGCCGCTCACACAAACTTAGTCGGCCAAGGACACAGGCTAAGAGGAATTTAATCAATGTGATGGATAACATTTGTCTTTACAGCTCTTTCGGCAATTCCCATGCTAACCATTCGAGGCGACAGTACCTTTCCTTCCAAATGTTCTTTGCTTTTTTTTCTGCTGGCAAGGAGTGAGGTAAAGTAAAATCTAAAGACAGGAAAAAAGTAGAGCCGCTGGGGGGGCTGGGGGGGGGTCACAGTGGATTAAATGGAATACAACAAAAAGTATACATTTGGAAAGCTTCCTTTTTATTAGAGCTGTGAATCAGTGGCACTGTGCAGCCTCTCTGGGACATTAAACACTGATAACCACCCAGTTTAGAGACCACACGTTACTTTGCCTTCTCAAATCTGTATCTGTAGACTTGAACAACTTTCATCCAGAGCCAGAAAACAAACAGCCAAGACTGTGATGTGTGATGCAACCAAGATGTACAAGCAGCCCACTGACAGCTAACGAGAGGCTGAATTTGTGTGGCTCATTATTTTCCCAGAGTTTAAACGTTTGTGTCCCAGGTTTATTTGCGTGCACACACTCTCACCTTTTACATCATTTCAGAAGCTGCTGCTTTGATGTAACTGTACAAGGAAGGATTCACACGCTTCTTACTCAGGGAACAGTATTGATTTATATCTTCCTTCTCACCTCAAACTGTTGTGTCCTAGAACACCAAAAATGCATTTCTGAATAGTCAGGCCCAGCAGTCTTTTTTTCAGCTCCTACCACCACTGACATCAGAGCCCTTTTTCAAGACTTATTGATTCATCTTTGCTCTTAATGTTATAGAGTGGAAGAAGAGAATAAACTGTGCATTTGTTGAAATGGTCTTTATTAGCTTTTCTTTGGTATTTTTGAGCAAACTAACCATTAGAAAACATTATAATTTCCTTTCCAAAGTTTGGTTTCTGCTCAGTTAAAGCAGAATAGAGGCACATTTGGCTTTCATGCAGCTTTAAGCACAATAAATCCTGTTATGGATAATGATAAGTGTCTTTTTGTTGCTGAGTGATGGTTAATCTGTGACTGGCAAGAGATGCAGCCTTTTGGGGCCTTAATGTAATTAGTGAAATTGCAGTTTATATTCTGCCATCGCCTCGTTTCACATGTAGAAAATGCATTGGAAGATGACGTGACTGTGATTTCCCCAGAATGACTGGGGAGTGGGCCTTACCTCATGCTGCATCATAAAAGCCAGTGTGTGGCCCATATGGTCGCCGTCACACACAGGGCGAGTGGGGGCCATATTGGCAGAAGGGTGGCGGCTGTTTTAATCAAACGGCCCCTCCAGCTGTTGCCCACCGGGTGAATTGCAAAGTGTCTTCTACCGACGCAACGCGGCGGTGAAGGAGGGGTGGCTCCCTGCGTGTCAGCTGTTCTTTATTGAATTTCACAGTCGTGCCGGGCTTTAACAAGGCTGCAGAGGAAGCTGAACTCAGGACAGGGGGCTGTGTTATCGCAGCACTGTGTAATCATGGGAGCTGATGGAGGGCTTTTTTTTGCTGTCACAGGGCGCCTCATGCCGCGCTGCCTGCATTAGCCTGCACACATATGAGACTGATCGGGTGAATTCGCATCAGGCGTGTGCTCCTGTGCGCTGTCATGCGTGCAGCCGTTCCCTCCGCCCCTCCACCTGAGTCTCACACAGGTAGCAGCAGTTTGGAATATATGTAGATAAACATTACAAACACGGGTCCAACAGGTTTTGACAAAGATTAGATGCTGCTGTGTGTATCTGTTGGCACCAGTGGTGCAGTAAAAATGAGAAAGCTGGGATGAATTACAATAGCATGAACAACAACAAGCAACTTTCAGATAAGAACCTTGGAGAACAAAAGAGTCAAACTGTAAGTTATCCTGACATTCACATGCGGTGGAGAACAAAGGCAACATGAGAAAAACACGGTGGAAAAACAGCGGCCCGTCATGAATATTTATATTTACAATTGTTTGGAGTCTGGTGGTCTCATTCAGTGGAGCAGAAGTGTGATTGACAGCCGGATAGCAATGGCGCACCAATCAATCAACCACTTGAATGAGCGGTATTCCCAATACCATATGCTGCCGACGTGTAGGACACTGGACGCAGCACCGTCCTGCATTTTTTAGAATCATTTGAATGACTAACAAGACCGACCAGGCGGGCGCTCGTGGAAAGGGCTGAATATTCAGGGAAAATGTTAATGCATCATTTTATGGAAATTAGGCACCGAGCCAAGAGGCAGCAGATTCATAAACACCTGTTTGCTTTTGATGTTTTGTCACAAACCCGCTGCCATTTCAATCTGCAGAGTGAAGGCTCTGCTTGTAAGTGAGGGACATACTCAAAAATATAAGACGGAAGAAGAAGAGTGTGTGTGACTCAGGCTGTGTCTCTACTGAGTTAATGGATCTATAGGAGGCACGTTAGCAGGATGGTACAGTGATTAGCTGATCTTTACAGGACGGTTTCTTGAGAAGGGAATTCTTCTGTCCCTCCTCCAGAGAAGTGAAAGTCTGTCCTATGAAATATTCAAAAAGCTGTTTTTCCCTGAGATCGTAATTCATCATCTATATATAGCCTCCTTTTTATCACTCTTCCAGCATCACGGATGATTCCTGATTCCGGCAATGCATTTTTTTTTCCCAGACTTAGATGATGAGAAGAATTGTAGAGAATAAAATATTCATTTGCCTACTCATTCATTGTGGGGGTGTGTGAGTGTGTGCACGTGTGTGTGTGTGTGAGAGGGGGGGGGGCTATCATGTAAGTAGCCATAAATATCCAGTGAACTAAACATAGTTCAGGCAGAAGCAGCCAAATTGTGATTTCAGAGTCACTTTCAGATGTGGATGGTTACAGAAAGGCAGCAGTGCCCACGGTGATGAAGTGTGCAAGAAGCTGAAGCAGTTAAGATGGAAATATTAGACAATCCTGGTAATACCTGAGGGCCAGACAAAAATGAATTACATACTAACAGGAGCTGAGTTCTAAGGTAATCAACACCTCCACATGGTGAGGAGGGGCTGAAGATCTCAACATTTCCTGTGAAGTAGTCCCAGAAGGAAACTGCACAAATGACTCATTTTCCATCAGACCAACTAGCACCATACTCACATACAGTCACACATTATTTTAAAGACAAAGCGTCTGATCGTGTATTTCGATATTTTCAGCTCAGTGTCGATGTAAATACCTCGAGTCCGATGTAAAACCTGCACCCAGCGTACTGTGTTTCATAGAGGAGGGAGATTATTGAAACTATTTCTCTTATCTAGTCTTTACTGCTGTATCTTGCAAGGGATAGGGATGGACTGAACAAGGTACCTTCAAAGAGCTCGGAAGGCTTTGATGAGTCCACTTCCTCTTCCTCACGGATCAACAGGGCCGTGGCCTTTACTTGCTCCAAAGAAGACAAAGTCCTTCCTTGAACTGGTAATCAGCTCCTGGAGGAGAGCTTGAGCCAAGTGAAGGACTCGGACTGAAGAAATGAAATCACTACATGTGATGTGGTTTCGCAGTGTGACTTCTGATGCTCCGGTGTATTTCCAGGATCCTGGCTCTCTGTGGAGTTAAGGCGGGGGTATTATCTTTTATTAAAATAGATGCCTCCACAATTTATTTTTATCCTTATGAGCCATCTGGATATTGCAGGTCTTAAGACGTGATTGTGAGAAATGACATATTAGCATGAGGTTAATCATTCAAGACTGGCGACCTCACATGATCCGTGGTGTTAGATGACTCTGGCAGAAGCACGTGGTTCCTCAGAGGATCAGCTTCTCTTTTCTAATCAAACTTTGAATTCAGTTGTGTAGGTTTTCAGTTTGATGAACTCACTGAGCGACTGTTGATTGTCACTGCAGGTCTCTGCATAAAGGAGGTGGAGAAGCTTCTGACAGCTACAGAACAGATAAATGTGCAGATGATGGTGAAAGAGCTGCAGAGATTTCAGAAAATCTGAAGTGAAATATTTGGAAACAGTTTTTATTTGTGAAGTTTAATTGGCAGAGAGAGACTGGAGTCTCTCTGGTTAAAGGTTGGTGTGTAGTGTGTGTTGTACTGTGTAAGTATGTTGTGTGGAGTTGGGGGACATGTTGTCGACTCATTAGTTTTCTGGATTGAAAAATGAAAACAAACAAAGGACATTACTGAATCTTTTGTGGCGTTGGCTGACTGAGATGGAATAACCTGAAATTTGAAATGTCCAGATTATTCTCAGATGATGTGCCGTGGCTTTGAAAATAAATAACTCATTAAAAAAAAGAAATCAAAAGACTGAATCAGTCCCCGTTTTGTAGTAAATATGTTAAACTGATGTCAGTTACCTGCCAGTCGAGAGGCAGTTGAGTTCAAATGCACTTAAACACAAACAGGACGCGGCCTTGAGGGCGGGCGGACGTTTGAGTTGAGATGAGAGAAACTACAGGGAGCTCGCTGCACAGCCGGAGAGCAGAGGAGACCAAAGCAAACCCCCGTGTTGCTGGGTTGGAATCAGTGTCCCAGGAGACGTGTGTTTACTGTGGAATTTTTAAATGTGGATTTAAACAGACTCTGTTACAGCAGCACACGTGTGCCGAACCTTCACTGCCCCATTTTCAGTAAATTTAGTAAAACAAAGGATCTAACGTACGTTTGGAAGCAGCCAGGACTTCAGTGTTGTGATTTCCCTGCTGAGGTGAGGATGAGACACTTAAATCAGCCGGCGTCCGACAGAACTCTTCACCACAGCCCACAGTAAATAACCCACTGTAAATAAAGCAGCTGACCTGAATAACTTTAGGATGAATAACATACATTTAACAGCATATTTTAGAGAGAAAAGAGTTTCTAAAAATACAAGTCGGGGGTTTAGAGATGTTCCATCTGTTTGTCGTCTCCTTTAATTAATTTTCACAAACCTTCCTATCAATAGTGACTATTACTCAGATTTTAAAACTGAAATATTCCCAGATAATTGATGGAAGGCAGAGCTGAAATACAGCCACGTTAAATGCTGTGGAGTCTGTTATTTCATTATTTCAGCATCATTTCTTTCTTCCATTTGCATATCTTAAACAGATTCCTCCCGCTGACTGTGTAATTACCTGCTGCCTTAGTAAATCAGGTGCTAATTACATGCAGTTTGGGAGCGCAAATTAAATGAAAGGTGCAGCGCAAATTTACTTTGTGCTTTGACAGAGAGACATGGACCTGTCCCTCAGTGTCCGGTAGGTCTTTCCCTGGAAACATCCCCCTGATGCAGAAAGTGATGGACATCAGTTTGTTTGGAGGAGGAAGACCTGGGCACTGATCCAAGGCCACAGAAATTCATTCTTCATCACACGAACGTCCAGGGAGAAGGACGGAGTCACATTACTGGACACGGTGATTGACAGGTGATATCTAGGCAGTTGAGAGCTGAGGCGTGACAAGAACACGTTCACAACACCAAAGCTGCAAAATCAAAACAGAATCTCAGAAGTAAAAGCCGCGGTTTCATGGCTGCAGAGTTCTACTGTCGTTACTGTTAGTGCATCATGGGATCAGCGTCTTTACAGTAGGAAAGTAATCTCTCAGAGAATCTCACCTGGACAATTTCCTTTGACCACCGTGTGAGACACTGAGATATGAGAGCTGACAGACTGAGTGGAGTGGAAAGGAAAAGTGTAGCTTCACTACAGATTTCCCTGCAGACCCTCAGCACCAGGTAACACTGCTCTCCCACTTAATTGCACCTTCCAGTTAAGAGTCATTTTCTCAGGTCCAGGAAGGGACTCCGGTCTTGATTTGCTTTTAGCAACCCCTCAGACTGCCACAGTCTCCAGACAAGGCTGTATTAGACTTTAATTAATTCTGTGGCTAGCAATACTCAGAGGTAATGGCGTTGCAGGTATGCAGCTCACAGCAGAGGTCTGCAGCGCTGTAATGAATAACATGGCTGGGGTTCAGAGTGGATGTCTGGTGTGGGACACTGCAGGAGCTTGATTTGAGGAAATGCTGGAGGGACTGTAAGCTCAGAGCCACGTGTGGCTGAGAGAGCAGAGCTTTCCTGCTTTTTATAGATGCTGCTGGAGAAACTTCTTCTGTTTCCTGTGACTTTTGGATCATGAGCCATTAGTACTTTCCTCAGTCCTGCACTAATGTGTCTACACTGTCAGTGTGTAGATCCTGGCACAGTGGCTCTGTGCTGAGCACGTGACAAAGAAAGAAACCACTGGTCCTGGTTCAGCGTGTTCAGCTGTTAAAGCCAGATGTGTGAGGTCAGTCTGTCAGAGTGTCCACGACACATTAGATACCTGCAGTGATTTAGGCTCTTCTGTGTTTGTATGTTTAGACAACACTTCTCATCTACTCTCGCTAACTGTGTAGTATGAGACCATGAGATAATCACTGAATTAATCTCATGACAGAGATGATTTCTAACACATTGCCACACAGAGGATCATCACATCTCCACTAACTGAAACAATAAAACTTCACTCCGGTTGCACAGATCACGCTCTGCTGCTGGGTACGAACGTTTTCCTCCCACAGGAAAGAAGATGACTCACAGCTTCAGAGTGAAATCCAAAGAGTCTCTGTTAAACAGCGAAGTCAAAGCTGGGCTCAGTACCACTGCATGTTCTGCCTCTCAGGGATGGTAAACAGTTCACTGGTGTCAGCTCACAGGATTACTGGTTACTGGCTCTTAGATCAAGTAAGTAAATAAATAAAAATCAAAGGATTACTTCTTCTACTTCCTGTTACCATTTATAGCCACTGAAGTCCAAAGTTGCTTCATGCAATTTTAAATTCAGTGTTTTTTCTTGTTTTATAGAGCAGCATGTTTTTCCTCTTTAGTTTGCTTCATGTGATCTAATTGATCAGTAGAGTTGTGTGTCTAAGGCGTGTTAGGGTGGCTGGATGAAAGCAGCTGAGTAGTAACATTATGAGTTGTTCCTCAAAACCTGAAAATACGTTAAACTCTGTAACTTTGCAACCATAGATCAGTATCAGCCAAACACAAATGACCAATAACAATCTGTGACTGTGACAATGGGAGTAGTAGGAACAGGAAGTAGCAGTGAAGGTATTTCAGTAGGTGCAGCAGGAAAATCTCAGGTTTCAGTAATGACATTGTCGAAGGCTCTGCTCTTTTCAAATGTGTTCACAGTGAAAGGTTGACAGTGAGCCAGCCTGCACAACACCAGCTAAATGGAATTCAGCCATCGTTAATGTCATTACTCACACCTGTGGCTTCCGGTGGCAGCGGTGCCAGTGCTGGTACAGTGGACGTAACCGTCTTTCACCCAGCTCAGATCAGTCTACAGACCCATCAGTATTCGTGGCAGTTCTAACAGCAGTAGCGGTGGTGCCAGCTGTAGTATTTGTAGTATTGGTGGTATGAATCCATAGCTCTCTGTCCAACATCTTCAGCACCTGAAGAGTCTGTTTTTGCCGGAGGAGTTCGTTTGCAGGTGAACTTCTCTTTATGTGGAATTAACTTCCTGCAGCACAGCTTCTTCCACCGCCCACAGAGACAAACTCGGGGCAAGTTCTCTGGGTTCAACATATTATGTTCTCTGGCATTCGGGTCAGGAAGTGCTGAATATAATACTGGTAAATTCCTGGTGATTGGTTCCACAGTTTTAATCAGATCTTCTTGTATAAAGGTTTCAGCCAGCAGGATGCCACCTCTGTCCAGACTGAAGGTCACGGGGAATGTCTGAGATCAGCAGTGCTGGCAAGCTTAGGCAGGGCGCGACAGTGTGTAATCAGACGGGATTAAATTGAAACACATTTTGATTCACCTTCATCGTGGTAATTCTGCTCCTTTCAAAACACGCTGACTACTCCAGCTGAGGACAAACATCAGCAGCTGCTGTTTGTCCCCCGCACACACCCCATCCCCCTTTCTTCAGAAATGAAACCACCCCGCAAAAACACTGACCCACACACAGACGTCGTCATTATATACAATTATTTGCATACAGAAATGCAGGCGCACACACACACACACACACACACACACACACACGCGCAGCATAATCCCACTGAGGTTCATTTCTCCTGTTACAAAGATAGTGTTATTGATGTGATGGGTCACATTGCAATTTAGAGGCAATTAAAAGGTAATGAATGTGCTCAAATGAAACCTGTGTCTGGAGGGCATTTGCAGTGTATGGTAGAGATGATATATTTGAGTGTGTGTGTGTGTGTGTGTGTGTGTGCTGGACACAGCCATTCATGTAGCTTTAACCGGAATAAAAGATAACTCAGAGAAAAGTGCCTTTGAACATGGCAGCCATTAACACAACATTTTAATAGCTATGGAAATATGTAAATGCACTGAGTTTACATTCAATGCACACACAGTGTAACACAGTGCAACACACAGTGTAACACAGTGTAACACAGTGCAACACACAGTGTAACACAAACACGTACCTACATCATCTTCTTCCACCCCCTCAGACGCAGGCAGACCTGGTGTGGTGTGAGAGCTGCTGTGGGCCGAATCCCGCACACAGGACTAAACACTCTGGGACAAATTCATCTGGAACAATTCTCTTTTCAAGTGGAACAGTTTTTACTCTCAATTATCAATTAAGGACTTTGAGAAATTCACTTTGCTTCTCACTGACTGCATCATTTTGGGCCCAGTTCACTGGTGATGTGTCACCACTGAAGTTAGCAGAGGTGTGTGTGTGCTCCACTGTATGCTGGAGTCACTGAGGTGCTGTGTTACACACGTGTGATCTGGATTTTCTGAATGTTTTTTGATTGTCAGACCTGTACCTGCCTTTAACAGTGAAAACGCTGGTTGTGTCCTCTAAATATTCTAAACATATGAACACAGGATGTACTGTTAGCACACATCAGTGTTTAGAATTTAATTGGCTTCAGTGCTGAAACTGTGTGTACAACAAGTTTGATTGTGTCTTCTTATGATTATAATGCAGGTTTCTAAATGTTTTTGTCAGGCAGAGATGTGTTTCCCTAAAGGGGCAAAGCATGCCGTTATAAAGGAAGAACTTACAGCTGTATTACTCATTTTCATGTTCATTAGATCTCCCTAACCTTACACACCTAACCAGGTTTTACTTCCTAACCGCTCTCCTAGGTGTTTTTAATTAGTGAGGAATCCTCGTTATGTGAGGCAGATGGCACAATCCTCTGGCTTTTGTTAAAGTCACACTAATTAGGATTCTCAGAGAAGATGCGTCCAACCAGAATCCTTAATAAGGGAGCCTGCTTAGCCAAGTAATAAGAAACCTGATGTCTCCACGACAGTGCTCACCTTGAAACTTGAAAATAGAAACCAGTCCATTTTTCAGCTCAGACCTTTTGTCATTGCTTTGGGTTTGTGTGCGGGTGTTTGTGTGTGTGTTGCAGGTAAATGTGATAACTTTGAAGAGTCGGCCTTTTAGCTGCTGTGACACAGCCGAACGGTGTAAAAGCCGGTGATTACCCAGATATCAGCCGTTACATTAAACAGCAGTTGAGTCAGAAACGAAAAGCAGAGCACCAGAGAAAGTCCGCTGGCTTTTGTGTGAATGGAAATGTGTGAACCCCCCCACATGTCAGCTCTCTCTGGGCGTTCCAGCGCTTTGAAAGCAGGACTTTGAGGAAGATTTGTAGACGCTCTCATCTGAGTCCAGATACCTCGGTCTAAACAAGCACAGATGGCAAATTAAGGAAAATATGGCCCGAAATGAATCTAAGTTAATTCTGGCTCCTTCCTCTGAACAAGGTCTGAGAGGAAATGTTGCTGGTGTGGGGCTCTGACATTCTGGAACATTATCATACACACTCCATCACCGTCACCATCACCGTCTGCTGCGTCAAAATAAGAGTCATCCTTTTCAGAGACACACCGCAGACACACACTAATGGCTGATAAAGGCCACAGATATATAATATGCATGTGTGTGTGTTGCTGTTTCTACGTTGGCTGGTTTTCCACGATGCCCCCAGCAGCATGTCCATCCCCCCGTTCACTCGTAACAGTGCTGGATCACTCAGGCTTTGTGGATCCAGAGGCTGTGCACGTCTCTTTCCTCCAGCTTCTTCCAGCTCTTGTGTTGATGTTGTGACACCAGCCACGTACACTGTTTACGGGAGAGGTTGCATTCGCACTAATAAGAGGAGGACTGGAGAAACAGGGAGCAGTGCACTTATCACACCAAGCCTTTGCATAAGTTGAATCTTTAAGTTACCCTGTGGAGGTCTCCTGTAAACACAGTCACTCTGACTTGTTTCTCAGCGGATGCATTATGTATGTCTCTAACAAATGAAGGCATTTCCCTCCTCACACATTGTCAAAGGCAGTTTTTGGAATATTCTGACACGTTCACATCGGCAGGCCGTCGTCTTTCTCTTCCTCTGCTGGCACACCGTTTCTTGCCGACTCCCCACAGACTGTCGAGTGTGTGTGCTTGTGCAGACGTGAGAGCAGCGTGAGGTACAAACAGGTCACAGCTCTTCACTTTTATTGTTTGTGGTCTTATGCTTCTTCTCCCTGCTGCTGCAAAAGTAAGGAAATGAGAAACTGACATACCCACAAACACAAAAGTGGAGAATTCAGCTGTTCTGATACTTATTGGTTGCTTACCTTGGAAAAGGACAATATGTATAAATCTCTAGACTTTCCTAGTGTGCAGTCAATAATGGTTCAATAACTCCTCATCTCCCCTGTGTACTAATGGCCAGAGCTGGCTTTACAGAAACAAACAAGACTGTGCTGAGAAAGACAGCTCTATAGTCTGAGCTTCCTTCTTCAATTATGTGGTATTAAACAACAAAGACACACCAGTACAAAGCTGATTCATTTTCCATTTGGTCAGGTTAGAGTGCTTTGTGTTCGGCATCTCTTTTATTCTGCTTCAGTCGCTTTTTAAAAGAACTAATATGGACATCATAATTAGAGAGAATAATGCACCACTTAATTCAGTTTGCTTTTTAAGATGGAATTAATAATAGGAAGGTGAATGGAATTTTCTACCTGAATCATTTTCATAAATCTTTATAATGAAGTTCACTCCCCTGTTGGCTCTAAATGTCATACCTTGAACTCAGGAACATGGCGCCTTTCTCTCAAACCAATTAATCTTTAGGATGAACTCTTTCCCTTTTCCAATAACAAGCTCTCTATTATAGCCAGTTGTCTTTCTGACAGAGTTTCCCTGCCTTGTCTGTGATATCATCTTAATCTTACAGATGAGGAACAGTACTGCTGCCTGGATTTCACACAGACGTTCTCCTCCGCGGAGTGAAATGAACACAGAATGTAGGAAAGCATGCAGCAGTTTACAGCTTGAATTCCTGCTGTTCATAAAATAAAAGCCCAACATGTTGTATTGTGTAACCATAAAACAACACATTAAAAAATGGAAGGTGATAAATTTCATTGATTAACTTGGTCCCCGGAAATTCAGTCATTCAGTTTGAAACCGACCAGTTCCACGTCTCCTGTTCACAGTCAGGATCGCCGTCAGCCCTGCCTTCCATGTTGGCAGGGAGTCTGCACTGTACTGAAGTTTAAATAAAGTGTAAATGCCACTGCAGTTACTGTGGTCAGTTCCTCTCCAATGAACGTGACGACATGAGGAACCAGCAGCAGCTCAGCTGGATGACGGGGCTTTGAGGCCTGTGTGTGTGCAGACACACCACATGAAGATGACTCTTCATTGTCATGGATGTTTGTGTCCAGGCCTGGAACGAGCCTGAATTCACCTTGGACAGGAAGAGAGGAAGTACAGTCAGAGGATGCTGTGGGATGTTGTGGCAGATGAAGTATTTCATAATACAGATTTTAGGAAACTAAATCCCACTCAGCAGCTCTGTTTCAGGACCATCCCCCCCGAGCAGACACGGCTCGGATGTGAAGGAGATGCAGGTGGAACGTGCAGCAGCAGGACGTGAGGAGCGTAATGTTGGTTTCACGTCAGAGTTTGAAGATCTGCCCTCTGTCTGATGCACTGCTCTGCTGTCACTGTGGTGATGAGATTGTCTCACCTGGAAGAAGAGAGATTGAATCACAGGTGTGCAGAGTGTAGGTGATAGTGTAGGTACTGTGCTGTGCTGCAGTGAGCTCTGTGATAGGCTGATGGGAACAGGGAGTTTTGCCTGACACTGACTGTGCGACAGTATTTCAGTGCACCAACTTCAGACAGTTCTCTGTATAACATTATAAACTCTCTGACTCTCAATGGGATTATACTTGTTTGACTTACTTAATACTGATGTACCATCATCTACGAAAACATTTCACCTGTAACAGGTTACTTAGCACTTGACCCGCCACAAAAGCGAAGGCGAACATTTTGTTCCTCTTCCTGTTGGTCTGTTCTGCAGCGTTGTGGAGCGAGCCTTGAATTCAAACCCCTGCAGATAATTAGAGCATTAAGGAGACATGTATGAGGAGGTCTCACCTTTCCTCGTGAACCAGTTTATTTATTTTGAGGTAATTAAGCCACAGGTTGGAATAAGTTTACAGTCATATGGTAAAGGAGAGGAAACAGCCGGATGCACCTGAAGCCCTCTCTGAACTATGTGCTGTTATTTTGTCCTGAGAACAAATTAAATGCAATAACAGGAGGCCAATGCAAAGAGAGCGTGCCTTGCCCTTAGTTCAGCCACAATAAATAGCTCGGGCCCCCACCACATTCGTCATATTGATTTTTCTTTAATGATATGCACAAGAAAGTAATTTCCTTGTCTCTGCATTGTCAGCGGTGACTAATCAGATTTTCCTGAGACGACCAATTCCATACCTCAAGGAAATGCTTGGCTACAGATACTGGTCATCCAAGTGACACAGACATCACCTAACAGCTTGTACAGGTGCAATCTCTCTCTGCATGCAGGGCTGGAATACTAAGTGTGTACGACCCACACTGTGTCCTTGGTCTTTTAAAGCAGCCTGTGCAGCCAAGGCAAGGCACCATGAGCACACATACGATATGACCAGTGCACAGAATCCTGCTCTGTTTGGAAAGGAGCAAATATTTCTGCTCATTCTTCAGATGCATTCATGTCCACATATTTATTTATGTGCTCTGAGGGGAAAAATAACTCCATCGGTTGTTTGCGTTTCCCACCTCGAGCAGCAACGAGAGACACAGCAGCTCACAAAGAAAACCGACCTCAGTTCATTACTGCACGTTTGTTTTTACAATGATCCATCAGCAGAGAGGCTCGAGTCAGGTTTTCATTGACCAATAAACAACGTAAAAGCCAAAACCTCCAATAGTTTCTGTATTGTTTGTGGGATTTTCATATACTTGTCTTCAATATTTAACCTTGGCCAAGTGAAATTTGAATATCTAATCAATCATGCCATATTAAAGTTGAATGCTAATCGCCATCGGCTCATTACTATTTCACGAGGCGGCTCCATTTATGAAATGTCACTCAAAATAGTGTACCCACAAGCCAATCGATTTCAGCCGTCTTTCCGTCTGAATGTTTCATTTGCTGTAAATACAGAAACAGAGAGATATGGATTGGGGGCAGGCAGTTGGACGCCCACATGTGGTTTCTGTGCTGGGTGGGGGCACACTGAAAAGGCATTGATCAGTGGTGGGGCTCCATATACAGTTTCCTGGTGGCCTATAGTCTAAAGCTGTGACTGAGACCTACCGGGGACAAGACGTTTGGAGTCAACTCATGACCTTTGAGGTTGTTCTGAGACCAAGCTATTGATGGAGGAGCAGATACGGTTACTTCACCACTGGAAGTTGTCATTTTTCAATAACTGATATCAGCCTGTGCTCCGCATCGAGCCGACTGGGAGAGGTGCCGCAGCATCACGGGATACAGTCAGCTGGAGTGCTGCATGGTGAAGTGAAGATATGTTTTTATTACAGTCTCTGACATGTTTCTGCTCTCACTTTGGACCAGAAGACAAAGATGGACTAACTGACTTTCTGTGCACATACTGTCATGTGTAAATGTAGTTGTAGATTTGAAGCTGGAGCTTGAAACATGACTTTGGTGACCCTTTTAGTCCCGGATGTGTTTTACATCCACTGTCACAGGAGTGACTCACCATTTAATCTGTTCCCTGAAACAGCAGAGAGAAGATAAATAAGTCAGAATGGGAGATGTGGAAATGCTGTTATGCAGACTGAATTATAATGAATCATCCGCTGCATACAGAAAAACACTGCGTTTGTTTGTGTGCAAACAGCAAAACACTTTGTTTGGTGTTTTGTAGGCACAAATGCTCAGAAATTAAAAAGATGAGACAGAGCAGAGGGTTGAATCGTTCCTGTTGTACACAAGGACTAAACCTCAACAGGTGACTGTGAGGCGCCATTTTATACATGATGACCCGCCCACAGGGGCTTAGCGTTTGAACATGCCCCGGGGTGGGGGGTACCTGCTCATAGATCACCTGTTCGTCCCCTCGTTAGTATCACTGATGATATAATCCAGGAACGATGGAGGATGAATGTGTCCGATGCTGTGTACAGTCACAGCGTCCTGTCAGCTGTTTAACACACGTCTTACCCTTTGTTTTTAGCTGTGGGGCTGCAGGAATAACTTCATACAGACCCGAACGATAAATGAAAGCAAATATAAAACACTTTTTACAGAGATAATTTATTGCTATGTGAAACATCCGAAATTCTTTGATGTCGGTTTTTCCAATAAGCCTTTTTTTCCTGAGTAAATGAGTAGTAAAGTGTGAACGGTCTTATCTGCTCCCTCACAAACCTGTCAGCTCTCAAATGAGGCCATTATGTTAATTGAATAAAAAGTAAATATTGTCAGATATTGCAGCTTTTAGCATGTTGCTTTACTTCAAAGACATAAAAAATGGCAAATGAGAAATTAGTTTAATCCACAATATTCATAATTTCTCTGAAAGACCCTTTAATCAAAGGAAATGAAAGTAAGAGGGAGAGCAGGCTTTGTGTTTCCTCTGATGGAAGAGACCAGTGAGACTTCTGTGCATCGGTCCTTTCACACCTCAGCCTGATCTCTGCAGAGCGGAGAATGCAGGACGTAGTACAGCGAGTTTATCAAACAGGCTGTGTTATATGCGTCTCTAAACTTACCACCCACTCCTGCACGCTGGCTAGCACTCCGCCTCCTCTTTGTAGTCCTGCCTTTGCTGAATTTTCCTGAAATACACATATTCACCACCGCCAAGGGCATAAACAATTATCAATCAGCTCTAATCCACTGTTCCGCATAAATAAGTTTCCTCATGTTTGCGGAGCTGTGCTGTCACTTTTTTATGACTATTAAGATTTGACTTGGCAGACAGAGCCCAAACACGATGCATGACGAGCAACTTACATTGAAATCCACTGCTGCGCTGACACAGACAGAGTTTGCTGCACATGCTGCAGATGTGGTCCACATCAGTGTTTGTGTTCCTGTAGAATATGATTCTTGTCAGGGTGGAAAGGCCCCTGAAACAGCATTTAGACCATCACAGGTACTAAAACTCTCCACTGAAGCCCAGACCAATGGAATAACTTTAGAGTTAACATCTCATTAAAGCTGCCTGACCCACCTGCTGCCCTGCACAGTGGCACGGCGCATGTTGGGTACATTAGACATTCAGATGAGAGATTGCTTTAGTCAGACTCTGCCGTCCCAACGTTACCAGGCTGATATCTAACACGTGAGGTCGGTGTGGTCTCGCCATGCGGAGCAGCGTGTGAGGTTTTTCCTGCAGGACGCTGACTGATTGGAGTGCCACTGATGCTCATTTCGGTTTTCTAATTTCAATCACACACCTGTGGTAAACCTGCCGATGTTATTAGTGTGCCCGCTCTCTGGCTGGTCGTTCACTTCTAACGTCCGCTGGGCGGCTGCCAGTAATGAGACAGAGGCGAGTGAATTAACCTACAGAAACTTTTGCTTTCAGAGACACTTCCTGATGCACCAGCAGCATTTACCCTGCGCTCCAGACAAAGCTGGGCTTTAAGGGAGCCGGGGACACAGATGTACTGTATTCCCATATATTGACTTCATAGATAAAGGCATTATGCACAGCATGTGCCGTTTTGAATGTGCTGCAGTCGGGAGCAGAGACACACAGTTGTAGACACAGTGTATAATTGCCTCCCTGCACCGTCCTACAGGCATGTTTCCGCTCAGAAACTATGAGACGCCCAAAGGCAACTGCTTGTGTGTATAACTGTGAGACACTGCAAGTGAAAATGATTAGACTGTGAAGGCCTGTGTGAACACTGTGCACTGGAGGGCATTTGTTAAGCATGCATATTGTTTGGTTTGTTTTTACCGTATGGGCTCATCAATAATGCAGGGCGGCTTAACCAGCAATTACAATGATGAAGACATCAAAATGCAAAACAGAGGCTGTGAGCTCTCCTATCCAATAAGAGATGTCTGCAAAGGGAGGACTACAGACTGGACAGACTTTTAATTAGTGGGCTTTGTATCCCAGCCAGGAACAGCAGATTGGCTGCTTGCTCTTTCTTGTCATCATAGCCTTATATACCAAGAACTGGAAACATGACCATTTGAATTATGGGTAATTTAGTGTAGTTAGCAAAAGCTTGATGAACAAATCGCTTCCAGCCAACTTTTCATGAAGATGGATAAATCTGTGAAACTGCGACTTCACAAAATGGATGATTTTCTCCACACTGTGTTGGACAGTCCGTCCCTGCTGCTTACAGGACTTTGTTCTCCATAAAAAAAAAAACACTGAACACACACAGAGTTACCAGCAAATACGTTACAGGAGACTTGTGCTAATTATTATCCATCCTGATGTTCCACAGGGAACTTAGAGATGTTCTTTGAGAACTTTGAGAAGTTACATTTTCCAGTTTCAAACATCTTTCTTTGATTCATTCATATTTTTATTGTGGGTTTTTATAAATATTTGAGTAAATATATTATTTTATCGTTTTCCTATTTGTAACAGTCAGTAAATATCTGGCATTAATGATGATAATTAATTGAGGATTAAAACCCGAGTGTGGTTTGTGAGACGTATATTCAATAAGACAGAGTTTTGATATGAATTCATAAATGATACTGTCAGATTTCTAAAGCACACAGACACTTCTCATCATTATTTCTCTCCCTGTTACAGAAGCTCAGTCTCTTTGTCTCATATTTATTTAGCTGGACTTAACACAACATGGGGATCATAAAAAAATGTATTAACATTTCCCATGCTGCTTTTTTATTTACTGAAACATTTGGAATGATGATTCTGGATTCCTTCTACACAACTCCTGCAAATACACACACACACACAGACACACACTTCAGTCCCTCCGAGCACAGAGAGCAGCTGCTTCAGAAAGCAGGACAGTGGCCACCAAATGTAGGCTAATGTAGTGAAACATTTGGCGCGCCCAGCATCTTTCTCTGAGACTCTGTTCTTTCTCTGACTCTGCTTCTTTCTCTGTGTGACCGTCCAGGTCCCAGTGAACCCAGTGAATTTGTTAGACACCATTATCCTCATGCATGTATGAAGTGATGTGCATGAGTGTGTTGTCGCGTCCATTAGTGTGTGGTTACAGAGGGTAACGCTGAGCTCTCTCTCCGCCCAGGTGAGCCCTCACCCTCAGTGACCTGCCTCATTTAAAGCAGAGTGTCAGAGGGTCAGACCTTTGTCCTTTGTCAATACTGGATTTCATGGACCACTTTCACTGTTTCAGCTTCTCTGGCCAAGAAGCAAGAATTTCTTCTCTGAGGAAGACGACAACAACAAGCACAAGAAACCCCAAATTATTTATGCTTAGTTATTTTAATGTTACACACATACATTTTTCATCTGTAGCTCTAATGTAACATCAGAACAGCCCCGTTTAAAGGACACTTCTGTGCATTTTTTCACCGTGGATTTTTCTGTTCCCTCAGGCAGCAGAGCGCTCACACAGAGAGCCAACAAAAAAAGCTTAAAACACGTCCTTCGCACATAATAACTTTCATGGTTGTGTGGCGCTGTACCTGTTCACATTTATTTTTACATGTTCTACCTTGTGATGAGACGTCTGTGTTGACTCCTTCAGCTCAAGGATTTGAAAAATGTGAAAGATTTTTGAGCCAGTTTCTTTAGTGAAGTGAACAAAGCATTATTATTCCCACTAACAACGTCACAACACAAAGCTGGAATCTTGAACCTGTTGTTAAATTGTTGTAATTTATGAAAGTTTAATGAGACTCTGTCCCAGGTTTTAGGACTCGTAGAATATGTTATCTGCTAATGAGGACAGGTTCTGACACGGTTCAGTGTGGAATACCTGACACGCTGGTTCTGTGTGATCATGAGCTGTAATACCTCCTCTAATCAACACAGCTTGGTTGAAGGTATTCTGAGGGCATTTGTCTCACCTCGCCAGCGACACTCGCTGGCAGATGCTTTGCATATCAGGCCTGGTGGATCAATATGTTATTAGAGAACAACCTCTTGGAGGCATGTCAATTAATTCTGGGCTGTCAGCCGCCCCCCTCACACTGTCCGGCGAGGCTGAGGGAGAACAGTGGGTGTCTTTTTAACTCGGTGCCTGTGGAGGATTTGTGACCTTAGCTGCTTCAAGGTTTCATCCACAGCCCCGGAGCTGTGCATAGGAAGGATCAGCTGATCAGTGATCACAAGGATTGACTTATTTAAAATAAAAAAAATGGATTTTTTTTTTCTCTGTATGTACCAAGCATGCCAACAGTATACACGGTGAACAGCACAACACTCGTCAGACACTAATCTGGATATTCACAAAGTTTTAAAGTTGTTCTTTGTAATGTCAGTCGTAGAAATACAGCATTATTTTATACCTTAGTTTATGTGGTTTTTCACTTTGTTCTCGCTGGAATAAATTTAACAGTTTAACAGAGTGTGTGGGAGTCATGAAGGCAGGACTGAACCAACAACAGACACACAAAAAGTTGTTGTTCTGTTTCATTATGTGATATATTATGATATATGATATATAAGATGATAGAGGTTCTGATGTACAGCAGGAGCACGGACTGTGCAGCAGTTTCCTCACAGGTTACATGTGTCTGAGCTGTCACTGTGGTTTTAATTGATTTCAGTGTGATAGCTTTGTCCTAAAGGTTGAAAAGATTAAACCTGTGTCAGTGCCACAGGAGCAGAGGATGCTGGTCCTTGTCCCCAGTCCCTGTCCCCAGTCCCTGTCCCCAGTCCCTGTCCCAGTCCCTGTCCCTAGTACCGGTCCCCAGTCCCTGTCCACAGATGTTCATTTCACACTAACATGCTCCGTTAACACTGAGACTAAGTTCCAAAGATTGAAACCTGATTGGAACCAGTGGCTGGTTTGTTGCCTGCTGCAGAAGTTTGGATAAAACTCTGCTGCTTCACAGTCACATCAGGTGCTGGAGGAACGAGATTACTTTCCCATCTCAGACTTGTTGTTTTCTTCTCTGAGTTTGACATGTTTTCTTTTGCCTTATGACTCCATTGTGCTTTATTTGCCGGCAAATCGAGTATTGACTGTTTTGGAAAATATCCGGTGTTTGCATAATGGATGTAGGTAGAGACGTTTCAGAGGGTGTAGTCTATCATAGAGCCGCTGCATGCAGCACTGTTTCCACCACTGTTTACCCAGAGATGGTAAATGCAGAGGGAGTTTATTCTTCTGAGGGAGGCGGGATGCTATTACCACATATTTCCTATGTCAACAGAAATTAGGTCGGTGTCTGTATGTGGGACTATCTTGGTATTCTTTCCATGCATTGCGGTGCGGCTGGCTGTACCGTGTGCACCTCTGTGTTCCCGGCTCTCTGCCACTGACGGACACAAGTGTTTGCACAGGCAGAACGCAATGAGATAACCTCGATGACTCATGGCACTTTTATAGAAGCCTCTTTTCACATAGAAGCCTTCACACTCGCCCAATCAATGCCTTCTAGCGAGCCACCACACCATCAATATGCTGGCGCTCTCTTTGAGCCGGCTGTTACAGTCACCTCAGTTCTCAGACTTTAACATCACACAGCAGGGGGACCGAGGGACCGGCTTCGAGAAGTAAAACCTCCAAGGCAGCCCGTCCATCCGTTTTCTAAGACTGACCCCAAAAATCCGGCACTCTCCGCAGGTTTCTCTCTAGACATTTGAGGTAAAGTCATTCTGCCGGCACCACATGACAAAGATGGAGAGACTATTGTTTAAAAATGTGACTGATGGTTTTCCTGCCTGCTCTGCCTTGAAGAGAGAGATGCTGTTGATAGATGAGCCAATACACTCCAAACTCTTTGCTGTGTGTGTTGTTTGATCCACTTTTCTCCTGCTGGGGTGATATTTCACCTCTCTGGCTGTGGATGTCTTCATTAGGTTACATCTCTGTGTGTTTTTTATTTTTTTGACTGCTGAACTAAAGGCTGTGCTGCAGCTCTTTGCTCTTCCTCCTTTCAGAGCCTCCGTCGAACGTATCTTCTGACAAGCTAATCGTGTGTTATCTGAACTATAAAAAAACATGGCACAGGGTTGTATCTGAACTGCTGCATTAAATCAGGCAGTACAGTGATCAAACAGACACTGCTGCTGGAGCACAATAAAGAAATATCACTTCATGTCACTTCATTAAAATAAGGCACACATCTGTATCCCAGGTGGAAAATGTCTACATGCACAGTGACTTTAACTATCACCAACCTGTGTTTGGATTTTATGTTAAACAATGGGAACGTGTGCCTGAATAGTTTCTTCATTTTCAGAACATATTTCGTATTTGGAATCTTTTAGCTGGTATGTGCACTGCCTGTGATGTTGGCATTGCTGATGGTTGATGGCTGATCGTTGGACTATATGATGTAAAATAATAATATGTCAGTATATTTTTAATTATCTCCTGTTAAACTGGTTTTAGCTTAAATGCGTCTTCATTTCCTCTCCTCTGTGGCTGCCCCCTGACTTTCCCTCTTTTCCTCTTTGCGTTTTTCCACTTTGCTCTCATTCATTTCGCTCCACCTCCCTTAGTCAGCTCCTCTTTACACCTTTGTGACCAGACTGCCAACCTCTGGGGATGCTGCTTCCTGTTGATATGCAGAGCGCCTCTCTTTCCAATCAGTACTTCTGAAAGGTTGTTACTAATGGTCCCCAAGGAGAGGAATCAACCTTGAATACATACAAGGCCTCTGCCGAATTTTGCAGGAGCGCTGGGCACTGGGAGTGTCACATCTTGTTTTCCCCCTTGTCTCCGCCAAGGTTCAGTTGCATCATAATGTCTATGAAATAGAAATACAGCCAATTCATCTGGCTGTTATTGTCTCCCTGGTTGAACACGCACTGCAGCTTCATTTACTAATATCCAAGGCTGTTGTGCAGTGGTGTGATCGGAAGGATCTGGTACATGAACACGATATTCTTCTAATTAAGAAGGAACTTGATACATAACTGTTTAACAAACCATCAAATTATTGTTTCACTCTGTGTCACACTATCATCAGCAGCCATGGTGGAGAGCCACTGACAGCCCTGACTATTTTTATCAGCCACAGTGAACAGACTGCGCTGCTTAGTGTAATGGGCAGACACAGTCTTCAGCTTGATTATTCTGCTGGGAGAAGTACATGGATGGGGAGAGGCCTTCCATATGTTACACTTAACAACCAGTGAAGGTGCGATTCAGGGACTCGGGGCAGAAAGAGCTGACAGCGCTCGTCCACACCCCTGGCTTTCTGCAGAACAGCCGAGGCAGGCAATAATCTAACTATAATTAAGGGGTATAAAGCATGTCATGCAGCCATTAGACCAAATAGCTGGCAACCAATCAGCTGTGACATTAATGGTAGAAACCAATCACAGCTTTATAATTCAGCTGTGCTGTAAGAAGGAAAATATGTTTTAAGAATTCTGCAGTTTGTTTCGTTACTGCTTCTGAGACTGTTTATTTCATGTAAATATAAATAACTCAGCCTGTTCATGTTCCGGGGCCTCCATGCACTCGGTGCTGCGAGTGTGTGTGAACACACACAGAAATGAGGTTAAAAGTATTCATGTTCGTGTGTTTCATAGTGTTTTACAGCCCTGCTTCCTGTATACACCCCTGTTACAGTCCACTAAGACAAAACTGAACACTGTTACTAGAAATATGACAAAGCATTTTAATGATAAAAGCCGTACTCTGCATCTTTGTTGCCAGCAAAACTGACTCGCTTTACATTCACCTATTTTGATGAATTGATTTTACACGGTTTGGCGTTGTCTTAGTTCATAATGGGTTACTTGGACGGATTGCATGTTTACTCAGCAGATGATCGGACAAGAAATTACTCTTAATGGAAACTATGGATCCTTCCCAACCTCATTCCTCGCGTGCTCACGTCTTAAAGATCTGCTCCTGTGGACAGTCACTGACAGCAGCACAATTTACATGAGGCTGGCCGGTCGCCAGAGAGTGAGAGTGAAGAGAGCGAGCTTTGTGTGTCTGTACATGTCATACTGTCGTAACATGAACTGACGTTATATCAGACTCTAATGCAGTTACATCATTTTATGTCTCATACAGAGTAAAATCGAATTCTTCATAACAAATGTTGAATCTTTGCTTTTGTTTTTAATGTTCATTCTGCTAATTGAGTGAACAGAGGAAAACTCACTGCACCAAACTGGAATCTGCAGCTAATTTGCCTTTAATATGTCATTAAAATGTATAATTATCCTTTTTTTTTTTTTTTTAAAGACAAGTTTTAAAGGTTTAGGGTGTATTTGGAGTAAAGAGCAGACGTCCTCTGCAGAGCAGGATCGTGCGGTTGGGAGCTGCTCAAAGACAAACTCCCCGGTCTGGAGGCTTGTTGTCTGCGCTGCACCCTCAGTGCATCCATCCATTTTTTAACACCTGCTTATTGTTTTCAGGGTCGTCCTATCCAACCATGAACCGGCTGAAAGGACGGAAATCACCCTGGACAGGTCAGTCCATCATAGGCCTCACACAAACATTCACACTCATGTCCACACCAAGGAGGATTCACAGTTTCCAGCACACCTGAGGAAACTGTCGAGCCCAGAGGAAGCACACACAGGATGTGTCAGTGCTGTTTCAAACAACGGCACACAGGTAGATAACAGGTGCATTATGTCAACGACTCTATAGGATCAGTTTTAAACATCTGTGTTAAAGTCAGAGCTATAAGTTATCAAAGCAGCTTGACGAGCAGGAGACAAGAGACAGCTGTGGACAGCTGTTACTGTTTCCATGGAGTTAATACAACAAGTGTTCAAAGAGAAGCATGCAGGTGTGAGTTCAGTGACAGGACAGGTAGCCTTCTGATGCGTCATCTCTTTGATTAATCTGTGAGCCACTGCGTCCTGTTTGTTGAAGAACTGTCCCACAGAGGACAAGCGTTAACCGCGGGACTATCAGCTGTATCTCATCTCTGGACAGGAGACAACATGTTGTCTCACCCTTTAAAGTAATGATGTCTACGTTCTGCTGTATGGAGCAGAGATGAATTGATAACCCAGCTGTGCCTGATGTGTAGCTGTGCGGGGTGGGGTGGGGGGGTGATGTGGGGGGGTTTCACCTGAATCGGATCCAGTCTCTGATAGAATGCAGAATGAATGCACTTGGATACATGTGAAAACACGGGGACAGATGTGATGTGGTCGTACAAACATGCCAAGGACACAGATGAAAAGGTTTGTCTGTGCCCACAGGAAGTGGGTCAGCCTGAGACGTCGCTGTCATTTTACACACTGAGCGTGTTGTTGTGTTACAGCTGGTGCTGACAGTCGTGGTGTGATTCACGATGCTGCAGTGATGGTCGGGAGGAAACGGCCAGTGGCTGGTCCAAAGTTTTGTGGAGCAGCATAGGCAGCTTCACTGCCTGCACAAAGAACACACAACACACAGCAAACAACACAAACCAACAACACACAGCAAACAGCTGCAGCTGCAGTTGTGGATGCAGATATAGGTGTAGCTGTAGGTGTAGGTGTCTGTCACTGGGCAGGTTTACTCTTCTCTCTGTCACTGTGCAGCAGTGTGGAAACAGAAATGTCACATCTGGAGACAGACAGGTGAGCAGGAAGCCATTTTACCTGTGATATGTACTGTGATGTGTACAGTACTGTGATAAATGCTGTACGTTTTACCTTTATGTTTGATTGTGTTGTTTTGTGCTTATTGGATGTGAGTGTATTTTAAAAGTTTCGGACTGTGGCTCGGTTCCTCAGCAGTGATCGCTTCACACTGAACAGTTTAGCAGTAAATAATAACTGTGAGTCCGATTCAGCTCAGCTGGAGATTATGATGTGAGCTACTGATTATTTGATAACTTCAGTTTCTCAGTTTGTGTAACATCACAGGTTAAAGTGCGTGTGGAAAGATCACAACATGAACAGAAGCAGTGATCAGAGTTCAGGACTGATGTTCCTATAAGATGCCTCTCTGCTCGTAATATTTATGAATATAGTGCTGCAGTGTTTTACATGCTGGGCGTGAAATCCAGTAAATAAAAGGTAAAGTGAAGGATGGAGGGAGAAGTCTCAGTGGGTGAGACTCCAGGTCTCTCTCTTTGCCGCCCCCCACCCCTCCCCTCCCCCCACAGTTGTCACCTGGAAGCTTTCCGTCAGCCCCCCTCTCTCTGGAAGCCAGAGATGAGAGCTGTTCAGAGGAATGGCCCCGGGCACAGGCCTCTACGAACGCTCAGCTCAACAACCCCGGCTGCTTCAAGGGAGCCTCTCTTTGGGCTTCAAAAGCTTTCTACGAATGGGAACCAAGTTGGCTTCCCACCACAGGCTGCCTCCATAAAGACCTTTTTTAGTTACTCGGCTTTAAATCAATAGAAAAGGGTAGAAGCACGAGCACACACTTGGGATGAAGTGCAGAAAAGAAAGTAGGATTTAAACTGACAAAAAGTGAAATTCCTCGATACTTTTAACAACTGACATTTGAAGTCAGATGAAATTTGGGATAAAATCAAACCTCAGAGGAAGCTGAAAAAACCCTGTTGCATCAAATGGAGGCCTGACAGAAAGCGAGCGGTCTGACAGGACAGGCCCGGTCTCTGTGTGGCATGATGCATGGGAGCGTGCTGTGTGGGATTTCAGCATCCGCACAACCCAGAGAAGAGCCACGGACAAATAACATGAGGGCAGTTACGGGGAATTAAATATGAATTTGTTGTGTTACTGTTGTGCCTGTCACTTTCAGTTTGTAGCTTTAATCACGTATGAATCACAGGATGATCTGAACCTGCCTGGAAACTGTCCTGAAATTTTATCCTGATGGATGATGGTGCTTAAATTTGTGACAGGGTAATAACGACAAAGCAAGGTAGAGCGCACACACACACACACACACACACATATTACAGGTGCTTTATTTGTACCTGTTAAAACACATTCATACTCACACAGGATTCAGATGTCTGAGTTTAAGCAGGACCTATGGACAGTACAAATAAAGGAAGCACTGTCTGCATCAGCACAGCGACACACACCGCACCTTAAAATTCAGCCCTCCAGTATATCTCTGAATGGTGTTGTTTCCATGGAAATGGTATTTTAACCTGCATTAGCACACTGGATTCCTTTTTCGGTATCAGCTCACCTTTCAGCCGTTCTGTTAAAAAATGCCACGTGTGGTGAGAGTCCGCTCGCTCGCTCGCAACTTTTGTTGACTCTAACAAAGCAGCATCCAGATGTTTCCGTGGAAATGAAATCTGACTCACACAGCGCTCAGACAGGCCAAGGAGCATCTCACTCGGCAGACCAGCACAATGGTAACAGCATTAGAGTTGACACAGTGTTTTATTACAGTCCTGGGCAATCATCAGGATCATTCATCTGCACATTCAGACTCTTTACTCTCTCATTTGTCAGCCCAGTTGTCTGGCTCGGGGCTTGAGCCAGGCTCTTGCAAGCTAGCATGTTACCTGTGATGTATGGTGCTATGATAAGCATCTGTGTGCAGGAAATATGGATCTCTGTTCATGATGTGATTTTAAATGTCCAGTCTTTGATGTAAAAGCAAACAGGTGGACTGGCCAGCGATGGCCGTGATGTGGTTTTTGTTTTTTTTGTGTGTGTTACTGGTTTACAGCACACAGTCTGTGAGGAGACTCAGGCTCGGGCTGAGGATATATTTTGAGTTGCAGTGAGTTTAAATGCTGTGGTGCTGCGGAGGAACCCCTTTGTCCAAAGACGTGCACGTCAGGTGAAGTGGAGGCTCTAAACTTCCTGCAGGTGTGTTTTTGGTGGATGTTTGTCTTTGATCCGCCTCAAACTTCCCACAGTTCTCTGCGGACCTGTTGCTGCACCCACGTACTGTTGCTATGGTTACTGTGTCTGCCCTCCTCCTTCTTCTTCCCTTTGTGTTTGACGTTAAACTAGAACATCTGTAGGGTTACGTTGCTGCCCTCGTCAGTCCCAGAGGAATCACATGTATCTACAACGTCAGGTTTTCTGAAGTTTGGCATCAACTTGGTAGCGAAGTGTTGGTTCTTGTGACGACTGGCAGCCTGTCCAAAGTGTACCCTGTCTCTGGCCCATAGTAAACTGGGACTGGGTCCAGCTCCAGGCTTACATGATATGTGGTTGTTATGTGTTATGAAATACGATTGCCTGTCGTGGTCGTTCAGACTACAAACTGTCCATGAATAAAACCAGTATAAACGCCTGAATGACGGATGTTTTATCATGAAGTTTGACGCAGACCTTCATGTCGTGACCTTGCTGATTGATTGAGGTGATTTACACCTGCAAACTGATGCTGTTGATTTTGCGTTCCCATCAGCCTCAGCTGTGCTTAGAGCTCATTAGCCAGTGTTAGGATGCTAACACTTTACCCTGACACTTTACTCACCGCAGGAGCTAGCATGGCTGCTGACTCTCCGTCCTGTTAATAGATCTTCTTCCTGTTCGTAGCAGAGGCCTGATGTTTCCACCCTGAGGCATTTTAAGCTTCTCTTTCTGAAAGATAATGAAAGATACAGCAGTTATTGTTGTTTATTTCTGATGCCTAAACTTTGTTAGCCGGTGACATTCAAGCTGATGCCTGGCAGTAGTAGATATTGCTGCTGCCACCTAATAAACATTTTCCTCTAATAACACTTGTTTAAAATTGCCATCACACATCATAGTTTTGTGGGAAGGTCATCTTTTTATTCAGATTATGCTGATGCCAGCATTTCTACCACACAATATTAACATGCTCTTTGAGCCCATCAGAGAAAATCTCATAACTTCAGAAGCAGTTTACAAAGCTCTGAAGGTCAGTACGGTAATCTGGTGGTATCTTCTTAGATTTTTGCACAGACCCAGTGAGGAACATTTGGAATATTTATGATGGAGATTTAAAATGGCAGAGTGAGTTTTCCAAGGCTGAAAGAGCAATAAACGCAGTGTCGTATTGCTGTACTTTAAGAAGTCATGAAACAAGCTACAAGCAAACACTCAGCTTCACTACAGGAGCTGTCTTTTCTCTCCCTGCATTGTTTCTGTGGCGGCTGAATATTTGCAGCGCTCACACAGCTGTAGTTCAGAGGGTGGGGTGCAGGGGGCGGTTGGAGGGAGGGGCAGTTTGACCGTTGCCTTCAGGAGGCTGTTATCCAGAGCAGAACGTGCGTCCCTGGTTCGCTCCCTTTCAGTGTAACTTAGCAGAGATTCTCAGTATCTGACCCGACCTGCTCCCTAAAATATTGATGGAAATCCATCAGGTTTCTGGCTGTTTTTTTTTTTTAAATTTCAACTATTACTGTAAATTCAACTTACGTCAAACTCATTTATAAAAACATGTTATCTGTAACATGGATCTGGACACGTGAACAGGGAGGGGCACAGCCCGCTGAGACGGTGCCTGGACGTTCATGACGTTCAGGAGTCTGATGATGCATTTGATTATTTATTATTTCACTTCTTCATCCTGTCTGGAGTTTGAAGCCGTTTAAAAGTCTGTTTGAGATGTTTGAATTAGAGGACTGTGATTAAGAAAGGCTTATACTGTGATGGGGTCTTATTCTGTCGACCCAGATTCATTTAGCATGTTATCTCTCACTAATCCAGAACTTTTCCATTAGTAAAGCGCAGAGTGAATCAGCAGTAGGAAAACTTTATCTTTCAGGCTACTTTGTCTAATTCTTGTGTAAACAATACAAGTTTTGCTGTAAATCTCGTGGGAAAAGAGCAGATCTGCAACTGAAAAAGCTTTTTAGTAGAGTTTCTGTGTCTCTGCCAATCGCTGAGCGGAGCTGGCAGCTTCCTACATGTCATTAAAACTGAGTAAAAATCCAGCCTGCTGCTACAGGTTCTCATTTTCTCCCTCTTTTTGAACCGAGTCGTCTGTATTTAGTTGGCATGTGGTATGTTGAAGTGTAATCATGGAAAGTTCATGATTAATAACGCATGAAATAAATAGCCTGGACCCAGGCTCCCCTTCTGTGCTGAGGGGGATCTTCATAAACCCCAGATCATACACATTCGAGATGAAAATTCATTTCACTCCAAAACAAACAAACCCAGAGTTGGCAAAAAAAAAACAAAAAAAAAACCCACACCTGATAAACTCGGAGCTTTTCTCCACGTCAGGCTCGATTTAAAAAAAAAAACAAAACAAAAGCAGACAGCTGTTGTGAAGAGAGAAGGGGAGGATAGAGCTGGTAAGACGAGGAATACCTTTACACCAGAGATGGGAACATTTTTTCTATGTGATTTATGTAAGAACATCTTCAGCTGAATGCTGAGTGCTCACTGCAGCCACAGCCACAATCAGCATATGAATAGAGGGCAGATCACAACAACGGAGGCTTCTCTTTTCATCGTTAACAACCGCGGCTCCTAACAGTCACTGAATCAGGCCTCTGCGGTAACCAAGCACGCCGCTCGGGTAGAGCTGTTTGCACAGCATCGCCACAACGGCTGTGGTGTTCCTCGCTGCTTCATCATGTGCCTGTAGAGCCAGTGTGAGAGATAAAACCAGTTCTAGCTGTCACTGCCTCCCTGATTTCCACATTTCAGGAACAGCCTTTTCCCCAGCTCAGTGCTGCGCCTGCACCGTATGCCCTATTGGACCTCACGGTGATCGGCCTGATGGGAACATATGCCCAAACAAATCCCCCATTGCTTGACGGCAGGATATTCTCAGTGTTGATGGAGCTATTGATCATGCACACATTAAAATGATGTCGGCAGCAGTGAATGCCAATGGTGGAGAGGTCCATTAATCAGGAAATCGATGGCCTCGTCGATGGGCTGCCCCGGCCCTGACAATAGATGACAGCCTGGAGGTGGAGCTTAGGGTTAGCTGAGCAGAAAGCTTTCCTCTGCTCCTCCATCCTGTCTCACCTCTGATACCCCCCCACCACCCCCCCATCCACCCCGTCCGCCCCGATGACTCAATAATTTGCTAAATCCTTTTAGGGAATGCTCAGCCCTGCAAACCGTTACAGGCCGAGAGCGCGAGCGGGTCATGAGTCATGAACTGGTGGGATATGAGTAAGTTCACTGTCGGCTGAGACAGTCAGTTCCAGAGACAGTCGCCTCCATGACTGATGGGCACACCAGTGAAACACAGCTTCATCTGTTAAAGTAAAACACCAGCTGTGTGTTACAGTGCAGTGTGATGCAGCACAGACAGGGACAGACCGTCAGGAGGCACTTTGCTGCTGCTGCTGCTGCTGCTCACTTGGCTCCAGTGCATGTGATGGCAGGTGAAAGAAATGTGTGTGTGTGAGAGTGTGAGTGTGTGTGTGTGTGTGTTTTTTATAGTCCAAAGATTTCGTAGTGAAATGACTTGTTTCCTTGTTGTCCGTCCTGTGTTTACTGTAGCTGTTGGACACTGATTGAATTTGTTGCTACAGCAAACACTGCATTGGCTCCCTGTTCTGTACACCAATAACACAACTGCAGTGCTGAGCAGAGTATCTCAATGTGGGACATTAATCATAAAGCGTGTCATATTAATCAAATATGTCACTGTGCTGAATGAAATGACGACATTTGTTCAGCTCACTTCTCTGGAGTTAGAGCCGTGAGCAGGGAAAGGTCCATGTCCTGAGGACGTGACCTGCCTGGACTCTGTGACGGGAAACAGTCCACACATGTTCATGTTTTCCCCACAGCACTGTAAATATCGGGCAGGTTTGGGCTTTCATTCACACACCAGAGCCGTGGTTCTGGAAATGTTCAGTGGGTCTGGGCCAGAGAGGCAGATCTGTGATCCTCTGACTTTTCCAGCAGCAGGTTTTGTTTTTTTTTGGTGAAATGTTTTGATAACTATTGAATGAATTGTCGTGAGTTTTGGTTCAGACACTCGTGTCTCCCTCAGGACGGAATAAAGTGTTGAGATCTGTCAGTGTAAAAACAGTAAAAATGTGAAAGTGAGATTTTACAGATTTAGTTTTTTTTTTTTTTTTTTTTTACAGTTTTGAACAAAAACCTACATAAACAAAACATTGAAGCCTTTAATAAAAAGTTTTAGTGAAGTTTAGTTGTGTCCGGTGTGAAATGCTGTGGTGCTGAAGGGTCAGAGGTCAGAGGTCAGGGGTCAGGGAGACACAGGAAAACCTCCTTTCTCCCCTTTCATGATTTCATTTGTCCTCCTCACACATCTTCTGGACACCACTCCCTCTGGCAGGAGAATAAAAGGAATCTTCACTCAGCAGAACTCATCATCATTTCATTTTAAAGCCAACTTCAATTTCAGTTCACGCGTTACTTTAGATTTTTCACCGGACTCATCACCACATTGAAAACTCCCTTTATGTTTCTGCGATGAAACTCCAAATGACCGGTGGAATCAGAGAAGGCAGCAGCACCTCCAAACTCTTAAAATGGAACAAAGAATAACAGACTCATTAAAATCTAATCTGGGTCAGCACATGAAAAGACAAACGTACCTGTGATGGAACTCCAAGAAATCCACCTTAATATAATCAGAGCGTGCAGATGGGTGCGTGTGTTCAGCTAAAGTGCTCGAATAGCACAACTGGAAAATTACAATGCCGCTCCACACGGGCCTGCAGGTTTCATTCCATTCAGCCGCAGCTTTATAGTTGTCAAATAATTGCTGAGAGGGACTTGACTTTTCTATTTTGAAACCACGGCTTTTTCCGTCAAGCATTACATGAATGGCAGTGAAAGAACTCCCCGCTCATGTCTAGACCAGAAATTGGCAGGCAATCTGGAGCGACTTCCCTCTTTGTGAGTCTGTCTTTTAGCGAAAGCGGCAACTCGGAACATTCTTTTTTAGCAGTTTTTCCCCCCTCCTCTTTCCGATAAGTGAATTGAATTGCAAAGACCTGGATATAATTTGACTTTAGACATAACCAATTTATCTCACACCTCAGTGCAATCCGGGACCCTGTAATGAAAAGCCAGACTGAGAGTCAGGATTGGCGGAGAGTGACACCTGCTTCAGTTGGTTCAAATTAGAAATGCCAAAGAAAGGAAGAAACTGTCAAATAGAAATGTGTCAGACATTTTACAGGTCTAATACTCTTGTAGGCTGGAGGGTTGAGGTTTCAGTCGAACGGTCTTTCAAAAAGTGTGATGTGAGCCTCGCTGAGCGCACACATACACAGAGACAGGAGGCGTTTCAGGACTCCCGGCTGTCACAGCCATCCAGTCCGAACCTGTTCTACTGCTGCTCCCTCACTAAGTCTGACTTCCTGCTTGGGATAAATACAAAGAAACAGCTCTTTAATTCAGAACTCCACGAAAATAAAGGGAGATTTTTCAACTGTCAGGTTTCTGAAAAGTGTTAAAACGTTAAGTTTTAAAATCTGGCTGAATTGATGCTCTTCATTCACACCAGAGTTTCAGAGGAATTGTGTTGTGCATCATTATTCATTACTCTTTACTCATTATTATTATTGTTATTTCTCAGTTCTTTTTTGATATTGTGCTTTATCCTCTCAGACGTTTCCCCTGCTGTGTGGAAGGTCATGTCTGAGAAATACTGCTGAGCTAAAAGTCTTTTTGAGTTCACCTCTCTGTTGTGTGTGATTCCCGGGGGAGCTGGAAAAATGTCCGGCCGGAGTCTCTGTTATTGCTTTTTTGAAGTTGGCTGTTACCGGTGATTTGAGTCTCCAATCGACCAGTTTTCTCTAAATCACAGTAAAGGTGCTGCAGTTCAGGACAGGAAGCATCTGTTACCAGGTCAGTTCAGTGATAAAACTGCTTTAATGTTACATAAAATATGATAGGAGGTGATGATATCATGTGATTTACAGTGTGACTCCATGGTATTAAAGCAGAGTCATGGTCGGTGGTGAACATCGACTGCGCTGTCATTGTTAGCATGATTATTATTATTAGCTTCACCCTGTGATTTAAAAACATCCACAGAGTGTGAGGATGAAGATCCGTCGCCACGCGCCTCCGTCAGGAGTCACTCCTGCCTGAGTTCACCTGTGCCTCTCCACAACTTTCCTCCGCTCACATTCTCCCAGATTTAACCTCAAAACAGAAAGTTTTACTGATTACGCCAAATCACTGAAAGTTGTTATGGTGCAGGCCTCCCGGTGAGAGCAGCTGCTCGGCTGTCGCATTAATCCGTGTTGCTTATGCAAATGTACACCCTTTTGAAAGGTTCTCCAAAAATATGATGTTATTTAGGCTGCCAATCATTGTTTATATAATTACGCCATTACATGTTCTTGTGGAGTTTTGATGAATGACACCTAGATCAACATCAGAATCTTAGAGCGACGGCGTGAAAAAACTTTTCCTGCTTTGCAGAAATTCTTCCTGAGGTGTGTAATCCATAAACCTGGATTTAGGTCGTTATCAGTAATGACACTGATGCATTTGTTTCATCAATAAGACATAGATTCTCTGCCATTTATGCCAGATTATTGATTGAGGCGGCCAGCTGAGCAGACAGGTTCACAGCCGGTCTCTAATACCATCGCTCTCTGTGTCAGGTGGCTCCGTACCTTCCTTACATCAGAGTAAATAACGTGGGAAACATCAGAATCAGGTCAGTTGGATAAAAAGCTTCTGCTTTTTTCGGGCAGTGTTACGTTAACGTGTCTGTGATGAACGGGCGGACGCTGCGGCTCAGAGCAGAGGAGTCAACGTGAGGAGGCCGGAGCTCCAGCGTACAGGTGTTATTGATGAGGCGGGGGAGGCAGTCAACAGCTGATTGTGACTTTAATTAAGTGACACAGGCCTCAGGTCTGCTGAGTCCAGAGGAACATCCACTTCCTGAAATTCCCATCATCAACACGGAGCACCCTGATGGATAACTCCATGTGTTTGTGCACCAGAGAGAGTCGACTTCCAGCTAACTCAGGTTTCAATTAGCTTCTACTCCACCTCCAGCTCCCTGCAGCCGTCTGCTGCAGGGCTGCCAGTTCAAAGCAGCGTCTGGATTATGGTCGCTTTAAGGCACTGTGTGTGTGTGTGTGTGTGTCTGTGTGTGTGTGTGTGTGTGTGAGTGTGTGTGTGTCTGTGTGTGAGTGTGAGAGACACAGTGGTTTGTTGCTTTCTGATTCAGAGTTGTTCATGGTGTGTGCTTGAATGATGTGTTATTCAGTAATTTCACATGCAGTGAACACTTCAACACTTCAACTTTTCTAATATCAAATCTACAGTCACGCATCAGCTGTTTGATCATGAGGTGAACAAACGGTCAGTGTTACACTGATAAACAAACCGAATCCAGTTTGTCATGAAAGTGATTCCAGTCTCAGTGTGTCTGACACGCGTGGTGTTTCCATGGAAACGTGCAGGGTGAAATGTTTTCCTCTTCCTGTTTGTGGGTCTGTTTTACCTTAAAGGTGTGGATTTTCCGAGCTATGATTAATGGCTGTGAGAACGTCCGTGGATCCTTGGTGCAGATTTTTTGATGGGATGGTTGATGTGTTGTAAAATGGAAAATGTTTTTTCCGCTGCAGCTTGTTACCATCTACCTTTCTGCTACAGCACGAGCTCAGGAATTAATCATCCAAAGTCACTCAGAAGTCACTGAACTGAACTTAGCCTGTGCCGAGCTACAGTGTCTTTCTATAACAGTTTCTATAACAACACAGGACATTTAAAAGCTACAGAGACGTGCTGTCTAATGGGCGCACCGTGGCGTCCTCCTGTAGACCAGCTCGACCTGGTCCAGGCTCATTGGACCCTGACGGCAGCAGAGATCGCTGCTGTGTGTTTCTGTTTCCTGCTGTGTTCGCTGGATGAGATCTTTGCTCACAGGCTGACACGGGCTCAGGTTCTCCCCCGTGCTAACGCCCTGTAGATTCATCACGTGTGTTTGTCAGGCTTTTACACAGGCTCCAAGGTCGCCGCAGCCATCCATTCTTCAAGACGCTGCTTGTCGCTTTGATAGATGAGTTGCTGGCTGTTTGGTTGTCTGAGTCTCTGACTGTCACGCACTATATATCCACGACTCCATCCAGTCTCGTGCAGCGGCCCTCCAGGTCACTGCTCGTCTGGGTCGTGGCGAAGCGTTTGTTTTCAGCAGGCTCCGTGCTCAGCTGACGTGTTCAGCTTCACAGTGGTCCTCCATCAGGCTGAGGTTAACCCCGCTGCGTCTTCAGAGCAGCAGGCCAACAAACAGTAAGCACAGCACCTGTAAGGTGAAACAGCTTGGCCCATTTTAGAAACACAACTGGAGCTGGAACTCAGGTTCACACTGAAGTGAATTATTACCAGTTTAGCCCTGAATGAAGTGGTTTAGATTGGGGCTGCAGCTAATGATTACTTCCATTATCAATTACTCTTACAGTTATTTGTTAAGTTCAGATAGACCTTTATTAGTCCCACAGTGGGGAAATATAATGAAAAATGCCCATTATAATTTATCCATCCATGTGTATAAAACCCAGAGACGTTCAGTTTAGTGTCAGATATTAAAAAAGCAGCAGATCGTCAGCTCTGAGGAGAAGCAGCTGTTCCGTGTTTAGCATTTGTGCTTAAAATAGTTGCTGATTAATTTTGTGTCCATTGACTAATCAGTGATTTTTATAGAAGCCGTTGGCTCGTTTACAGCCTCTCAGCTCGTGTTTTTGTGTCTCAGCCGTTTGCTTTGCTGGGTAAACTGTATTTATGCTGTAACATGAAACATGATTCCAACATGTGTTTACATTTATTCATGTGTCTTCTTGATCTAATAATCAGTTTTGTGATTTAAAATTGCATTTAAATGCAGGTGCGTCCTCCCATGTGTGCCGGAGTCAGTGTGCTGTGCTGGTGCTCTGTCAGGAGGGTCTGCTCGGAGCTGCATTAGATTAATGGCCTTTATGTACTGCAGCTAATGGAGTGGGAGATCAGTGGTCAGTAAATGTGACTTACTCCAATCAGGTGCACGGCTTTCTAAGCCCGACTGCTGCGTCCTCCGGAGCCATAAAAGCTGTTGTTTTATCTCCCTCTCATCACCCGTGACCCGCCTGCACCGCCTGGTGTCAGTGTTGGGCACAGAGATTTACAGCAGAGGTCAGGGGACTGATGCATGTACAGTAGACTAGGGGGGATTTGGGGGGGTGGGGTGGGATGAGGGGGGGGGTGATGCTGGGATTGTTGGGAGAACCATCTGACTTGTGGTGCACCACTGGTTGCACGGACACATGGTTATGAATTATTGACGGCTCTAACAGTGGAACGTGATCACGTGTCTTCACTGGAAGGCGGGAGTCAGAGCAGAGCAGAGGAGGTGACGGCGCCGCCTCTCAGCAGCAGCGTGAACTGAACGCCGCTTGTTGTCGATGCCGAGCTGCGTCTTCCCAGCGTGTGGATGCAGACGCTCTTCAAATTAACCAGCCCTTGATACTGGTATCATTTCACAAATTTAAAGCTGCTTCACAGGCGCAGCGTGACGCGCCGCCTGAAGAATGAAAAGTGGAGCACTCGTCTGGTGCAGAGATCGACTGCTGAACCACCAAAGTAATTGTTACCTCTGTCATCAGTAATGAGAGGAGGCGTGCTCCGTGTGCTGTGCGTGCTGGTATCTGATTTGGGGGAGGAGAATGTTTTCAGACATGTCAGTGACCATCACCTGGCATGAATAGGACTGTTTGCAGTGAATGTCAGTGAGCACGATGGAAAATATGGGCTTGCTTTTAACCAAGCATGAAGATTACCGGGCCTCTGTGTGGAAGAGCCTCTCAACAACCTGTGTTCCTGAGAAATCTATACTGAGACCAGTCAGGTGAAGAGAACAGGGAACATGGGGGCAGGCTGCTGACAGGAGGGGCTGTTTCACTCAACCGTCGCAGCCTCCTGACTGACTTCTGCTTTTTAAAATCTTCATTGAGAGGAAACGTTTGTTTGTGAACCTTGGAATCCGTGATGATCCTTGATTACTGTCCTTAAAACCTTAAGGCAGTTCACTCGTGCAGCCTGTTGTAGTCATTGATACAGTCAGTAATTAGGAGAAATAGTTTAAGCGCTCATTCCAGATTACATTAATATTCATCTGAACCCTAGTTATCATCTGCTCCTTCTGTCGAGACGTGATCACAGCGCTGAGGACGTCTCACAACTTCAGCTGTGAGTTTTGCCCTTAAGTTGAACTCCACCAGTGTCTCAGGCGTCCTCACAGCAGTTGAAGACAACGTGGATTCCTCCTCTCTAACACTCGGGTCTTTCAAAGCTTCGATACATATTTTAATACAATCATGGGCTAGGCGCCTCAGATAAATCCGTTTGTATAAGTCTGATAAAGTATCTGCCCCAGCTGTCAACCTATTTCCCTGACAGTTGTGTAGTACCCAGGGCGAGCATTATATCATTCCAATCAATCAAATCTGACATGCTTTCACTGGAAATGAAGTCAAGTCCTTGAATGGCTTTGGTAAAGTCATGGAAAACACGCAGTGGTTTGGAAGGTTCCTGCATGTCGAGCCTCTGAAGTGAAATCCTGCTCTCAGGGAATGAAGCGCTGTGCCTGGTTTCACTCAAAGAAATATTACACAACAGCATGTTGGGTCGAGAAGACACAGTTTAAATTATATTTCTGATAAGTCAAAATGCATCGGAAGATTTGACAATACTGCCGATATTTAAAAAATAAAAATCATTTTCACGTAATGTGATTAGTAGGAATGTCCTACAGGCCATGGACGTAGCTGCTCCGGGCCAAACATGAAACCAGGCTGTCGCTGCTGACTGGATCCATGTGGGTCCATGATACGGAAGGAAAACTGTGTGTGTTCTGTGTGTGTTCTGTGTGTGTTCTGTCTGTGGACCTGTAAGTAACTGTGGCTGCAGCAGTGCAGACGTAGATGTGTTGTGCTGCTCGCTGCAGTGCTGTGGGGGTTTTTGGCTCTTTGTCCTGGTCTGGTCGGCCACCCCCCGTCCTGAGAGGTGGAGAGACATCCCGTCCTGAGACTCTCACCTCTCTGAGCATTGAAACTGGATTAGTTCAGGTGTTCCTGCGTCGCCCTTTCATGATGATCCTTGCTCACACAGATGAGGCACATCTGTATTAATGCTGTGTGTCCTCTGAGAGCTAATGAAGAAATTGTTCATAAAGCCACTGGTGATCTCTGGCAGCACTGTGTAAGTCAACAGACAGCTGGTGTTAAACCAGGGGAGGTGCTGTTCCTGTTGACCTCCTGAGACAGGGATTGATTGGCTGGCATTGTCACCAGACCTATACTCATCACAGATTAAACCTTGAGGTGCACGCGGGTAATTACCCAGGATCCTTAGTCATCAAGCTATGTAAATCTCTCGCCAGCTCATTAGCGGGGTTTATTTGAAGAACACTTTTTCTCCCCATCTTCTTTTCTCCCCAGTCTCTCTGCCAAATCTTGCACCTCTGTGCGAGGCTTTGCTGAGCTGGTTGTTTCCCATGTGTGTAACTGCAAACCTGAGAATAGAAAAGATGATGGTGGCCATAAAACACGCAGCACATTTAAACACGTGAGCCACGTGAAATTAACATTACCAATGTAAAGATAATGCTCACATTAGTATATTTACATCCTAATGGAGGGGGGCTGATTTTCATTTGTCGATTACTGAGAAATATCTTATTTCACTTTGCTCATGTCTGTATCGTTTGCAGAGCAACTGTCTTGTCAATATTATCAACCTCAGATAATTAGTCGCCATTCTGCGTAACGAAAGCTGCAGGCCTGGTGGAAATGACTTTATTGATGAGCAAAGCAACACTATTGACTTTTCCAGTAAAGCAGGAATTAAAAAGCAGCGTTTGTGTAGGAGTCCTGAGATCCAGCCCGGGTCAGTTTACCTCCGGTCTGAAGCTTCACTGCAGTTAAACGTCAAATTAAACCTCACGCTCTGAGACAAACAGTGAAAGACATAAAACAGCATAAACCTGTTTTTTCAGAATAAATTCATAATCAGTTGTAGGTGATAGCTGCTTGGGTGAGAGCTATGTTCACTGTGATGCCTTGGGGAGCTTTCATTCCAGTCTTCATCATTTCAATATATATTTTCAAACAGGAGACCAAAGATATTTCAGACACCGGTAATTCAGCTTGAAAATCTTTTCTTTTTTTAATCCTACAGTCTGTATGATTTCTGTTCAGCACGCCCTCACCCCTCCTCCTCACCCTCCTACAGATATTTTACGTTTGCTCAGCACCACGCGGCTGAAATTCAGATGGACAGACATGATGAATGTTGAATAAAGATTCCCTCTGGTCTGTGATTGTTCACCCTGAATGACGCTCACACAGAGAGGCCCAGTAAAACCTTTATGGACTGGTTGGTGGTTCACTGGTGCTGGGGGATTTCTCCCGATGGCCAGTCTGACTGTGACAGCGAGCGAGGCGACGAGCGGCTGGGCACAGCTCTACAGTAAAATAAGATTACAGTCAAAACATTTAAAATCAGTGTTCAGAGGGTCAGTGTTTGTGACATAGTTTCACCTGCCAAGTACATCAATGTATGGGAAACAGAGAAATACAGAACTATTAAAACGTTATTTTAGGGCAAAGCCTCCAAACTTCTGAAGCAGTTTTCATCAGGTTTAAACTGGTGATTCTACACATGCAGTTTTTATGTCCCAGTGACCACTGAAAGTGGACTTATGGCTCCCACCCCACTCATTTAGTCTGGCCCTGATCTTGTTAGTGTGAAATAACTGCCGAGAGGCGCGACATGCCTATAAGGGCTCCGGTTTAATGCCAGGGCAGCGAGCGCTGGTGGACAGACGAACCCCAGCGAGTTCATGAAAGAGGCAGCGGCAGCTCATTTCACATGCAGCGCCTGCCGAGGGGAAGCTAACGCTCCATATGCACAGCAAGCCAGAGTCATTATGGAAATACGTTGTGTCTGAGCTGGCTGCATTTTTATGTAGCAAGACACAAGAATTTCCATTTTATATTCTCTGTGTTCAGAGGCCTCTGGAGATGCTCTCTGAGCTGTGTGTGTGCGTGTGTGTGTGTGTGTGTGTGTGTGTGTGTGTGTGTGTGTGTGTGTGTGTGTGTCTGTGTGTGTCTGTGTGTGTGTGTGTGTGTGTGTGTGTGTGTGTGTGTGTCTGTGTGTGTGTGTGTGTCTGTGTGTGTCTGTGTGTGTCTGTGTGTGTGTGTGTGTGTGTGTGTGTGTGTGTGTGTGTGTGTGTCTGTGTGTGTCTGTGTGTGTGCACTTGTTGCCGGTTTATCATCATGCTGTGACTGCATGTGTAAACACATAGCCGCTGTGTGTTGTGTTAACGCAGCGTGTGTGTGTGTGAATGACGGAGTAACGGAGCATCTGCACGTGTTTGACTGAGTGCTGGTGTGTGTTCACTTCACCGGATACTTTTTCTTAGTGTGTTGTGGTGGAACAGAATCAGTGCTGCTCTGTGGTGTGGCAGTACCCCAGTGTTGCCCTCGTCGTGTGCCCCCCCCACACACACACTGAGTGATTTGCGAGGCACGGCTGTCCTTCAACAATTGGGTGCGTCTGCGACTGGAAGCATTTATTTCCTGGGCCTCTCACTCGGCTTCCTCTGGCCTCAGCCTGCTGTAATTGTGCTGACCACAGAACATGTTGCAGGAAATGTCCCTGTGAGCAGTTTGGCTGCAGGATGCTCAGATACACAGGCACCACGGTGCTTTCAGGGATTCTACTTCTTCTGCATGAAGCTGCAAATCTTACAATAATTAAAAGGTGCAGTAAAATAATTCAGTGACTCAGTGATTCCAGGACTGTCTGGCTCACACTCAAACCAATGGACAGTGCTGTTACTCCGTAACATGACAACACAGGATATTATGAGTCCTGGACTAAGCTGGACTAACCGTCAGCAGCCAAAGCTCCTCACTCACCCTAATTAGATCTAATAAGCACAGTTTATCAGCACCATCATGTTTGGATAATAACGTTCTCAGACACGTTCCTGAGTTCAGGCGCATTAGGCTGTGAAAGCTGCTCTTTCATGCTGACTTTAAACTGGTAATGAAGGCTGAAACGCTGCCCTCACTCTGCTGGAGTGCTGTCTGTTCCACTCAACTTGTGTTTGTGTTGATTTGTTTTTGCATATTAAGGTTTCTTTGTCCAACACTCTGTCAGGGTCTTTAAACTTTAACAGGCAGCTCTGCCACGATTTAGCTGTTTTTTCAGTGTGTGTGTGGAGCAGATGTAGTTCGTGTCATTTCACTAAACCCTGAGATAAGATGGAGGGAATGAATTAGCAGGCGTCTGCTGAGAAAGCAACCTGATGATTAGAGGGGAGAGCGAAGAACAACCACTCATTAACAGCAACTGTCAGGTCCAGGTGATCAGGTGACCAGGTGATCAGGTGACCAGGTGACCAGGTGATCAGGCTGTGTTGCTGTTTGCCGCTTTAACACAGCCAAAGGTTGCACAGAGACAACAAACCATGAACCAAATGGCAAATATAAAAATAAAAATTGTCTCAGAAAGGCCTGCGGAAAAAGAAACAAACAATCCACTGATGCTTTTCAAGCCAGGAAAATACTGACACAGCCGCCTGGTGGATGTTAGCAAGGGAGAACATGCTAATGAAAATGATAGAGGGGTCACGATGTGGAGCGGTTCCCCTTTCTGCACACAACTTAGTGACTATAATCCCGGCACAAATCAAATCCCGCTGCCATGCTGAACCTGGATAATTGCGGACAGGGGTCTGATAAGCCCCTGTAATGGAACTCTGTCAATCAATTCATGCCATATACCCTCTCTCTCCTGGGTGTTTGCTCAAATTGAATGAAGAAATCCAGGAGCCACTGACATTTAGGTCTACTGTGCTGCTGATTGTGGGAAGAATGTTCCGGTTTAATTTCATTAACTGAGGGAAAGTAAAAGCAAATTTGCCGTATGAAAAGCAATTATGGCGCCGCTGACTGGAGCTTTTATGCTCGGAAAAGGTCCTTTCATTGTCTGAGCGGAGAGGAGTTCCCACGATTCACTGCATGAGCTGTTTATCATGCAAGCAAAACACGGGCCTGACGGTGGGAAATTATACGGCCTCAGGGTCACTGTGATCCAAACCGAGCCGCTTCACGAGTCTGCAGCTCAGCGGCTGTTACTCATTCAGCTGAACTCGTTCAGGTGACGTGACGTGTACATGTGACGGTTACAATGACAGTTAACACGGGAGAAGAAATTCATTTGAACCTGCTGCTGCTTCTCAGCCACTGGACCACGGAGGCAGAGATTCACACAGGTCAACAAAGAACAGCAACACAAACACAGATGTGGCACATTTAGTGCAGTTTACTTCATTTTACATCAGAGTATCAGACAAATGACAAGACGTGAAGTGTATTATGTACAAGAGCCAGAAGTCCATTTGGTTTCTCTTCACTTTCAGTTGTTTTCATGGAGCGTGTTGAGCAGAGAATGAGCATTTGAACAGGATTAGTACAGTTTGTGATACAGCGGCATGCAAAGGCCCGAGTGGAGCTGGGAATCAGTGTGGTGAACTGCACTGAACCTGCAGCTGATCATTTGTAACCGCAGCAGTTTTACTTATCAAACTGAATTTATAGACTAAATTATCATCTATTTCCACAAGCTGCTTAATAATTGAATATCTGACGAATGCCTGCGTGTGGATGATTAAAGATGATTAAAGAATTCTGACAGAGAAGAAAGACAAAGCGAGCCCGGAGTGGAAGTGGTTTGACATCAGTGATAAGGTATTTCTTCACATTTTAAAAATGTTTTCAAACAACGGAAACAGAAAGTTTAGAAACTGTGAAAGTTTCCCACATGGTCTGCGACACAGAAGCTCTTTAAAAGGGATAATTTACAGGGAGAATGTGACCATAATTCCCATTGAGAATAAATTACAGTACATGGTGTCTACCAATGAAAACAGGTGAAGTATGAATAGCACCCTGTAGGACAGCTGTTCCAAACTGAGCAGCAGTAATTATTCTTCAGATTTTTTAACACCAGCTTGTTTCAGTTGTGTATTTTTGTGTAATTGTTCAAGGGTCTAAACGATAATAATGGGATGTCCATATAATATGGATGGGAAGGCACAAGAGTTTATCTGGCCTGTGAACCAGAGAGGCCTTTGTTTTGGACTTTGTTTCCTTGAACTAAGTGTTAAGCTGTCACCACCCCTGGCTTTGAATATGAGCAGTTATTATGATATATCCCTCCTCACAGAGGCTGGGCCTGAAGGTGAGTGAGAGGGAGGGGTCCTCTGAGGGCCACAGAGACATTTGAACGAGGTCAGTTAGAACTTGTTCATTAAAGATGCCTCGTTTTCCTTTGACAGCCCTTCTAACTGGGCAGCGATCACTTCCTGCAGATCTAAAACAGCAGTAGCCACAGTTTTATTGAATCTTACTTGTTGGTGAAGCTCAGACCTGTGAATGTGGATCTGTTACCGTTGTTCTTCCTGGTGTTCAGAAGCTCGCGTGCTGACAGAGAGGGCCCAGGATTCAGCAGTTCAAAGAACCTTATTAAAACCTTGCTGCTTTGATTTTGCAGTTGCAGTCAAGTATAACTTGACTAATGAATTTTGAATTCCCCATTCCACCGAATCAACAGTCGCGTGGACTTCAGTAAATTTGAAGTGAAGGCCTCGTGCAGGGCTGAGCCGTGACTGACCATCACCAGCTGATTTGAGGTGTGGATCCTCAGACTTAAACAGCTCATTCATTTTCCATAAACTCCACAAACAGTAAATATACAGAAAAAAGTGACAGGTTTGCTGTGGGAGGGTCCTGAGCTGATTACACTACGTACACAGCTCAGAGACTAAGTTTGAATCCGTGGTATCTTAATTTCAGATAAAGCACTTTGAGCACTAACCTGCGACCAGTGAACACACACACATTCATTCTCTTTGCTTCAGAAAATGTGAATAATTGCAGGCGAACAGGCCTCTGCACTTTAAACAGACCCACAACAAAACCGTGAAGTGAGATGAGAAGTAAAACATTACAGAAAGAGTGCTGGAAAATCAATCATGGCCTTTATATCCACAGCTTCAACTCCAAAGTATCCTGCTGCTTGAGTGCCATGGGCTGTTCTCTCTTTTCTTCCCGTGAACATGCCCCCTCCGAGGTGGTAGAATAGTCTGACTGCATGGTAGAGGTCACTACCTACCCACCTGCATTTCTGTCAGAGTCACAGCAACTCTGGAAGCTCTCGCTGGTCCCAGAGAACACTGTGGATCTACACGCCGGTCACACAGAGCTATCAGCACACACCGGTGGGACAAAGGGACCGGGGACGTCTTAATGGCTCCCCGTGGCTGCACTGTGTCCAGGGAAAATGTGCAGCCCTGAGTGGGCCGTGTCAGAAGCATGAGGGTTCAGAAATGTTTTTAGACACAACACAAAGGCTCTGTGACGGAGAGGAACCAGAAGCAGGCAGGTTATTCAGCCTGGCAACGGAGAAAGAACGTTAGCTTCTTTATTCATGACACTTCGTCTCTGTTCTGTAATGAAGATGATGAAATTAATGACATGCACTTTCCAGACATCCACACACACAGACGCACAAACACGTGTAGTGAAAGCAAGGCCGACGCAGCTGAGTGCAGACGTTTGTCCGCCGTCTTCACTCTGTAAATGGAGGCTGCATTGTACAGCGTATGCTGCTGTGCTGTAGCCACGTAGGAGGAGAGCCACGCTGTTCCACATCCCTGCGTGTTTCAGCTTTGTATGTCCACTTGTACGTCAGTGGTCATGGAGAAGGTCACATTTAGCTAAAGCATTAAATAGACCTCTGTGACCGGAGCTCCTGCACCATCAGGATGATGAATACATCCAGCTTCAGCAGCTTCCCCTCTCAGCCCTTCTCCTTTTCTCTCCCACAGACTGATTTAGCCACTGTTATCACTCCTCCTCCTCCTCCTCTGAGCCAGTTTCACCACTGAGATGTCTCAGATATGCAGATACTCAGCTTAAAGTAAAGGCATTGTGATAAAACTGTTGTGGAATGTAAGAGCAGCCGCTGTCTGACTTCATTTTCCACTCAGGGAAAGTTAACGTGGACGGAGCTGGACACCATTTACACTCCAGTAGAACCTGTTTTTAGTTTTTAACCACAGAGCTTTCACCTGCAGCGAGCACCACACAGACTTTTAGCTTCATGTAATGAAACAGCAGCAGAATATTTCACTGGGGTAAATAGGACTCAGGGTTCGGTGAGAGGCCCCTGGGGCCAAACTCTGCCAGGCTGCTGGTCTCAGCACAGGCTTCCCTCGCCAAGCCTGTCTCATTAGTAACACAGGGAAATGTCACAGCTTGGCTTGCTGGGTAAAAGACGTTGACCTGGCTCACCAGTGGAACCGTTCTGGGAACCTGCGGTGAGAATAAAGTGACAGGGAGGGCTTTGACTATTGTTTCACACTTTGATTCATCCTCACCGTGAGTGTGTGTCTGTGTCTGTGTCTGTGTGAGTGTGATAAGGCAGATAAGCACATGTGAGCAGAGTAACATTCTGCAGCTTTAGTTACTCGGTGCATTCTGCTCGGAGCTGTACATTTGAGAATTACGCAGGAGAAACCAAGTGAGAGATACCTCTGTGATGTTGGGTGGGATAAGGAGGAAGGAAGGAAGGAAGGAAGGAAGGGCAGATGAAAAAGTCCTTGAAAAGGATTCTAGAAACATTGCATCACTCTCTCTGTGTTCTAATTGTGCGTCGTGAAACACAATGAGGGGAGATGAGAATTCAAAGTGGTCCGTGGCGAATAATGAGAGAATGATAAAGCGGTGCTCTGTACATCTGACAGAGGTTGAAATGAGATGCGGTGAGTCGGGGACAAAGACGAACCTCCAGGGAGACACAGCAAGAAACTTAAATGAGTTCTTATTTAGTGAGGCCGTCTGTTGCATCTTTTATGTGGCGTGACAGGTGCACTGGTCACTGTTTTGAGGCAACTGGATGAATTATCACAAGCTGTCGTGCCAGAAGAGGAGGGAAGAAAGTCCTGTGCCACACGGGGCTGAAACTCAGCGTGATAGAGTTAAAGAGTCTTCCCGTCCTGTTCATGTAGCCGTACGACTGCGAGGCATCGCTCATCTCTGCTGAGAAATAAGCAGCAGGCTGTGCATCCATAACTGCTGTATGAAAACCTGCATCGTTTAGCTATCATCAGCTCTGAGCTCGCACACCGCTGCAGCACGTTGGTCACTGAGCTCTGCTGAAAAACCCATGACCTAAATCTGTGGTTAGAAAATCTGAAGCAACATGGAGTAAAGGACAGTTCATATCATGATGCTATGGTGCAGTGTGGATTCAGAAGTATTGATCTGTGATAAATCAATAAATTGGTCAGTATAAAATCTGTTAAATGAATCAGAAGTATAATTGTAAAAAGGCATTTAAATGTTGTGTTTGTTTGCACTGTTTGTTTGTGTTGTGTTTGTTTGCACTGTTTGTTTGTGCTGTGTTTGTTTGTGCTGTGTTTGTTTGTGCTGTGTTTGTTTGTGGGTCACACTGTGACTGAATGTTGCCGTTGTTATGTTTTTGTTTTGATGCCAGTGTTTCTGATTTGTGTGGCTTGTTGTAAGGTCCCAGAGAGATGTTACAGGGACAACACGGCAGCTTTAGAGGGCAGAGACCACACTCAGATAAAACCAGTGCATAAATCCCATTCAGCAAATGGCTGCCGCACACGGCTACGACCACGACACACACACACACACACACAAATCCTCTTAAAGTGAATGCCTATCACAGCACAGTGCTGAAACAGGTCATTGTGCACCTTAGAAAAGTGGACAGTGCCTCTTCAACATTCTGCTGTTAAAGATGCTCTTAAGGCAAATTGCGGGTGTCACGTTGCAGTGGAAATGGCAATACGTTCCAGGCAACTGATTATTATAGAGATGTCAGTGCCACACGTCTGCCACGTCTGATTGCTATCATTAGTCTTCATTGCTCATTAGTTGTGAGAGCAGCTGACAATAATGCATGTTGATTTCTGACAATGACTCATGGGACTTTGGAAAAGCAGTAAAGGCAGACATGAGACAAGAACTCCCTGATTGTGTCTCTACCTTCCTCTGTGCGCGTCGGTGTTCAACTCACTGAGCAGTAAGTTCTTAGCTTTGGTGAATAACGTGACCGGATGAAGATGAAAGAACTGGTTTTGACATCAGGTCTGAAGCTGAGACACATCGATGTGTGTGGTCACGTGTGTTTTAGAGCACTTAAAACTTTAAAAGCCCGTAAGAAAGACAATCACGCCTGAATTTCATATGATTTCTGGGGCCTTCTTTTTTCACCAGGAATCTTAAACCTTATCATTTTCATCAGAAAATGAAGAACCTCCTCCTGCTCACTGTCTCTGGCTGTACTGACGCCTCAGAGAAAGAAACAGCATTTTGTAAGATTTGTAGATGTAAACGTATTTTTCCGGATGGAGTTCAGATTGAAATTCGCTCCACTCTTTCAGGATAGAGATTTTCTGGATCAGTTGCAGCCTCGTTGCCGTATGTGGAGACTGAGCAGCCTGTTAAAGAGCCCAGAGGCCGGACCGAAGGAGGAGAGGGTTTCTACGACAGCAGTGCACCTCCCACAGTTCTGTGGAGATTTCAGAGACTCGTGAAATGAGCAGTCAGCAGTTCTGACTGCTATATGAGGATTTCAGACAGATGGGTGTTTAAGACAGAGTCAGCTGTTCTGAAGTGTCTAAAACTCACATCTGGAAGACAGTGTGAGTTAGGGATGATGTTCGTCCGTCTGCTGATGTGATCGCAGATGACGAGCATCACAGGAGTTCACACAGGGTAGATTTAATATCAGAGCCACAGATAAGAAACTGAGAGGCTTTGTGCAAATTTCAAGGTTAACAAAATGGCTGAACTGATTCTGTTCTGAAACCTACACGTGTCTCCAGACATGTGTCGCTCTGAGAATTTGATACGAGTGGGGGTTGATTAATGTTTCATGGATGCCCAGTTGTCTGCAGGCGTGTGGGATGTGCTGCAGACTGAGGGAAGCGGAACATGTATTTCCAGCTGTCCATTATCCACAGCCACTTATCCCATCACATTTTACAGACAGTACATGTCAATGACATCTGTTAAAGCAGCGTTAAAGCTCCGCGAGGTTCATGAGGTTTTTAAAATGACTTCAGATGCCAGGCGTTAATGTCCAGTGTCTTTTATCAGCTTAACCAGCAGAGAACAAAAGGTCAGAACTTCACAGGTGGTGGCAGGTGATGTGGTGTGTGTGTGTGTGTGTGTGTAGAATGTATGGTGTGAGGATTAAAAGCACAGTCTGTGTTAAAACTCAGAGGAGTTTAAAAAAAAAAAACCCTCCCTTCTGCTAATCCAGTCGTCTGATGTGACCAGATGATGTGGCGTTGTAAAGTCACTTTAATCAGTTATAATGAAGTTTGAATAGAGAGGATGCAGCCCGAGCCTCCACCGCCTCACCAGCTGTGCCTCCCAGCTCACATCAATAGGAGCTCAATGAGTACGTGCTGCTGATTCATCCAGTGAGAGATTTAACTTTCACTTTGGTCACTCGGGTTAGTTTCAGCGTACGAGTCGAGGTAATTAACGGTATTTCTCCACAAGAGGAAGCAGGTATCCTACCTTGAGCAGACATATTGCCTCTGGCTGTCTTCACCTAACACTTTCAACTGGATTAGGAGGAAATCGTGATCAAAGGTGGGGGGGATTATATTGGACGTTTGGGGCTGATGGGTAGGGGCAACATGTGGGCCTTGGCGTACCTATGCTTCACAGTCAGGATTGACCTAGTTATAGAAGGTCCAGTGAGGAGGGAGCCGTCGGAGGAAGTTGCATGCAGCAGTAACTGTGTTAAAAAGGTGGCGGGATGCCGCTGGTCACATCTGTACGATCATGTCTGGGTGTGTCGGTGTGACACATGGAGCCCATTAATCAAATTTCTGCAAACACACAGCTTCAGGCTTTTGATGCCAAAAGCTCAGATGCAAAGAATAATTGAAGTGTGGCCTTGACAGACCCCCGGGGTTGTGTCAGGCTCCTTAAATAATGTGAGTGAGTGACATGTCAGGTCAGCACGACAGAATTTAATCGTCTTCAATGTCGGGTACAGGAAGAAGGCTTTTACTGTAATTCAGAATCAAAGGAATGGCTTTGCTGTGTGGCTGAAGCTTAGAGGAAGATTTTCCTGTAAAGCTCTGAAAACATTAAAACAATGCTGCAACTGTACCATCTCCAAATTAAAATGTTTCTGTCCTGCCGATCCTCTCATCCCCGTGGATGGACAGGGATTAACTTGGCAGAGAAGATTCTGACCATAACTCACCTCACCCCGTCCATCACTGAAGGACAGGACACTGCTGCTCAGGTGCAATAATACTGTTGTTCCATTTCAATAAACGATGCACATTTCTGTTGCATTTGATTTGTAAAATGATTATTAACAGCCGCTCGACGACTGTAAACGAGAATACTGCTGAGTCAGATTAGCTAAATATCACTAACACAGCACAATGAGAGCGAGAGTAGTGATTCAGCTGAAGACGGATCTTTGGCAGCAGAGTGGGATGGAAGGCTGTGAAAAAGCATTTAGTGCTGCTGACTGGTCCTTTAACAAGGTTTAATCAGCTGCAGTACTGAAGCACCATGGGAAATGACAAACCAGGACATAATGATAACATTAACAGAGAAAAGCATCAGGGACAGTTAGCATAGCTTAGCATAAAGACTGGGAGCAGGGGGAACCAGTTAGCCTGGCTCTGTCTAAATGAAAGCAGCAGCTCCAGAGGTCCCTGTTAAACACGTCACATCTGTATCAGGGCGTTAAAGTGGTGGATACCTGCTGCACGGTGTCTGAACTGGGAGCCTGGACTTCCTGAATCCTTCCCGCCACATAAGCACATAGACAGGAAGTCCACCTCACACACAGCAGGGAGCCTCCATTCATGCCTGAAGGCAGCAGAATAGTTAACCCCACCTGTGGCTGGTACATGACTGTGGTGGATGAGAGGCAGTTCATCACAGTGGGATATTTAACAGTTCACTGCAGACTGAGGCCTTTGTGTATCCAGAGAACTCACACAGGACATTTGCCGCAAAGTGCGGCACCACTACGTCCATGAAGAGACAGTCTGAGTCTTTCTGGAGCTGTAATTATTCGTCCAGCCTGAGACAGGTCGCTTCTTCCTACCTTTGGACAGGACCAGCAGCTGCTGGACTTTGATGGTCCTGGTTAAAATAATACAAACGATCATGGATTAAAGAAACAAAGCAGATTATCAGTTTCACTCAGGAATGTCCTGTGTTTTATGGACCCGTCCCGCCTCCTCTTTCTACTACGACACCTGACTTCGTCATAATCGCTGCGACCACTGGAGGTCGTGTGACAGGAAAACGTAATAAGCTGCAGCACAGATGATCTGTGGGCTGGTGTTTTACAGAAGGACAGGCTGTGCTGCTTTCACTCAGGCCACAGAGTTCAGTTCCTCTCAGACTCTCAGAGTCTCTCAGTGTCTTGTTGCCATTGACCGGCTGCAGACAGACCATCATCTGCATGCTTTCTTTTCTTTTTTCCATCTGGTCACAATAAAGGCTCTGGTTGATGGATTGCTGCAGTGATGTTTGTCTTTGTGGAAGGTTTTCTCATCTCTGCAGCAGAGCTCTGGCTCTTAGTTCCTGTTCACCTTGCTGTCCACGGCCCTTGTTGCCTGGTTACAGAGTTTGACCAGAGGGCTAACTTTTAAAAGAACTCCTGGCTCTTAATGTTTAATGTTTCACAGAGAGGTGGCTGAGCCCCTAAAAACAAGTGTATCAGCGGTGTATCCCATACGCTTTCACAGATCTATGGTGCTGTAGGTTTCCTGCAGCTCGTCGTCATCAGTGTACGGCCTGTTTACAGTAACAGGGCCTCTGAGCCTCTGCATGTAACCTGCAGGGATTACATGTGATAAAGAACTGCTGGGTAACATGTCTCTCTAAGAAACTGTTTATAGATTAGGGAAAAGCAGTTTTATGTTTATAACAACAACATGATGAAGAAGCTGAGATAGTCTGCAAACGTTCTGAAGCCACTGTAAAAATACAGGAGGCACAAGATGAAAGGAAAATGTCTTCCATCTCTGATATCAGTGGTAAATGAAGTATGTTGTCAGCAGAAATCAGGAATCATGAAGGTTCACTGCAGCAGCAAGTGACTCAAACTGCTCATTACACAGTTTAAGGGTCAGCTCTGGATTTCTCTTCTTCTTCTTCTTCTTCTTCCTGCTCTCACACAGTTTGTGGTTACTGCAGGTCCTTCTCACAGCAGCTGTCAGCCCAGTTTGTGTCCACCGACTTAAACTGACCTGACTCATGTGTCGGAGCTCAGGACGTTGGACGAGGATCAGGACAGATTAGAAATCACACATCACCTGAGCAGAAGCGTTTCAGTGCCAGTAAACTGCAGGTTTATGAAAAGGACTGTTTGTTGCTCATTTTCTGAAAATAATCTATGATATCTGTTATTTATATACAGGGTCATAGGAGAAGCAGTAATAACAGAAATGATGGTTCATTCTTTGATGGTACTGTGACTGTGGGGATCTCTTTATGTTAAATCATCGTCTGTATTCTAAAAAATATGAAGGAAGCTTGTCTCTTTCTTACGGATCTGTCAAAGCTCCATTCTTCTTCAGCTGCTGCGATCTGTAGGCGAGTGTTTTGAAATTCTGGTGGATGAAGAGTTTTAGATTTAAAAACTGTCTGAGGATCAGAATAACCTCTGAAACACCTGAGCGAGATGTCTGAAGGATAAGTGGAAGAACAGCACCACGGATTTCACCTTTTCCTCTGCCTCTCTTTATCCACTGTTCGTCCTCTCTGCCGTTTCTTTGTCGCCGCCATGAGCTGTGATGTGAAGGAAAAATGTCATTGGAGAGTCTGTTCCTCACCTCTCTGTTTACCAGCCTCCTTTCATTAGGACACCGCACATGAAAGCCATGACAGATATAAAGGGAAAAAACCCTCTGAAATGGAAGATTGAGTTTGCCTTCCTCCCCCGTTACCCTTTTGTTTGCCTTCCATTCCTCAAAAGTCAGCGTAATATCCATCTGGCTCTCTCCCACCTCTGCTGCACCTTCCTCCATCTCGCAGCTTAAAAGACAGAACAAGAAATGATTATCTTTGCCCAGAGATAGCGGCCCCCGACTCCAGTGTAAACTCATTTGGAAAGCAGATGCTCATACATCATATTTCACTCACCAGAATACAAAACTGATTACTATGGCACCAGCTGAACCATGAGTGGCAAACTTAGTTTGAGGACTTCCTCCTTTGTTGATGAACTGGCGCACTACAGTGTTTCCTGCTTCAGGTGTTGTGTGTGTCAGTGAGGACAGGACGTTGCATTCGCTCTCATGCTGTCTACAGACGTGTGAGTTTCTCAGTTCAGAAAGTCGTTGATAGCAGTGGCTGTTTCCACACGTACGACTCGTATGATCCAGAGCCCGTCAGCCTGTCCGACCTCTGTGATTCTTTCAGATCAGCATCCCCTTGTTGAGCTGGAGGCCTTAGAGTGCTCGCCATTTTGACAGTGATGATGATGATGATGATGATGACCACTTCCTGGAGGTCCAAGAAACAGACTTCTACTGTTTTTGTGTATGTTTTTAGGAATATGGCTGATCTCAGTGTGACCTGACGTAAAATACCTGCCTGCTGTTTTTTCAGCTCATAAAAATCACACAAGCACATGAACAGTGTGATGTATTTACACTACGGGCCTGGGATTCTGAGTCAGTGTGAGTTATGGCTGAAGGCAGCGCAGCGACAGCAGAACACACGCTAACAGACCATCAGCACTGTGTTTGGTATGACGAAGCTCGCGGACACACGCTGTGCCGCTGCACTGGAACTAATCTGACATGTTATATCAACACTAATAACATCAGGGAGCCTTTGTACAGAAACGGCCGTGACCGAGTCAATGAGATGTTTCTGCATTTTAAACACAGAAACTCAAACTACAGCTTAAACACGTGGAGTTTAACAGCCTCAGTAAGAGCCGATATGTTTCACTCTGATTCAAACTGTGATCAGTAGAGTTGCAGAAGCAGAGACTCAAGTTTTCATTTGTTGGATTCTTTGGACAAACATGAAACGCGGTTCTGTGTTTTGATATTAATTTCATTCCCTTGCTGCTCGTGGGCTTGTTATGTCTCAGCGTGAATCCTGTCTCACTGTTGCTGTGAGGGCATGGCTCGAAGCTCTGTCCTCAGACTGTGAGGACTCTCTTATCCTGAGGAAATATGCATCCACAGAGCCGGCGTATTCAAAAGGCCGAACACGGAAGGTCGTGTACGTGTTGGCAAATACAGCGCCGCATGTTAGTCTTATGAAAGTGTCATTCATGGAGGCTGCGGGACACACACATACATTACAGCTCAACACAATGCAGCTGGACCAGAGGATGATTGGCCAAGGCTGTAGTCCACATCACTTTAACAGAGTTCAATTCAATTCTGAGGCCAGATCCAGAGTCAACACTGAAGCAAGAACTCAAAGGTCAAACTGCATTTTAATCCCAAAGCACTGCTGAAAACCTCCTGTTCAAACACAGAGCTGTTTCTGTGCTGCAGCTGATCCACGAGCCAGCCACAGAAAGACGACGAGCATCACTCACAGGTTCAGCCGAGGAGACTCTCAGAGCCTCCTCTCATTTCTGTGAGGAAACAGTAACTATGATAAAACTGCAGATGCTGGGTGTATTGGAAATAGTGTCTAAGCTTCAGTGCTGTGGGTGACTCACACACTGTTCACTGCTGACCGGAGCACATCAGTGCTCTGTATAGCCTGTGAATGTTATTATTATTATTTTTTTTTTTTAATAAGTACACACAGGGCCTTGTATTTGTGGCTGTGCAACAATCAGCTCTCTGACAGCTTGGTGTTTTACTCGCTTTGAAATGGACTTTTCCCGTCTGTGTGGCCATTTTGTGCAAAGCGCAGGAGGCAGGAGAGCCAACGCGTCGGAGGTTCGCTGTGGCGAGGGGGCGCTCACTCAGCTGTTTGAGGGCTGTGAGTCCAGTGATGGGACTGTGTGCAGGTGTGTCTGTTCATCAGCACACACACACCCTCTGATCAGTGGTCCACCTCACTCTGCAGGAGGATGAGCAGTTTGTACTGCTTCATCCTCAGACGCTCACGCAGAGCACAGGCTGACCTCGATGTAAGTCACCTGTCAGCGTTTGTGACGGTTTTCTAACGTTAGCTCTGATTCTCATGTTATATAAACTCCCGCGTTCGTCCCACAGCGTACGAAGGAGCTAGCTAGCGTTAGCAGGTCCAGCGGTGGTGATGGCTAATGACCGGGCTGTGAAAACAAAGAGGAGCGGGTCGTCCTGTAACCTCGGTATGTGACCCTGTGACTGGACTCACCAGGAGTCATGAGCAGGGTCGCAGTGATGTGCACGCAGTCGCACACGAAGTCACCAGCTGCTGCACGGCGGCTGTTGGATCTGAAGTGATGTAACAAACTTTTTTTAGTTCCCACCCACACACATTTTGCACCAATTACAGAAGCAGCTTTGTTCGATGGAACCCAGATGGGTTCGGACGTTTGTGCTTCTGTTGAGCTGCATCACACAAAGTGTTCCTGTCGTTTAGCCAGCAGAAGTGGGGTGGACAAAATAACAGAAACACCTGTCAGTATAACAGCTGAGTCTGTTTTCACTGTGATGGGGGGGGGTCAGTGTTACAGAGGTGTCATGTTACTGTGCAGGGGTGGCACTTCCTCTTCAGCGTGCTGGTAAAATCCTAATCATCATCATCATGTTTCTGAGTTCCCACTTTCTTCCCAGGATACATTTCTTTGCTAATTGCAGTGTCTTCCAGGAGGACAACACTTTTATCTACACGGCGTAAGTGCAGTGAACTGAACAGCATGATAATGATGTTGAAAATACACCAATTTATTCTGTGAAACCAGACGGAGCATCAGGGCAGAGTTTTGAGTGGAGTTCACAGAGACTCCGTCTGTGTAATATTAATGACATGCAGTGTTTTACTAACAGTGTCCAACACAGGTGAAGTGACCTGATTCCTTCTCTGTCAGTGGGGGGGTTTAAAAGGGGGGAGCAGGGGTTCAGGATGCACTAAATGTCTTGTTGCCCCCTCAGTCCTCTGTGCTGGAAAAGTGAATTCAATCAGAAATCATCAATGAGCTGCAGGCCCAGTGCTGGTGAAGATAATTCTGTTGGTCTTTGTAAAAAGAAAGAAAATATGAAATATTAAAGGTCCAGCAACAAAGGATGAATGACTGAGAGGCTCGTGCTCTCCATTAAATCTCACAGCGACGAACTACAAAGAGCGTCTGAAATTTTAAACAAGTAACTTTGTTGTGTGAATCTGCACTAATGTGTGTTCACAACCCAGTCATCAATCACCAATCACCAATCACCAATCACCAATCACCAATCACCAATCATCAATCACCAATCACAATCCTCTCCTCCAGATGTGCTGGTGTGGTGTGAGCACAGTGAAAGCACCTGAGTGACAGACGAGTGATGGAGGGTTAGGGTTATAACCTCTGAAATATGATGCCACATGTTCAGGAGCCTTAACGACACGGTCAGTTTCACCACTGCACCTCTTAGTAGTAAAGGCAGGTTGAATGGCATTAATAAAGAAAGTACTTTAACCCTTTAAAGAGAAAGTTTAGAAAAGTTTGCCCAGGCCTCTGTTCAGCCGTCCTTGTCTCTTTCTGTCTCTCAGGCTCTGTTAAGGGGAATTAAGGGGAATCAGATGCTCTTTGGTGCCTTTGTAGTCACGTCCTAACTTCTCTTCAACTCCAGAACCAAAGCTCAGCTTCACCCCTGCGTGCCCTGTACTTCCAGCAGCTGCACTACGCTGCTAATCTGTACTGAACAAAATATACCAAAAGGATCTGTGAGTGTGAAGGTCGCAGTTCACCTGGACGGAGACAGATCCAGGTGTGATTTCTGTTTCAGAGTTATATGATGTTTATGTCGGGCTTTGCTGGTGAGACGTTCCTCTCTCTGCAGAGCGTTGACAGAGAGAGTGAAAGACGAGTGAATGAGTGAAAGGACAGAAAGCATTGTCAGTGCATGATACAGAAACTGTTGAGCGTAGCGTCCCCTCACAGTGTGGTGAAGCAGCTGGGAAGAAATGAATCTGAATGGTTGTAGGAACGCTGACAGATGGTTAGTTCATGATCTGATGGAGTTGGTATTAGGAAAGGTAATGCTCTCTACCCCCCCCCCCCCCACGCTGGAGTCCACGGGCAAATCATTTGATTTGTGACAGTCACTTATCTAATGTACTGTATGTTTTTCATGCATGGCCACCAGCTCTCAGCCCGAGCACAGCCTAATGCAGGACAGTCACAGCAGCTTCCTCTGTGACTGTTAGAATATTCTCTGCACTTTCTGACTTCAGCTGCAGCCACGGGGTCACAGAGCGAGGTCCTCTGCTGTCAGCCGCAGGTCTGATGGAGAAAACACAGGAACTGTGGACAGAGAGTCGGTGATGAATAAGAAATGATAAATTCATCAAAGATTTATCTTTGTCTACACTGAGATTTTAGGTTCTGACTTTGTGTCACTTGCGATGTACCGTGGCCTCGGTGATGGCTTCAGCTCGGTGGCTGACCAGCTGAGGCTCCTTCTTTTTGCGCTGTAAGCAGATGTTGTGGTAAATCAGTGGGCAGGACAGACAAGCTGACGAGGGGAAGGTGTGTCTCTGAAGCGTGTGGCTCAGTGCTCGTCTCCAGCATCAGCGCACCCACTCACACCTGACTTTCCTGGGAGTTCGCTCGTAACTGACGAGGATGTGATAAAACACGGACATCAGCCCAGATCTGAGGACCGGGTCCAATCCAGGTCAGGGAAAGAGCCGTGCTAATTTATAAAAAAAAGAAAAAAGAAAAAGTATATAATGAAAGTTCCATTTTTCAGAGGAGGATCAAACAGTTTCTGGGTGTTTCTGTGGCGGCGGTGCAGTGATGGTCAACACCTGCTGCACCTGCTGAGACGTAATAGATGAAGGAGACAGTAAAACATGTTGCTCACTGCTCGCCTTCTTTTTATTAGTGAGCATTTTAACTAATTATCCAACACAGTTCTAACTTTTTGTCACAGTTACTGTGATAATCTCAGCTCTGTGAGTCCAGGAGTAAAACCAGATGTGTTGGTTGTTGGTGGGACGCGTACAGTGTCGAGGGTTTTACGTTTCGTAAACACGTTTCTTATCGTAGAACTGAGAGTTGGTCAGAATCTTCCCCTGGAGATAAACTGCTGGAATTTCTCTCGTCCATGGACACGTGTTTTCCTCTCCGGTGTGACGGCCCCACAACTGCCATATTTCTTACAGGTGACATCACAGGGCACACCTACGTGCTGTGGGAGTGACACATGTTGATGCACCTAAGGTTCGTGAGCCTTCACCTTCCAAGCAGGTGTTTATTTTCTTTAATTATTATCAGGTGGAAATGAAGTGAATGGAATTGAATAAACAAAGCCTTGAGCCAAAGCATGGATTCTATTTACAGTGGATAATTGGTATGGGTATGTCTAGACTCCAGCCTATTAGACACAGCTTAGCCGACCACGCCACCGCTGATACCGCCGCTCGTATTAATCTGAGCAAATAATGAAACGGAGAATGAAAAATGCACCTGAGGCAAATCTGTGGATTCTCTCTGAGAATAATAAGCGAAAAACCAAGATGACAAGCACACTGCAGTGATGCATCAGGGAAGGTGCGAGGGTCATGCACTGATTTTCATCACATCTGTTAAAAGATGGATGGATCTCTCATCTTTCTCTGAGCTCTGTGTCTGTGAGGAGGACATACAGAGTTATGTAAGTGGAGATCTGCCCTGTTTCCTCCCTCGTCTGCCTGGAATCTTCACACACGTTCATCATGGTCTCTTATTTTTTCCTTCTTGTTTACCAACAGAAAATATTCGATGGCTGCAACAACGATGAAAACTCTCGGCTGATTAAGTCAGATACACACAAGCTGCTGTCGTGTCAAATCCTCATGACTCCTGCAGATAAACAGTAAACAGATATTGATGTAGAGAACCTGTGTAAATATAAACGAAAACGTGTGTGTGTGTGTGTCACCATTCAAGCTGGACCTGCCGTTCCCTCCTCCCCCACCTCACCGCTCACCTGGCTCCTCCCGCCCATATTCTCACCTGTTCTCGCTCTGACTCCGACCTTGACATTGTGCATTGTTTCTGAAAACTCCTGCTCCAAACATCAGCTGTAACCAGCCACAGTAAATGGAGGGGTGGGGCTCTTTCTTTGTAGAACAGTCTCCACAGCTGAAGATCATGTTTGAGTTTGTAGACTGTGTGAATGTTGTGCTGGAGCTTTAAGGTTCACGTCGCCTTGTGTTTAACCTCTTGCATGTTTTCCTCCTCCCTGGCTAAAACTTTTCTCGTCCCACTTTGGATTTTCCCGTCCCGTGTCAGAGCCTTTCCAGACGTTTTTCTGTAGAAGGTGAGAAGTGTGTGAGAGCTTGAAGGCCGCCGCGGCCTCGGCCTGGACCTCCCAGAGGGCGAACGCGGTGCTGGGTGACGTGACTTTGCTGCCATCACACTGAGTGTGCGAGTCCGTTTATCGACCTTGTGTGTCTCAGTGGGCTTTACCATGTTGGTGTGGCTTAAAGTCTCGCCTGTCAGGAGACTCGCTGAGCAAACATTTGCCTTCAGGAAAGATTTCTAATGGATCAGTTGTAGAAGAGCCATAATTAGCTGTGGACTGACACGATGAGTGTAAATTATTCCAATTCATCTAGTTTACTTTCCTGTTTTTTACTTTTCTCCTCGGCACTGAAGCAAACATTAAAACAACTCCACAAATACACTGATGAATCCTGGGTATTTTCTGCTAAATAAGATTAATGCTGCAAAATGTAGATTTTCATCAACCTCCTCCTCCCTCAGAATTTTAGCTACGTAAAAAAAATATCTGTAGGGTCGGAATCAGAGAAACATCAGCATGTGTCGCTTCGACCGTCGTGTCCTGCAGAGCGGGACACTTCAGGCCTGATGGAGATCAGTCCTGTGATATACTGTACCCTCTGCTCCCCTGTAAACCCACTGCAGCGGCGGCTGGTTTTACTTTGCCTCTGAGGGTCCAGTAACATCAGCAGTCACTCGGAGGGGATGAGGAAGCTGTTTTTAATGATCCCCAGAGACGACCGGTATATTTACCATAATCGCAAGCCTGAGGGAGCATCAACTTCTAATCACCTCCATCTTCCCTCCCCACTGCAGATAGAGATCAGTGCTCATTATAAACCTCATAAAGCACCAGGCTTGGAGATGATTGTGTGTGTCTCTGTACTGAATGGCTTATACATGCTGTAGGAAACACTGCTTCATGGCTTTGTGTGCTTGATGAATGTTTTTCACACCATTTGTTTCCAGAGACACGATGTGATGTTAATGATGATGGAGAAAAAAAAAACTCACAGTCAGATGAAATGGAATCTGTTCAGTGGGAAAATGAAAAGCTTCCTGTTGTGTACCACCGTTCAAACTGGTGCAGAGGTGCGTCACACACTGGAGGTGTGTGTTCAGATCCTGTCAGTAATGGCTCTAAGTTCAAAGTGTGGTGGTGGTGTTGTGTGTTGATGTCGTCAGAGGGCATTGTGACTCTCCAAACACAGGTGTGTGTGTGTCCTCATTGTTCACTGTGACATTGTGTTGTTGTTGTTGTTGTTGTTCTGTGTTGTGCCTTAAACGATCAGTATCCAGTCCTGCAGCATCATTTTCCTCAGAACCTGTGGTATCTGCTGTTTGTCGTGTTCAAACAGAGAAACACAACGTTGCAGTGGGTGTACAGCGTCCTGTGCAGCTGTGTTGATCTCATCCACACTTATCGTCATTTTCATGGCAATTTCTGGAAGATTACACCCTCTCTCTTATTCCCACTTACAACCGGTTTGTTTTTCCAGCGCTGGAAACAGCCGTCAGAAATGAATCAGAGATTTGAAACCATTTCATCTCCAACCGTTAACACTGACTCTGCTGCACTGACACGTGTGAGACTGTTTGTCTTAACAAAGATGTGTTTCATGTTGTGAAGGAGTTCAGATGTTTGGGGTTTTCCAGGATTGCTTTGTTCACCTGATCCTCCTCAGCTCCAGCCAGGCTCTGTGTGTGTGTGTGTGTGTGTGTGTGTGTGTGTGTGTGTGTGTGTGTGTGTGTGTGTGTGTGTGTGTGTGTGTGTGTGTGTGTGTGTGTGTGTGTGTGTGTGTGTGTGTGTGTGTGTGGTAATCCAGGTGAAGGTGCAGCATCCTGTCCCGGTCAGGCTGCAGCGGTGCTCCGCCCTTCAGTGCCCACCTACTGTGACCCCCACCCACATAATCACATATCCTGGTAATTACATAATTACATAATCGGTTACGTGTCCTGAGCTCGGCCCACTTCAACAGGTGACAGACTTTGAGCGTGTGGTGGGATATTACCAGGTCAGGGCCACTCATCACAGCACGATGGGGCCAAATGAAGTTTCTTCAGTGAAGAGTAATTGGGTTACACTTAGGTTTGTACGAGGAGGAGAACATATCACTTCCTGAGGGGAAAATTGTTGGTCCACCATATTGGCAGATCAAGCGAATTAATCCCTTCTTTATTCTTAATCCCTTTCCTTATCATAAGATTATGAAAATCCAGATCCCTCCCCCTCTCAGATGTTAAATTGCACCCATGATGTAACTCCTGGCTTAAAGAGGAAAAGAGGACGGGGACGAACCAGCCCAGGCCCTCAGCCCTCGCAGATCGTGGCTCCACTGCTCTTTGTTTGAATTGTCCTTCAGTAATTTCTGATTCCTCCTGGTCCGGCTGTCAGAGGGCGGCCGGGCTTTGGTATTCAGTGGTTGACAATCTGCTTAAACAGAAGCAAATTGGGAAAAAATAGCTTTCAAATACACTTTGATTCCTGTGTGTGGGGGAGGCAGGGTTATTTCTCAGCAGAGACACTACATCAGCCTCTCTCACTGTGTGTGTGTGTGTATGTGTGTGTGTGTGTGTGTGCGCGCGCGCGCGCGCGTGTGTGTGTGTGTGTGTGTGTGTGTGTGTGTGTGTGTGTGTGTGTGTGTGTGTGTGTGTGTGTGTGTGTGTGTGTGTGTGTGTGTGTGTGTGTTCTGCCTCAGACACAAAGAAGTCATTTTTAGTCACTGGAAGTTCATTCAGACACTGGAGATATTTAAAGTCGTACTATTGCTGAGCTTTTTTTTTTAGCTCCTCTGCCTGTGAAACCTTCCTCTGCATGTTCTGTCAGTGAAGCTGGAATTTATGAAGATGCTGAATGTGTCCTTGTCTCTTCTGTCGTGATGGACATTGTCCCTGCTGATGATGTCCACAGCAGTTTTCAGGGCTGTGGTGCAAACATGCAGAACCTGGGATCAGAAAACTTTTGCATGTTTTTTGCTTGAAAATTGACAGAAACTGTTAATTGATTATCAGCATAGTTGCTGATCAGTTTTCTGTTTGATAGATAACCGTAGAGGTGGATTAGCGCGTCCTGACTCTGTGTCGGTGCTCGTGTGAAGCCTGTAAACATAAGCACATACACTATACTACGCTGAGTTTATTTCCCTCCAGAATAAAACTGCTAATTCAAAGCAGTCGAATAAGAACAGTCTCTTCTTTGTTGGTGATCATGTTGGAATCCCTGTTGTGTTCTAACAGCCCGTGATCGAGCAGCATGAAGCTGCACACACTCATTGTGTGTGTTACTTCCAGTACAGAAGGACAATGCTGCTGACGAGCTCCTTTTGTGAGACTGAAGGACAAATGCAGATGCTTCCTGCATGACATGACATGTACACGTGTAAGTTCATTTCTGCAGCAGGCGCATGTGTGATCCCTCCAACTGCTGCTCTGCTGTGATCTGAAAACCTAAACACAGAACCTTTAAAATCACGTCACCTCCACCGCCTTTCACTGCCGACGCCCCGCTGCCGCTTTAGTGACAAGAAAAACAGGCTGTGTCAGATCATATGAGCCCATCCTCCACCACCTTTTGTCTCGGGTTAAATCAGACATTAATTAAGTGTTTGACTCTTTGCAGAGGGCAAACAAGAGAGAGCTGCAGTACCTGCCCCTGGTGGCGTGGGGCAGCTCTGTGAAAATACTGCATCATTAGCACATTAGTGTTTCTAAATGTCACGCAGCCGCGGAGGGGACAGCGAACCGCTGGGAAACAGCCTTCGTGCACAAGACAAGCTCTTATTTTGTGTTTGACCCCTCAGAAAGTCACAGGGATCATTATTAACCTTCAGCAGAGGGTGGCGGGACGTGGAGTCTGTGTGTCTCTGTGTGCACGTGTCTTTGTGTTCTTCATGTGTATGCACAATCGGACGGCGAGAGGCAAATAAAAAGACATGGCGCATGCTCATAAATCAAATCCAGGTCCATCCAGTTGCAGCTGCAGTTTTTTTCTGCTCCGTGTTTCCTGACATGTGATGCTTCCATCTTCTGCTCTTTTAATCTCATCAGCCTCAACAAGTGCAGGAGGCGGGGGCGGCAGGGGGGCGGCAGGGGGGCGGCGGGCCGTCCGCTGTGTCAGATGAGGTCTGTCGATATCGCTCATCAAACAGGAGCTGATCAAAGGCCTGTCTGTGCCCATGCAGGCAGAAGGATTAAGCCACATCATGCACAACCTCCTTGGCAAAAAAAGCCTCTCCACACAAATAAAGAGATTAAGTCAAGAGTGAAATCTAATTCAAGGGGAATTGTTAAAAGGGGCCTCCGAGTCATGCTCTCCACCTGACGGCTCTGTGCATCGGCGTGAAGCTTTGCTGCACGTTCATCGTGACAAGCTGATGTTTTCTCCAACCAATGAATTCACCAGACACAACAGATACGTCTGATTTGTTTTCAGATGATTTAACTGTGCGTCGCCATGAGACCCTGACACCAAGCCGTGTCCACGTTCACATACAATACACATACAGCAGCTTTTAACCCACACACACACATCTCTGTAACACATGCTGTCTTTTTTTTGTAATGGAATCTGGTTTGTGGTAAAGACAAAGCAGTGACCCACACTGTGATGCTGCCTGTTGTCAGTGTGTTGTGAGTCACAGAGTTTCCTTGTTGGGAGACGGATGTTGTCTGAGACGTGGTTCAGGTGCTGTGGATCGGGTGCTGTGGATCGGGTGCTGTGGATCGGGTGCTGTGGATCGGGTGATGTGGATCGGGTGCTGTGGATCGGGTGCTGTGGATCGGGTGCTGTGGTTCAGGTGCTGTGGATCGGGTGCTGTGGATCGGGTGCTGTGGATCAGGTGATGTGGTTCAGGTGCTGTGGATCGGGTGCTGTGGATCGGGTGATGTGGATCGGGTGCTGTGGATCGGGTGCTGTGGATCGGGTGATGTGGATCGGGTGTTGTGGATCGGGTGCTGTGGATCGGGTGCTGTGGATCGGGTGCTGTGGTTCAGGTGTTGTGGATCGGGTGATGTGGATCGGGTGCTGTGGATCGGGTGCTGTGGATCGGGTGCTGTGGATCGGGTGCTGTGGTTCGGGTGCTGTGGTTCAGGTGCTGTGGATCGGGTGCTGTGGATCGGGTGCTGTGGATCGGGTGCTGTGGATCGGGTGCTGTGGATCGGGTGCTGTGGTTCAGGTGTTGTGGATCGGGTGATGTGGATCGGGTGCTGTGGATCGGGTGCTGTGGATCAGGTGTTGTGGATCGGGTGCTGTGGATCAGGTGCTGTGGATCGGGTGCTGTGGTTCAGGTGATGTGGATCGGGTGCTGTGGATCAGGTGATGTGGATCGGGTGCTGTGGTTCAGGTGATGTGGATCGGGTGCTGTGGATCGGGTGCTGTGGATCGGGTGATGTGGATCGGGTGCTGTGGATCGGGTGCTGTGGTTCGGGTGCTGTGGTTCAGGTGATGTGGATCGGGTGATGTGGTTCGGGTGCTGTGGATCGGGTGCTGTGGATCGGGTGTTGTGGATCGGGTGCTGTGGTTCGGGTGCTGTGGTTCAGGTGATGTGGATCGGGTGCTGTGGTTCAGGTGATGTGGATCGGGTGCTGTGGATGTGAGACGGTCTGTTGTGCTGAGCTGTGTGAAGAGCAGCTGAGTATTGACAGAAAACTTTGGATCAGCCTTTAACAGATCTCACTGAGGGAGCCACACGTTTAAACAGCCTGTGATTAATGAAAACCCTCCAGCATCAACATGGTTTAAAGACACAGTACATACATGAGTTGTAATATAGGCGGTCGTCCTTGGAGTCCTTCCATGAACAGAAGACCGTGGCTCTCTGAGGACCAATCAAAACATTATCATCACAGGGCCAATCAGCAGGTGGGATTAGTGCAGCTTTGATCCGAGGACCGGGCTCCGCTCCTTCTGATCCACTCCTCACAAGGCGTGTACAGGCTTTGAATTGCCAATCGTGTTCCTGTACAGGACCTCTCACACCACAGCATCACTGCAACGTGTCAGTGCTGCAAGAGACTCGCAAAACCAAACCCGTGCACTGGACACTGTTGTTGTTTGTTAATTTACTGTTGTTCAGTGCCATAGATAAACAGATGTAGTGAGCAGTAACTTTACCTCCGTGCACTCACCTCTTTGATTTGTTAAATAGACTTGAGTCACTTGGTTCTTTGGTCTTAAATCTTAAGCGTGTAAATTCCGTGTTGTCGTAATCTGCATACGTGTCGGTCACAGGTGTCTCAGTGTGTACGGCTTCAGAAGAGATCGTGCAGTGTTAGTTTCCTGTGTGATCCCACAGGCTGAGGCAGATCTGAAGGATGATGATAATTAGAAAATGACCAGGGTCACTGTGCTGACAGGCGGGCAGCGCTCATCACACGGGATGTGGCTTTGAAGCTGTTTCTCTCTGACGTGAAAATCATCCATAAAAGTCCAGCACGCGCTCACGTCAGCAGGTTAATGAAGAACAGAAATCAATTAGCATCATTTGTTCATCATATTAAGATCAATAAGACAGCTGATGGAAACGTTACAGCCCTGGGCTCTGACCCGGGTTCAGAAGCTCTGCTTTTATTATACGTCATGTTAATCATGAGGTTACATGCACTGTCGTATCCCAGTAGCACCTGAGGCCCCAGAGTCTCCTCCCAGTTCACTGTGAGTGAGTGAAGCTCAGCTCAGCATCAGCAGGGCGGTTCATTCAGTCGTTCGTTCGAGACCACAGATGTGAACCTCATGGTGGCACCAGAAGAAAGGGGCTCCCACCAGTTCACTAAGATCTGTCCTCTGGGGACTTTGAATGTCTTTACTACCATCTCACAGATGTGTGCAGAAGCTTCTGTCTGAGTTGAGAAGATCTGGAGTCACGAGCGAGGGCAGACATTTTAAACTGATTCTCTCTCCACCTTTACTTCCGTGGTCCTTGTTGTGGTTTATTGTAGAAATGTAAACCAGAATTTCTGAAGCCTTTAGATCCTCACACCAACAAATTAAATCTCATTTCGACCTGCAGCAGACTTCTTATCAACCATGGCCGATTCAAACCTGTGCTCTGATGTAAAAGCAGCTTCCATAAGACGTGTAGAGAGGAAAGTCTGATGTGCAGGGTGGAAAGGAGAAAGTCTGCGCAGGATCTTTTCCCAAACGCTGGCTCGGATCCTGGCTGCAGTTTGTCAGACATTTTGTGCTGAGATGTATTCAGATTCTCGGGTATCTTTTACAGCAGCACTTTACCATTTTTTTCAGATTTTATCTTTTTTTCACTCATCTTTCTATTTTAGCCTCGCCATGCAATTACAGCGCCCATTAATGTCTCCATTCTCTCCCCTGCCCTCGATAAAATGCCCCAGATCAGTGTCAGATGGGGAGGAGGACTGAAATAGTCTCCCTGCGACACGCGTGTAATATACCAGCCTTGAAGGATGATTCAATATTTATTCACAAATGTTGGAAATCAGAGGACTTAAAGACTAATAACGTTTCAAATGCCCTCTTTAGTTACACACAGGCCAAGGTTGGCTTCACTTGAACCGCGTTATGAGACGCAGCATGTTATTGTAAAGGAATCAGGGACATTCAGATAGTTAGAATATCAGCTGGTCACATTCTGTCAGTGTAGGCACAAGTGAACATCTTTTATTTATAGTCATTAACCACAAAAAGCACAAAAATATTTCACCCGTCGTCACAGGATGTGAAAGTGACTGTGAAAGGTCCTTTTGCGTCTCTATGCTTTGCTGCTGTGAGATATTGTCCTAAATCCTTTTTCTCTCAGTATCGTCATGCTTCATTTTTGTGACCTTCAAAGGCGCCTTAGCATAAAGCACGTGCACATGAAGGGGTGTTTACCGGAGATGACAGTACCTGCTGAGGCGTTTGCACGATATTACCACGGCAGAAACCTGACTGATCGTCCCGTTGTGATGTGTGAGCGATGACTCGCCGGCAGGCAGGAAGTGGAGTCTGTGATCGCCATGCTTCGCATTAACACTGGACACGGGACATGAAAGGGACTCTGCAGCGGTGGACACAGTCTGGGGTTATGATCCGTTCAGACCACAGTGGAGACCGGTGTGTCCTCAACTGAGAGGATTTTGAAAATGCTGTCCCATAAAACCGTGATGCTGTTCTTTCATGTCATGGCCGAGAGAGAGTGAGACACCTTAAAGAGCCATAAATAACTCACCAAGGAACCAGCGTTACTTCCCTTTGACAGAAGCCTGCGTGTGTTACGACAGCAGCTCGACATGAATACCAGTCGTCAGGGCTGAGTGATGATGAGTGTGAGGAGGAAATACCAACCACAGGCTGCTCTGACCTGAGCATTCACAGGATCAGACATGGTTACACTGCCCAGCACAGCCTGGTCTGCACAGCACACACTGTACTCCTGAAGAACCTCCTGGTCTCAGTGAAGATGATGAAGATGAGCATGTTCCACGAGCTGATGAGGAGGAGAACATCAGCTAAAATCCTGCAGCGTAGCGTTCATCCTGTCATCAGGCGTTTTCTGAATGAAGGAGGTTCATCATCTGCGTCCAACCTTTCTGAAGGCTGGCTGACACTAATGAGCAGCCATTCATCACCGTAATAAAACCAGCGGGAAGATTATTCCTGTAAGTCTCTGTGCTGCCGGGGAGCGACCGGTCATCAGCGTGACGTATGGCCGACTCTCAGGTGCAGTTATGGGCTGCGTCGCCTTCTCATGACTGTAGATCAGTCTGTAGGTGCTTTGATAGAGTCTGTAATTCCAGGAGTGGAGATTGTTGGTGCTATTTTTAGACCAGAGGAACCTGTGTGTTTTAATGTGACACACACAGAAAGCAGTGTAGCTGTTAGTGGCCGTGGTGGACACAGAGTGGAGTGTGAGCAGGTTAACTGTGCAGAACGTCGGCGTATTTGTTTAGGAAAGTCCCAGATATTTGGTTGGTCACTGGAGTTTTTCTGTTTCTGCTGCATCTGATCAGAGGACAGATTTTTCACCATCACAGTGAGTAAAAGTTGCCTCTAACCTCTGATGTGAGTGGAAAGATTTTCATCAGCATTCTTTCCCACTGTCGCACGAACAGATGATAAAGATAAACAGATGGTTATAATTCATGACAGGAGCAGTTTTTCAAAGACGGCCTGTTCAAACACGAGCGTCCTCTCACTCACATACTGTACATGCACGCACACGAAGCCTCTGCCCAGTTTCTGCTGCCTGCGAACGCTCGTACTGAGGGGGAACATTTCCTCCTCAAAGTCACTCCTCTATCCACTTCTGTCAAAGAAACCCAGTGGGATTGTGGGAGAGGGCGAGGGCGGTGCCCTGAGGTGAGGGCCCACACCGCTGCCTGGCTTTCTGAGTGAAAAGCAGCACGTTCAGCTTGTGGCCGCTGCTTTTCCCGGTATTTTATGGAAATGCCATTTTGTTTTAAGCTCTTTTGTTTTGGATAAACACAAAGACTGGATGGAAATGAGAGTTAAAGATAAACGGTGGAGCCCGGTCGCTGTTCCTCAGGGAATGTTTTCATACGTGAACCCATTGAAATAAATGTCATTTTTACGGCTTTGATTGGAGAACAAGCCGCTCCCCGATGAGCCCATTAAAGCACGTGTTTCCTCATGTAAAGTTGCAGTGGATCATTTTTTTTGCTCCTCTTTCCCTGTTTTGCTGTTGATGAATTTAAAAGCTCATTGTTGTCGATACCTTTTTGTTGTGTTGTCTCTGCTGTCTTCCTTTTGAAGAAACTCGGCTGTGAAGAGGGAACTATTTTTTAATGTTTTTCTGTAATAAATCCAGTGGGGAGGAAAAAGGCTTCTTTTTCTTTTATCAATCTGCTGGCTGATCTTTTTGTGGCGGGGCCAGTGAATCCAATCAGAATGCAACCCTTAAGCCCTCAGATTCCACCAACAAAAGTTGATGGTCTCCCAGCTTGTAAGCTGCCTATCAGATAATAAGGGGGACTTGAATACCAGCCGGTGTGTTACAATGAGTGTGGTCCTGGTGTTTTCACCTGACGTCCACCGTGTCTTTACCGGCCCTGTCTCACTGTTCTCTCCAGGGAAATCTCACAAGAGCAGCTGTCCTTATCAATGTGCCGGCTCCCCGCTCACTGCCTGCCTGGGCCGCATTTTCCATGACAGCAGCACCGAGGTAGCCGTAATCTGCCAAGACTTCAACAAAATTAAACCGCCAACCGGGCCGCCGGGGGAGAGGCAATAGGGAGAGATTTCCTGCTCACCGTGATATGGCAACAGAGGCCACAGACATTAATATGGCTTTGCATCTGCAAGAAATAAGCACTGCTAAGCACACGAATCTGGATCCCTCAGTTCTTCTGCTGCTGCTTTAAAGGGTCAGTTCAGCTAAAATATAATACGGCTGGTGTTTTCACAGGACGTGGACAGATACAGCAGCCGTTTCTGGAAAATTAAACACTCAGTACAGAGAAATGAGTCGTCCCTGACTCTGCACTGGGGACAATGTCCTCTCATTTGTTCCCTCTTCTGCATGGAGCACATGACAAGAAGCTTCCTTAACTGAGAATGCACCATTAGATGGAGAGTGGCACAGCTTCACTGTCTGTAATTACCACTTTGTGTTTGCCTGTTTCACATGCAGGTTTACAGACATGCAGAGGTTTTGAACTCATCGCGTCAGGTTAAGTCACCTGGCTGACGATGTGCTTCATTTTTCATTTGTTTGGAATAAACAGAGAAGCTGTGCAGTCGGTGAGGAAAGGTGACAGTGATCAGGCACAGACCTGGTGTAATAGCTGACATGTTTTATTGCTGCAGATCGGAGGATTTTCATTGTACTGTGAGAATTAATTCACCTGGAAACCTGCAAAGTGATTAAGCCAACAATTAGCAGAGATGATTGTACACATTAGGTCACGGAAAATAATGATGAGAATCCTCCATGAGGTGAACTTCAAAGAAATAAATACAGACATGAAACCGTGTTTCCATATAGTCAGAGGACTGGCTGAGTACAGGCAGTGCAGGCAGAGCCGTGAGCACCGTGTGGTGCTGCTGAATAAAACCACGTTGAGACGCCACATGGTTTGTCGTTGCTGAAGAGCATGTGCCATTTTCAGGCTTTTTCTGAAGCCTTTCGTTGTGCTTCTGTGCTGTTGTTCAACCTTCTCACCGTGTCGTCAACACTTCGAGCGGTTCAGGGTAAAACACAGGCACTTACTGCATATGGAGCCACATTCTCCCTCTGCCTATTCTGAGCATCTTGGGAAAGCAGTGCAGCTCATTGAGGGCTAAAACAAGGAGAGGGAAGAGAGACACGAGGATTAGATAAAGTCTGGCACATACTGAGATGATAATAAGCAAGGCAGGAAAGTGAGGGGAAGAGAGGGAAACCGAGAGAGAGAGAGAGAGACAGGGAGAGGCACAAACAGATGAAAACAGAGAGGGGGTGGTTATAAAATGATTAAGGGGCATGCTATATAGAATTTCATGATTTGAAAAACACAAACAGGCCTGTCAGATGGCTCTGCTTCACCATCTGTTCTCTGCTGCCAAAACGCACAACAGCAAAGATTTGTGATGCTTTACTGTTTTCTACTCTAACTGTAAATAGCTCTGTGATCCAGCATTCACTCAAATGATCGTTTGGCCTTAGAAAGTTAAGTCACGTTTGTGCACACGCAAGCAAACATGTTTAAATGTGAGCGTGGACGTGTAAACACTGGGTTTGCTTCAGCAGCAGCAGCAGCTCTGACTCACTGAGTAAAGGGTTAACACTGGACGTGCTGGAAATACTCTGCTGGTATTTTTGCCTCACGGAGCCTCTGGCCCCTTCTTGTCCGGAGCCTGTGAGTCTGGACACACAAAGTGAGGGCCAGAGTGCTCCTGGCTCACTAATGCTGCATGGACACACACACACACACACACACACACACACAGACACACACTAAAATAGGGACATTTCTTTTGCAAACTCCCCCCTCCCTGCATGTAAAGTGCACTTGGTTTGATCACATATACTGTTTACATTCCAGGAGGAGAACCCGATATCGCAGCACGCAGTATTATTCAAAACTATTGATTTTTAACTTTTCATAAGAGGAAGGTGCATTATAGTAACATGATGCCTGCTCATCTCTGTGCGATGATGAATGGCCGTGGATGGCTCCTCAATCATCGGAGCCTCTGCTCGCTCTCCAGTGTGTGCGGCCTCAGAGGTAATTATCTGAAAATGTGTTTATTTAAAACTCTACATGAGGCATTTCAACATGAATGACTTATTACTGTAGTTATTATGATCCATCAGTTTATAAAAGGGACCGTGAATCAGACTCATCGCTTATTTTCTGACACCAGATCAGCTTCACAGAACAAAACAGGAAAAGATGAAACTGGTGAAAACATTTTTATCATCGTCAGTAAAGGAAAAGTCCTTAAATCTACCAGGTGATACAAGTGATACAGCAGGAAACAGGAAATGTGCTCAGCGTGTTTGTTAGAGGTCAGGGACACACACACACACACACACGTGTAACATGCACAGAAACAGAAATCCTCCGTTCACCTTTAACAGGTGAAACAGACAGAAGCTTCTCCACCTGTGGAAACGTTCTGTCACTGAGAAACAACAACACGTTAAACACACTGAAACCAATTCAGTCATTTTACACATTTTCCAAACACACAGAAAGTCCTGCCCAGTCATTAGCTCCCACAGAGTCAGACTGTGACTGTTAAAGGAAAAATGCTCTTACTCTGCACAATTAGTTTATAAGGAGTTCCAGTGGCTGCCATAAAAAGAGAAGGGGAATGACTGTCCCCATCACATTACAGGGGCCGTTCTGATGCTGTTGTACCTTCATAGTCCTCCTGGATGATTACCACGGCAGCGCAGTGGGAGATGAAATAAAGCCGTACGACTGGCTCTATAGCGAGCATCAGATGACTTAATCAGGCCATAAAGAAGGCCTCACTTACAGATGCTGTGTTGCCCCGGTGCTCCGCATTTCATCAGCCCCAGGGAAGGGTGAAATATGCTTCCTCTGAAGGTAATGTGCCCCATCTCTGTCCGAGCGGTGACAAATTTATCGCCCCCTTGACTATTTACAATCCATCCGAGCCGTGATGATCTGGCTTGTGTTATTTAAGCTGCAGAGGAGCAGCCATGTTGATAATACTGCTGTTGTGAGGTGTGAGGTTTTGTTGTCCCCACCTGAGTCACCTCAGCTGGTTTACCATGACATGAGATGCAGTAAAGAGCTGAACTCTGTGTGTGTGTGTGTGTGTGTGTGTATTCCACTCAGTCTGCCCGACGTATCGAATCACTCCAGGTGTGATAATCTCATGTTTCTGCCACACTGTCATGGTCCTGTGCAGCCAAATGCTGCTGAGGCAACGCTGCAGACGGGTTACAGGGCTCTGCAGGTGGGCTAACGCCAAGGTGCAGTGTGGGAGTCTGTCTCAGCGAGCAGAGCAGAACCTGCTCAACGCAGAACTTCTCAGAAAATGAAGCTTTACCTGCAGCACGAAGCTGCACAGTTCATCTGTGGATTGGTTCAATATAAATCTGATCAGTTTAGGTCCTGTGATCTGGTCTGATCTGATGTGATCTGATGTGATCTGGTCTGATCTGATGTGATCTGATGTGATCTGATCTGATCTGGTCTGATGTGATGTGATGTGATCTGATGTGATCTGGTCTGATCTGGTCTGGTCTGATGTGATGTGATCTGGTCTGAAGTGATGTGATCTGGTCTGATCTGGTCTGATGTGATCTGGTCTGATCTGATGTGATCTGATGTGATCTGGTCTGATCTGATCTGGTCTGATGTGATGTGATCTGGTCTGATCTGATGTGATCTGGTCTGGTCTGATCTGATCTGGTCTGATGTGATGTGATCTGGTCTGAAGTGATGTGATCTGGTCTGATCTGGTCTGATGTGATCTGGTCTGAAGTGATGTGATCTGATGTGATCTGGTCTGATCTGATGTGATCTGGTCTGATCTGATCTGATCTGGTCTGGTCTGATGTGATGTGATCTGGTCTGAAGTGATGTGATCTGGTCTGATCTGGTCTGATGTGATCTGGTCTGAAGTGATGTGATCTGATGTGATCTGGTCTGATCTGATGTGATCTGATGTGATCTGGTCTGATCTGGTCTGATCTGGTCTGGTCTGATGTGATGTGATCTGGTCTGAAGTGATGTGATCTGGTCTGATCTGGTCTGATGTGATCTGGTCTGATCTGATGTGATCTGATGTGATCTGGTCTGATCTGATCTGGTCTGATGTGATGTGATCTGGTCTGATCTGATGTGATCTGGTCTGGTCTGATCTGATCTGGTCTGATGTGATGTGATCTGGTCTGAAGTGATGTGATCTGGTCTGATCTGGTCTGATGTGATCTGGTCTGAAGTGATGTGATCTGATGTGATCTGGTCTGATGTGATCTGGTCTGATGTGATCTGGTCTGATATGATATGATGTGATCTGGTCTGATATGATGTGATCTGGTCTGATATGATATGATGTGATCTGGTCTGATGTGATCTGGTCTGAAGTGATGTGATCTGGTCTGATCTGGTCTGATGTGATCTGGTCTGTGACAGTGACAGCGCCTCGTGTGCAAACTGTGTGTGACTGGAACAAACCTAAACCAGAGGCAGGTGATATTTCACAACATCACACAACAAGAATTCCTCTCAGAAAGTTAATTAGCTTCTTACATTTAATGAACCTAATTAGCCACATTCCAAACTACTAATCACAACAGTGTTAAAATATTGATTTACTAATGCATCTGAGATGTATACAACCATAATCAATAAAAGCTAATTGCACTTGCTAAATTATGAATGATCAGTGTCGGCCACAATGAACTGCCAGGAATATTCTCGTAATTAAACACATCTCATAAGATTAAACGACACAGGGCACTTTAAATGTAAATGTTCAGCCTGCTTAATGTCGAGTGTGTGAACGAACCCAGGAAAAGCTCAGGCAGCGGGACGTGTCCTGTCTCCCCGATTGGCATGAAATTAGCTCTGCATGTCCAGCTCCTGATAATAAGAAGAGCCCAAAGTGGCCCGGCAGTATCATTCAACACATACACACAGTACTACATGCACACACACACGGACAACACATGCTTTGTGAGCCATCGCACAGATGAGCCGCCTCAGCTGCCGTGCAGCCCCGTCACTGCAGCTCTGCTTTGCATGTGAACACGACGCAGCTCCAGGTCGCTGACGGGGCCGAGCGGCGGCACATTCACCACGAACACGGATGGTTTAATTCTAACTCTGACTCTGAGAGGCTGCAGTCACGCCAGTGGTCATACTGAGGCACAGTGATGCTTTTAGCGAAATGCTAACACTAACATGCTAACATGCTCACTGACAGAGCCAGTATGCTGATGTTTGCACACCTGTTGAAATACGTTCTATGACAAACACCTGCGGGTGAGACAGAACAGAGGATGTGGTGGAGTTAAAGCTGTGAGATACCTGAGGAAAACAACTGGACTTGTGATTGACAGCTCCGATGTTTACCATCGCTCCCCGATCTCCCAGCATGCCCAGCGTTAAGCGTATGCTTCTGGAGAGCGATGAGGTCAGAGCCTACACCGAGCTCCCTGTGTACTCTGACTAATCCGCTCCCCTCAGGATGATTGAGCTGTTCATGAGATCTGCTTAATCAGGAACAATGTGCTACTTTACATCAGTGACTAGAAGAATGGACTGAAGTCTTGACTCAAGACACCAGACACCAACCTTCATCAAACGGATGAGACCTGCAGAGACCACGGGGACTGTTTAACGTCCCCTGGATGGCTCTTTGTGTCTGTTACTCTGCAGACTGTCATCAGATCGCTCTTTGCTCTGCAGTTTAAAAGGTGCTCCCGTGTCCTCAGAGTCTGTCTTGTCTCAAATCCCTCATTCCTTTAATGTAACAGGATGCGAGCTGGACGTCTTCCTCGGGGTCATATAGCTGCTGTCGAGTGTGAGAACACTGCAGTGTTTGCACAACGAGAGGCAATAATATTCTAAACCTACAGGGCAAAACAGCAGTGATGGAGAAGACTCAAGTTATCAGGAATAAACAAGGACAAACCCAGAGGATGATGGTCGACACCAGCAGCTCTCAGGCTTATATGAAATGGTGCTGGAAGTCTTTGTGCTTTGGACAGTATCAACACCTGCTTCCTGTGAGCACTGCTTCCTGCTTCCTGTGAGCACTGCTTCCTGTGAGCACTGCTTCCTGCTTCCTGTGAGCACTGCTTCCTGTGAGCACTGCTTCCTGCTTCCTGTGAGCACCTGCTTCCTGCTTCCTGTGAGCACTGCTTCCTGCTTCCTGTGAGCACTGCTTCCTGTGAGCACTGCTTCCTGCTTCCTGTGAGCACCTGCCTTTGCCTTGATAACAGTGTGTCCCATCATTCTGATGAGCCCACCGTCCAACATCAGCCCTTCAGGGCCTCGGGGACTGAGTCCACTCACACTGTAATATTTTATTACTCATTGTGCGACAGAATTATTGTTCTTATTGTTATTACTTATCAGAGCAGCCTGAGCATTAGTTAGGATTAGCTTTCCATTCAAATTCTTTACTCCAGTTTGTCTGGCTAATGGCAGCAGTGAAGCCACTCAGCCGCTGCGTTCAGAGTATTGAGGGCCTGTAAAGAGGGAGAGCTTAAAGAGTGTGGTAACTAATTAGCATTGGCCAGCTCAACTAAAATCACAATAACACAATACGAATATTCTAATTAGGGACTGGGTTCGATGGCATTTAGTGTTGAACACAGAGTCTGAAAGTTTTTATTTCATTCATAACAGAACACATGTTTCAGAGTCTGGCTTCTTCCAGTCACGTCCCAAACACAGTTGTTCATTTTAGTTCTGATTTATGGACCAAAGATCAGACAAACATGACACCGACACTAAGAGACACTACGATAATTAACTAATTCCTGCACGTCCTCTGTCTGTGGGAGGTTCAGACATTAAAGGTTCAGATTTCATTTAGTGATTTCCTGCATGTCTCACTGTGCCTTTTCACATCCCGCGGAGAACAGACCTTAAGCTGGTTGCATCACCTGTGTGTTATAGACTGTATGTCAGTGTTGTGTCAGTGGGCAGAGCAGCAGCAGTAACAGCTCTCCTGGTTCATGGCGGAGCCGAGGCTGAGGGAGTGAGCACCTTTTCACACCTTGTTCGTATCATCAGCTGAAGAAGAGCTGCCACGAATGACACGAGCTCAGACAGATGACACACACATTTCTGTCTCTGTGTCACACACACACACACACACACACACACACACACACACACACACACACACAGCTAAATCAAAGCTACATTCTCATAAAATCTTTAAATTTAAGCTGTGAGGGTTCAGCTTCTCTGCTCCTCTTGGATTAATTAGATTATTTTGTAATTGGTATTTTGAACACTCGTAAATGTTTTTTGATAATTAGCTGGTTAAACATTAGGAATTCATAATCCTATATTTTCAGTTTACCTCTTTGATAGTTTAATCTGTGGAGGACAGTGAGCGCTCTACATCAGATGACACCTGCTCGGTCAGTGAGCAGCTCTGCCTGCAGTTTGAAACCATCGTACGCTGACGCTGGCGCCGCTGATTGATGTCTGACTGATGCAGTGGAAAGTCACATGGCTTTCTGTGGTTGGATTCAGCTTGTCAGAGGCATGTTAATGCACAGGGCTGTGCATGGTGGATTTAATAATTCACCATTGTATTGTGTGTCACAGTAAAGTTTAATACTGAGTTAGCTCGTCCTGTGCAGTGAGGTTAGCGTGAACCTCTCCTGAAAGGCTTCAGTTTCAGGTGAAAAGGAGCAGCTCTTGACACCTGGTGGTGCAGTGCACCGCTGTCTGCCCCCCACCCCCACCCCAGCCCCCCCCCCCCCGGCCAGCAGTGGAGTTAGCAGTGACATGGACTTGGCAGTGCAAAGTGAATTGTGAATTCTAAGCTGAGGAGAAAGTGGGCTAAAAAACAGCGACAGCGTCATCTCTGCTGGGCTGAGTGCCAATCACGTTCTCCTTCCTCTACAAACCAGGCCCAACGTGACGGGCACGAAGATGGCCAGCATGTTCCTCTGTGCACACACACCCGTCAAACTGCCACCAGAAATAAAATAAATAAATGTGAAAAATCAATGGCTGGACCTCGGTAGAATCTGCCGGTGTTTTAACATCCCCTGTTGGCCTCGCTCAACACATGGGTTCCCAGCATCCTTTGCCTCATCCCTGTGTCAATACGATTTCCTTCCACTCGTCCTGCTCGCCAACTTCTCTCAGCAGTGGCTTAGAAATTATGATTGCCTGTTGTACTGTGACTTTCCCAGCCGCTGCCTCTCAGTCACCTACACACACACTTTACTTCCTCTATTGTAGCCTCGGGTCCCTCGCCTCCCTCGCTCTCTCCATCTACACCCCCCCCAACAATTCTCTGCTTCCTCTTGCTCTTCCTCTCCATCCTCCACTCACTTCAGTGCCTTTGTGATTGGAGTGACAGGCTTTACAATATGTCGCTGTGGATCTACCTCACCTTTAATATTTCAATAAAATGCCAATGCAAGGTGATGTAGGACCCTGGGGAATGGCTGGTGTAAGCCTGTCCTCTCTTCCTCTCCCTGTCTGGGTTTCATTCTCTCTCATCTTCCCTTTTCAGTCAAGACAAAAGGCTAAACAAACAGCCACAACCAGTAATTATGGCAGACAATACAGAGGAGAGATGGAGCCATGTTCAGTCGTAGCCGAGGACAAAAAGTCACAGAGCCTCCCATCTGAGTGCTGTCGAGAAAGCTAATAAAGAGAACGAGGAAAATTAAAAATATATTTGTTTAAAAATTAAACAGCTCCAAGGACCTCTGAGAAGCTTTTTATATGCTGAGTCTCAGGTTCAGAGAGCTGTGTAAAGGCGCCTGTAATGGGAGGTGATGAATTTGAAGTGAAAACCACTTTTATTACAAATGCTACAAAGCACCGATCAGTTACTCGGATTGAATTGCCTTGAAAATTTGTTCAGACATTCATGGTCTGAACAAAGACAGAATCTGACCTTGGTGATCCCCTGACTTTCACTCTAGCGCCACCATGAGGCTGACATGTGTGCTTCAGACATTCATGTTCCCCACAGGACGAACTTTTCAGACAGGATCATCATCAGGCCAAAATTTGTCCGATATTTCCCATCAGCCTCAGCTGTTTTCTGCTAATTTACAAACATTAGCATGTTAGCTGACTCGCTAAACTAAGACCAGTGAACACGGAGGACACTGTACCTGCTAAACATCAGCGTGTTAGCATTGTCACTGAGCATGTTAGCGTGTGGACATGCGTGTAGCTGTCCTCACTCAGCCCATTTTCCCACATTTCACTTCTGCTGCCAACAAATAAAACCAGACCACTGCCACACTTGACGTATCTTTGAATTAATGCCAGTTACTCAGCAAAATGAATATTTATCAAGGTCTTATCTGAGGCATCTCTGAGCTAAATGTGGTTAAATCCCCTTGAGTAAACTTCTGATAGCAGATGATATCTACGGTGGATGGCTGAACACCGTGACTAAGGAGTGTATTTAGACTTATGTCGCTCTGAGATTTGAAAAGTTGTTTGTTTGAGTGAATTTTCCTGCAACACACACGGACGATACCTGACACAGCTTCCCCGTCCCTGACCTGCTCGGCTTGTCTCGGCCATATTAACCAGGGAAAGGCCTCATGTTCACACACGTATGTAGAAAACTGTGTGTGAGCGAGCGAGAGAGCGAGAGAGAGAGAGAGAGGCAGGATGTGTGAGTGAGACAATGCTCCAATGTCCAATATTAGAACATGGCCTGGGGATAATGCTCAGCACTGGGGCCTTTGAATTCTTAATCCAGAAGACAAGAGGAACGGATTAATCATGGAGGAAATCTGTCTTAGCGACAGGTCGAGTGTGTTTGATGGGCTTTAGCAGGAGGCAGGATGTTAAAGGTTAAAGAAGCTGCCGATGGGATCACTGCAGCAGGCGAGACGTTTTGGAAATGAACACAATGAGCTTTAAACAGAAGCAGTCAACATGTTTACTGCGTGTTTACTTCTGGAATCAGGCGGGAAAGATTTAAAAAAAAACACGGGCTAAATGAACAATGTGAGATCACACATTCGTCCTGGTTAAGGACACACGAGGGACGGAAGTTGTCTCACAGTCTTGAAACTAGTTTAACTACATTTTTCAACAGATTTTCAGGAGATTTTTCTGAAATCAGATCCTGTTTTCGATTCTGATTATGCTCCTCAGCATTGTTTCAGAACAGGAAATGATGCGCGTGTGTGACCCAGTGTTTCCTGCTGCTGTGTTCATATTAAAAGCATAAAACCCCAGGGTGGCTTTTATTGTGAAGCTGTCACAGGAAATGTGACGTATGTGTCGCTGATGTTACAACAACAGTCGCTCTCGTGTTGTTTTCGTGACGCAGCAGCAGATTTGTGAGTAAAGGCCTGTTGCAGTAAACGTGTTGTTACCATCAGTGACCGCGAGCGTTGCCAGATCAGCCAGGACGGATTTATTTCTTATTTCATCGTTTAAAGTTTGTTAAGAAGAATTTAACAAGTACTGTGTTCGTTTATATTGAGTTTAACTACAGAGCCAAAAGTATCGCACTGTGTTGTGAAGCCGAACTGGGCTGAAATTTCAAACTTAGAAAAACACTGTTGATCTGGTCCTGTGATGAGAGCAGACGGCTGCACTTTCCTTTCACAGCAGACCGACCAGCCTGCTGCTGGGACCTCTCTGCCTCAGACAGGCACGGAGTCTGAGGAAAACTCTGGAGGAGAAAGGCGATACCTCTGTCGCCTTCCCTTCACTTCATTCAGACGTGAGCTTGATCAATGCTTTGGCTCTGTGTGGACTGGGACCGGTGTTCCTAGGCGTCACTGGGCTCGTTTGTGTAGACTGCTTTCCAGTCTCCCGTCTCCCACCAGTGCAGTCACACTTCAGAGACCCTTCAAAGAGAGTCACAGAAGTTAAAAGACTCACTGCTTCCTGATAATGATACGCTTCCACTTTTTAGGCACTCAGTTCTTTGTAGCTGTTTGTTTTGTCCTTATTCCACAGTCACGTTACTCTGTCCTACTGTGTGTGACCTCAGCGAGAAGACAAGCAGCTTCCACGGTCAGTCAGCTGTTCAGTGATCAGGAATCCAGATGTCCCCGTCGTGTGCTGAAATGTTAGCCGAGCCCGTTGCTATCTGCCCAGTCCCACGTCCTGCCACTTCTCCTCGGCCCTTTTTTGCATATTCATTGTTGGTGTAATCTGCCTGACGTGTACCCGGGGGAGTCAGGGGGATAACCTGAAGAGTTCATCTGTCCCGTGTTTATCTGGGCCGCGGCAGGGGGGTGGACGTAAGGGTGCAGAGTGGACGAGCCAGGGCTCAGCTGGGTGTGTGCATACATGATTTATGTGGCTTACGCAGAGAACAGGGAGATAGAGACGACCTTCCTGGGAGTCAGAGCCGACGCTCTCTCCCTGCGTGTTAGAATGCACCTGATTACTGCAGGTGGGATGATACTACACAGGAAATGTCACATTACAACATATAAGGTGAGAGACGTATAGCTTTGAAGGTTCAATCAGGGTTTCTCTTTTATAGCTGCAATCTCACATTTTATGTGTGGACTTGAAAGTGGCTTTAAGAAAAGATCTGCAGCTTTTTCATGTGTGAAAACGTTGTTTTGCTGCTGTTTGTTGCTGATTGACACAACAGTGATTCAACCCAGAGTCAGTTTGTAGGAGGATCAACTTCTGCTCCTCTAAACCTCTGATGCTAAAGATGAGAGACAGTCTGCGTTCAGGGCAGCATCATCAATTCAGAGCGAATATTAAAGCCAGAGGAAAGTCTCTTCATTATTACAGTATAATGGACCAGAGCTCAGTGCAGAGCACTGAACATCAGTCAGTTAGTTTCTGAAAATTAGAAGAAAAGAGCTGAGGAGATGGATGTTACAGTTCAGGACAGAGCGTTTCCTGAGGTTTGGAGGACGGAACCAACAGAACGGTAATTAAATGCCTCCAATAGCTGCATGAGAACACCCCCCGACCACATCCATTAAACTACATGTGAGCTTGGAGTGGGGCTGTTAATGCCTGCAGCGCTCACATGTGGTTTTACCAAATGAACATGTTTCCAGCTGCTTCCTTTTCCCTTCGGTTCACTTTGACAATTCAATCCAAAATCAATCGTGTGTTTGACCGTGAGGCGTCTTTAACTCCTGTCAAAACACGGGAGAGTGCAGCCAACGTTCCGTGCGCTCGCTGTGGTTGAAACACGAGTTCAAAGTGGCACCGCTGCAGATACGACCTTACATTGATTTGTGTTTTCGGTTGTGTCTGATTTACAGGCCACTGCAGGACGCGTGCAGCGTGTCAGCTGATGGGCTGTTTGTTTATTTATTTATTTATTTATCTGTGTCCCCATTAGCTACTAAGCTAACAACTGCTCTTCCTGAGCTCCACACAAGTAAACATTGCATCATAATACAAAACAATAGTGTAGGTAAAGATCAAGGCAGAAGGGAACGAAAAATAACAACAAACAAACAAACAAACGTTTCCATGATGCATCTGAACAGTCCGTGTGCAGGAAGTACGCTGTAGGAGAAATACGTGGAGGAAAGAGAGACAATGCTCCTGTTTTTATTGAGACGGCAGCGATCAGCCGCAGCTTATAAACCACGCTGCATACGCTGTGTTGTGTGCAGCTGTTTATGTGGCAGCTCTGTCACAGCTGTCACATACAGACCACGTAAACCCCAACAAAATGAAACCGCAGGCGGCGTGTTTCCTCAGACGAGATCGCTCTGCGGAGGTGGTAGGTGACATGTTTATCCTTAATTTATGGGTGAAGTGTGTGAAGTGTGTGTGTGTGTGTGTGCGTTTACCTTTCCCTCTGAGAAGCTGTCGGTGTGTGCGGTGTAACAGCACAGGGACTGTGTGAGGTTTGTGGGCCCGTGGACCAGACGTCCTCTTGTCGTGCTTTCATTAGCAAATAATCCAAACTGTATTTCAGTTTATTGAACTTCAGGTCAGTTATTGATCATAAACGGCTCATAGACCAGTTTCCCACACTGTGTTTACATACACACGCATGTCCTCGTTGTAATTGTCATGTTGGGACTCTTACCAGCCGCCACCTGTGAAGCAGTGTCTTTAACTTCACGTGGCATCAGTCGTTTGTCCGCTGGTGGTCTTCTGTAGTGTTTCCCACTGAGGCTGTGGAGTCTCCTGTGGGTGGAGGTTTCACCTCTGAACCACCTGGAGCCCCATACAGGTGTGGCTCACCAGACGTAAAGCTGCATATGCTCACACTCATGTTGTCATTTCATTCACGTGAGCTGGTCACTTTCACTGTCGGACATGAATTTAAAAACTGAGGGGTTAGGGACGTGTGTGTCTGTGCTCCAGTGTCTCCTCCTGTGTGCCCCCCCACCCCACCAGCCCCCCACCACCCGCTGCTGCCTTTTATAAGACGGAGGTTCCTAACAGGAGAATATAATGTGATGCCCAGTCATGTTCCTGAGAACCTTTATGCCATTCTAACTGGCTTCTCATCCTTATTTATACACCGCCGTCCCTCTGGCAGCACCTGTCCATGTCCACACACCACGTCAATCTAATAAGACGCACATAAACAGCCTGCTATTATTCAGCAGCATGAGGCCGACTGCATGTAAGCATGTTCATGATTGAAATTCACAGTCACACTCAGGCCCACAGGCTTTTCATGATGGGTTGGACCTGCGTTTAGAGAGGCCGCCACGTCGCCCGGAGGTCACAGCGTTCAGTGTCCGTGTGTGGCAGCGTCGTCTGAATCCACGGGTCACCTGATGCAGATGCACCTGTACAACATGAAGGTGTGAGGATTGACAGCTGAGGACGTTCTCACAGTGTCTTCCTCTGTCTCATCCAAAACAATTCACCAGTTAATCTTTTACTAGTTTAGTTAGAAACCAGAAGCTGTGAACATGAAGCGACCAAACGTCTCTGCGCTCTTTAGTCACTGATGTTTCTTCAGCTTCACACAAAAAAACATCCACATCATTTCCAGGATTCTTTCTCTCAGACTTCTGTTCTTGTCACTGTGAAGCAGCCTCTCGGACGGAGTGTAGATCGTAATGTGACAGTCGGATCCTCCATTGCAACTAATTAAGTTCTGCTTCGGATTCTCCTTAAGGGACAGTTCTGCTCGTTTTCAGTCATAAACTCTCTCCTGCTCGGCCCCTTCAGGGAGAGCTGTGATCACAGGACAGGAGTTTGACTCAGAGTCTCAAAGCCAGCAGGACCACGTCACAGCAGCAGCTTTAGGTGCTTCGGACACTAATTTGACATGTTCCCTGTCAGAGGCAGCTGGCATCTAAGATTTAAGCCTGGCAGTTCTTCTTGATTGTCCCCTAATTAAACAGAGAGAACAGAGGAAAATCCTCCGACTTTTGATGAAGAAGTAAAAGCACCGACTGTAATAATTAGTCAGCTCATGAGGATGGAGACATGTTAGATCCCCACACTTTCACATGGTGAAGATGAGCATCAGAGGAGGACCCTGAGCCTGACCCAGCAGGAAGCCACAGCTCACACACGTGATCACAGGAAACACAGGATCACACTAAACCATCAGCATTAAACCATCATCAGATATATCCAAACTGAACCCACGTTTTCAGGAACCACTACACCACTGATTCCACCACAGGTCCAGTCCTCAGACCTGTGAGGGAACAGGGACATAAAGAAAGTGTGCTTCGATGTATGGGGGCGAGGTGGCGGGGGGTACGTGATCTATACGGTTATCCATATAGATCACATACGCCCATCGTCTTCAGGACATATTAAATCACCTGCACCCAGTGGTTGAAGCCGCTCACGGGGCCACGGGCGACTCATAATGGTGTGAGATCTCTGGCTGAAAGCTCCAGGCTGACGGTGCCTTAATAAGCTGCAGGCTGACACTTAGACTCCAGCGCTCTCACTCCCTGACGAGACGGCGTGCAGCTTAGTTATGGAACGGGCTGCAGAAACATCCCGGCTGAGGTGAAATCATAAGATTTTAAATGAGATGTCAGGATTCATGCCAGTGACAGATGAGTGTGGAGATGGAGCCGGATTTCTGTGGAATGTGATATGTTGTAGAGCAGTTACACACAATAACTGAGGAATCTGGAATAACAATTGTGTTGTGTTTTCAATGGTCACACTGTGGGATAAATCTGGTTTATCTGAGCGAAGTTGCACCTCTGCATTTTACACTGCTGTTCATACCCACTGATCACAGCCTCGAGCAAAACCAATCTCATGATGGGAGAATAAATAAAAAAGTAAATCTGCATTCAGGTCACCTCAGAGTATCAGGCAGGCCTTTACTGCTGGAGTCAGGGCTGTAAGGATGCAGGGGGACTATTAAAGGCGCTGCGACTAACATTAGGAGAAATGAAACAAATCAAAAGTGTTGAGCTAACTGCATGCAGAGACAGCTTCCCCGTCTGCTGAGGAGCACAGACCGCAAATCCTGCAAGGAAATGACCTGGCTGTATGCACCTCATGAGCAGGACATATTTAATATCCTCTCCTGAAGAGAGGATTTGAATGAACTGGGGTTTATCAACAACTGCTTTTATCCATCAGACCTTTACAGCCTATTTCCATTCAGGACTGTGGAGGAACTTATTACTGAGGCTCTGACTAAAGGCCGTCCCTCAGAGCGCTGCAGTGAATCCACCGTACATCAGTGAAAAATGCAAGTGCTGCTGCATCAAATTTTTAAATATGCTGGTAAGCAGTCTGATATGCTGGGTCTCCGGGCGAGACGTGTCCAGAGACTTCCTGTCCTGTCGTGCAGGGTGACCTGATGGTCTGCAGAGCTGTATCTGGAGCACAGATATTGTTTCTGCTTTGCCTTTCCTCACCTCCGTGTCTAAAACGTTGCCTCTGGCCTCTGAAACGGACTCACTGCCACCGGCTGCTGCCTCTTTATCCTCGTCCACGTGGACACCTGTTGCAGCTGTGACCAGTGGAGCTCAGAAATAAATGTCCCTCGTTTAAAGATTGTTCCTATCAGCCGTCCGTGCATCGACTGAGCTCCTGGCCGTGTAAAAGAATGCTGCTGCCCGTCCCCGATTACAGCCCTATCGCACCGCCTTCCCATTACAGGGCAATAAAATGTAATATACCGAGCTGTCGCTCACAGGTTATGTCCTGCTGAGAGAATATGGAACTGGCAGTTTAAATGCAGAAAGATAAGCAAGCTGTAATATTGCAGGTGTGGCCCCTTCAGTGGCAGGTGTTGAGGAGTGTGAGACAAACCGGCCCCTCGTAAAGAAGCAGTGCTGCCGGTGCTGTACATGATCTGAGTCACTGTGTTCTTAAAACTGCACATATCAAGTCTGTCAATCTTGAGGGACGAGTGGAGACACGTCACAGTCACACGTGTTGCTGTGGTGAACCGTGACCGTCGGTGCTCTGAGCACTGACACAGGGGTTTTCTCTGGCTAATTACCCTCAGCTGAGAGCGAGACTGGTTGGAGCTTTGCTGGGAATTATTCAGGAACCAGTAACTGTAACTGCCTGTCTCTCTGCCGGCCCGTCTCTCTGTCTGTCTGCCTGTCTCTCTGTTGGGGTCAGGGCAGAGGTCTGATTCTCCTGCAGGTGCCTGTGTCTGGTGTACAGTAACCACGTGACAGTGCATGTGTTGTGTGATAATGTGCGTGGACTGATTTCTTTGAGTAGCTTTGTTTCTTGAATCCATGTGAAAGCTCTGTTAGTGGCATTTGACCAAAGAGGAGGAGGAGCAGGAGGAGGAGGAGGATGAGGAGGAGGAGGAGGAGCAGGAGGAGGATGAGGAGGAGGAGGAGCAGGAGGAGGAAGAGGAGGAGGAGGAGGATGAGGAGCAGGAGCAGGAGGAGGATGAGGAGCAGGAGGAGGAGCAGGAGGAGGAGGAAGAGGAGGAGGAAGAGGAGGAGGAGGAGCAGGAGGAGGAGGAGGAGGAGGAGCAGGAGGAGGAGCAGGAGGAGGAGGAGGAGGAAGAGGAGGAGGAAGAGGAGGAGGAGGAGCAGGAGGAGGAGCAGGAGGAGGAGCAGCATCCACAGAGCCTGTGTATGAGGGAGCTCTGACTGACGTGTGCCGCTGCCATTTCACTGACCTTGAGTCCAGCACCCAGATTCCTTTCTGCTGAGTTATGGTCAGCAGTTATCTTACATTGGTTTTAGTTGTTTCACTGACCTGAAATATCTTTACCTCAGTGCAGCTCATGGAGCCACAGGCTTGAAAAGAAGTTACCGTTTCCTCTCATGGTGAAACAAACACGTGTAGATATTTTATCAGGTGATTCCCACAGTGTTTCCTACCACATAGCTCTGACTACGACCAGCTTTCTCCTTCAGCCAGAGCAAACCAAAACTGATCAACCAGCAAATAAGAGTCAGTTTCTGTTTGTCACCCAGAGTTTTCATCAGGCACAAGAATAAGAGCATCTCCTGTCAGAGGGGAAAGTACGACGCCACCCAGGAGGCTTCAGCTGTGTGTAGAGTCTTTCAGGTCCTCTAAATTCCAGCAGAGTCCTGTTCCACTGCCACAGACAGACCCTTTGTTAAAGACACTCGTCCCATGGGACGTCCACTGTGCACGGCCCACAGGAAGCCGGCTGAACGCAGAGGAAATGGAACAAAGATCCAGAATCTGGCAGCTTCTCTTTGTTAATAAGACTCTGTTTTGGGGAGAAACAGCACAAAGTGAGCGTCTGTGGGGAATTTCATTTTACACTTATGTGCAGTGGTGTGCTCACTGCTCTGTTCTGGGCTGGATGTAAAAACCAATGGCACTTATATCTTAGACTATTATAAAACTTCAGGCTTTTCCAGGGAATTCACCTTAAACAGCACATGCAGTCCCTCTTTATCTGCTCTCATTAATAACAAGTGAGCAGGTAGATGAAGATGAGCTCCTCCACCTGATGCTTTAAAATATCACGGTGAACACGCACCGGGGTGGAACTTCTGTTGTGTCTCTAAAAAGTGGTGTAGCTTACTTCCTGTTGTCCTGCGTTTGGTTTGCGGTAACGTCCTTTTCGGACACACTCGCCTCCTGCGTTGTGGTTGTGGTCGCTGTGGTCCTGTGTGTTCCCACGTGTTCTGATGCTGGTCTTCATCAGGAACTGAGTCCAGATCCATCAGGCTTTTCCGTGCATTGTCTCGATACCTGTTTGGCTTCACCTGTTCCCACATAGTGACCCTCGGGGACACGCGGGGATCTCTTCACAGCTCGCTTCACATTTCATGTGAGACGTGGGAACATAAACCAGGCCGCTGCACTTGCTCTGTTTGCTGCGACTGCTGAGGCAGAGGGACAGGAAATCATTCCCATCAGAAGAGCTCTGGCAAAGGTCAGTCAAATCAGGGAAATGAAATTAGTCACCTTGAAGAGAAGCAGAGACCCTGTAACAGATGTGGGGGTTAGGACGGGGGGAGGAGACTCTGGGTAAGCTCCACATGATGGGATGGATTTGTTTGTGGTTGAGTGTGTGTGTGTGTTTACTTGCTAAGTAAGGCGTGTCATTGGGCCGTTCCCATTCCTTAATTAACATGACAATAAAAAAGGATTGGAATGATTAAAAGCAGCTGTGCGTTTACATTTGGAAGAAGATAAAAAGAAAAGTGTGCTGTTGTACGACACACATCACCGCTGCACTGCAGGAACTTCTACAGCCTGCTTATTACAGTCAGGAGCTCTGATCCAGCCATTTCAGGAAAAGCTCGAGACCATTTCGGCTCCGGCTCTAAAGGAAACGGGAGGCAAGCGAAGACTTTGGAGCTGAAGGCTGAAAAACTTTAGCGTGGAGATTTAATTTACAGACAGCAGTGTGCAGTCTCCTCCTCCGGAAAGGTCTCGTTAATGCTATCGCAGGAAAATATGAGGAAAGGTTGAAAAGGTCGCGACTGGCAAATTTGTTCCTATTGTAGGAGACACAGAGGAGCTGCTGGGTCTTTTCAGGGAGGGATTCATTAGACGAGCAATTCATTTGGTTGTTAGCAAGGTCTCATTATGTCAGATACGCAAAGGCCGCAGCTTTATTCACACACTCATCAAGCATGTTTGCACCTGTCACACACCGCAGGAGGTAAGAAGTTACACACAGCGTGGAGGAGCACGGGGGAATTTAAGCTTCCCTGTTAACAGCCTGTGTCACTGTGCTTTCTCTGAACCGTGTTCTGGAGAATATGTTGCAGTTACACCGTTAAAGCTTCTGATAATTAGTCGTTTCACATCTTAGAGTTTCATCGTTTAATGTGTCACAATCAAAGTGAAAGTGCAGGGAGAAAATCCTTTGTTGTTATTTCAGAGATTAACACTTTAAAACTGTGTGTGGGTGTGGACAGGTAACACAACACCCTCACACCTGAGACGTTCTGATTGGTCCACTGTTTTACCCTTTTACTTAATCTAATAATAATAATAATAATAATAATAATAACAACACTCTGAATCTAGCTCAGAGTCAGAGCAGTTAATTAAAGAATTTATGATCCACAGCCTGAACTGTAAACAAGGCCACAGGAAGCTGCAGTTAATAAAGTTGTATTGATTTCATATGGAAATTTAATGGGTTTAAAATAATCCAGTTAGTGAATGTGATATTTATTATTCAGGGGCAAAACAATCAGTCACTCGGTTTTAATCACCAGCACAAGAGGACAATATGACAACATCACTTCCCAGCTCAGTTCAGTGTGAGTGAATTAGATTTAATGGTTTCACATGAGAGACCACATTCATCTTTTTCCACGTCAGACACGAGCTTCTCTTCAGCTGCTCGATCATCACGATGCGTTTACAGGCGCTCGGGTTTGATGGGGTTTTTATGAATGCAGGTGCTGACGGCTGAAATTCGATTCAGCTGCTCTGAACACGTTTTACATAACAAACATTTAAAGGTGCAAAGTTCAGCATTTTGTGTTTCTCCCAAACTCAAACCACGTCCCAGCTTGGTCCACTTCCTGCTCCCCGGCGTCGCTCTGCTTGCTTTGAAGAGCCCGAGGAAGAATAAGAAAATGATTAAAAGCTTTTACGGTCACTGTTCTGCAGATTGCATCTTTCTGGAAGAACAAGAGCCATTTGGAGGCTTTGATAAAAGCCGGTTTACATCTGACCAGGCAGCAGAGTTTTAGTCAGCTCTGCCCAAATTACACTGATGCATCTGATCCACCGGTCACGTAAAGATATGAAGTGCAAACACAGTATGTCACAGTGTGTTTGACAAACTGCAGAGGGAAAATGTAAATTACATCTTAATTCATCTTTAAAACAAGAAAAAGGAAAAAAGAAGTGAAAGTAAAAACCTCTTTCTTACTGTAGGATTCAAATCATTATCACAGGTAATGAACCTCGTCACCGTCATGTCCCTGACATGAGCGCCACGCTCTGACTTCCCTCACCATCGGTCACTGAGAGTGTGCTGAAGTGCTGTTTTCTCTAATTTACTCCCGTGTTATGTGAAGGTAAAGCTGGAAAAGAAGGGGGGGGTCAAGGAGGGAGCCATTCTCCATGCAGTTAGAAAAAGCTTGATCCAGGGGAGTGTTTTCTTATTAGGCTGGAAGGAACAGAGGGGAACGAGAGCAGAGAAGCCCGGCCGATTATTTACAGCTTATTAGCCGGATGCAGTGGAGCATTACTTAGCTCCATGCTGCGCCGCCCGCCATCTTGACTGCATCCAGGGACCCCGCAGCAGAACCCTGTCATCTGCTGCACATTGTGCGTCTTTGCACTTTCTTCTAGACAACGTGACAAAGTCCTCAGCGGCTCTCCAGGGATGGAGAACGACCAGCTCTAACTAAATGTCCTGTGCAGCGGCCCAGAGCAGCCATTTAGGAACGCAGCGTAACGTTCCCTCTGGCACATTCTGCCTCACCAATTAGAGGTCAGGATGCAGGGACTTCTGCAGAGCGCCGCTTCTGATAGTTGATGTCATGGTTTGGGGATGAACACAAAGCCAAATGAAGAGTCATGGCTCTGTGCATCCGTAAGTGCAACTTTTAGAAAGCTGAAGTGAAGGCGAAGGCTTTTCCCGCAGTTCGCCCCGGAGTGTGGGCGTTAGGCCGGTGGAGACGAGTACAGGTCTGAGCACGGAAATCTGGGATTTCCTCCTGTGGGACACTTGATGTTCACATGGCACAAAAATAAGAAAGAAAAGCCGAACGGACGGCGGCTGTGAGGCTGCGTCATGTGTGGAGACCAGTGTGTTTTGGACAGCAGCACTTTGTTTACTCTGCCTGAGGACACAGCCTGGGGCCCACAGAGTCGCCATGACAGCTTCAAATACAGACATCAGAACCACCCAAGGCATGAATGTACATTTCACTGCGGGTCAGCTTTGTGTAACACACTCTGTACACAGAATGACGTGTGTGGTTTCGGCTTCGCGTTCCACCGATGACACAAACTTTTGATTTGATACTTGAGACGATTTTAATGATCGTACAGTAAAACAGACGTCCAGGTGTGTGAGGGAATATCTCAGAGACGTGCAGGTGAAGGTGTCCTGTCCCACATCAGGTCCTAACTCAACCATTTTCTCCATCAACAAAAAATTATTTTTTAAGAATTAATAAGGAAAAAAACATTGAATTCGTAGTATAATGGACAGGTATGCTGTTGTGTCCCACCTCAGTGTCCTCTGAGTCTATACCTTATGTCTATATTTCTGTCTCTGTCCTCTCAGTGCTGTTGTAAGGGACGCTGTCCAGCTTTAAAATGCACGATGATGATTTCATAGACAGGAAGTGATGTTGCAAACAGCTTCATGTGATCGTAGAAAACATCACACACGTGGACACACTGATGGACAGATGATCTCTGTCTCTGAATCTAAAGTGCAGATGAGAAATGTGAACAGGAAGCTGCGCTGACAGAGTAAGACATGCAGAGAGCAGGAGACAGTTATTTCCACCTCTGGTCTTTACATTCAGGCTCCAGACCAACCGCTTCTCCTCATCGTATCTGAGTCATGTGACTCACTGTGGCACGAAATCCTTTATCCGTCCACTTAAAGGCTTTAATTTCACAATTCTGTTTCAGCTGGAGGAGCTTGGACAGATCGATGTGTGCAATTAGACACACAGAGCCCAGCAATTAGCAGTTGTGCTAATGTGCCTGCATGGATTTTCTGATTTGGTACTGTACATGTAAATCTCCCACCACCTGTCCTCAGTCGGTGTCCTGCTGACAGTACGACAGAGACGTCTGAAACACGTCTTCGCCCTCACACTCCTGTGATAAACCAGCAGAACAAGATTTTACATTTGATCTGCCGCAGCTGCTGCTTCGCAGTTTCCTGTTGGATTTTTCTTTAATGGAAAAATGATTTTGCCAGTTTATAAGTGTAACTTCTGGATCCACAGGATTCAACCTAAGTTTTCTATAAAATAAAGGAGGTGCAGTAAAAATACCAAACACCACGGTGCACACAGCACACCTGTGTGTCCACACCCTGCCTGTCTGTCCTCCTCATCAGTCCTTTGAGCTGATGGAGAGAGTCAGTGGAACTGAAGCAGTTTTACCTTTAACCTTCACAGTACGACAGCAAATTAAGAAAATATTTAAAAACCAGCTGGTCTCATTATTACCATTACTGCTGTAATAATTAGTTTAAGTAACAGTAATAATTATTTCTGTTTTTAAGGCTCATGCTGATGTTTTTGTGAGTTCTGGAACGTGAAAAGTCTCAAACCTGCATCAGCTGAATTTTTTGACGTGTTGTCTTATAAAGAGATGAACTCACTTTCAAACGTTATGACTGATCTGGAGTCGTGTTAAGGTGGAACACGCAGACGTGTACGAGGAACCACAGTGTACGTTCAGCTTCAGATTTTAGTTTCATTGCCTTCACTTTGTGTTTGGCTCTGTATGTTCTACACCAGCTCCTGAGGGAGTCTCTGGCTCTGTGGCTGCTGGCCAGTGTCTGACAGCGTCTGTGTGCGTCTGTGTGCCGGGCAGAGCGCACGAAGCAGAGCGCCTCTTACCTGAGAACAGAACCCCACCCCTGTCCTTTAATATCTATACCAATGTCTGTGTGTGTGTCGCTCTGTTCAGATAAACCCTCCTCTGACACACACTGACTAACACCACAGCTCTTCTCTTCCCGTCGTGCCTCCTGTGGAAGATGCACAGTACCTTAACAGAGAGTGAATGCAGCCGTCTGTCCTTCTGAAAGAGCATCGATTTTTACTTTGCAGCGCCCAAGGTCAGCGCGAAGAGCGAGCCGGGAGGATCTTATCACCTGAGAAGTGCAGGCCTTTCTCTGGCTCTGTTTATTGAAAGGGAAAATAAAAACAAATGAAGTGGAGAACACAGCTGTTTGACTTCTCCTGGCCTGGCTTTATGACAGAGCTACAGAAAACGGAACAATGTGTGGAGATATTACATCTCTCTCCGTTTCATGGCTGCTGCTGTTAGCTGTGCACGCCTTTGTTCTCAGATTGCTCTGTGCCTGTTTATCTACCCGTAACCCCAGACTTAACATTCCCTCGGCTGTTTGTGTTATCATACCAACGCTACACACACACACACACACACACACACACACACACACCCTGGCTCGGAGGCAGTAAACAAGTAATGGGCCTAATCATGGCAGGTGACAGCACTTCCAAATTAATTCTTTCCCTGTGAACGACTTAAACTTGGCCCAAAGTACATGAGCAGAATTAGAAGTGACAGCAGAACACAGGAGGTAACGCTGCATCAAAGACGAGTGAAGACGATGCAAATTGTCCAAACAGAGACATTAGTCATTACGTGATTGTGCTGCTGTTATTATGGAAATTCCCCTGACACGTACAGTAACACTGTGTGGTATGAATCACTGCAGTTACTCTCCTTATGTTTTCTGGAGGAAAATTAGCACATGAATAACATTCTCACGACGGCTTTCACAAATTATTACAATCCAAATTTTCTCTTGCTTCTATATTTACATCAAACGAACACATGCTGTGTGGAGTCTCTGGCTTTGTCCACGGGTAAAAAATTACAGCCGCTAACAGCCTCTGAAGTCTTCTTGTCCCAGTCACTGGTTCCCAGTTAAGGAGTGGAGACTTCCAGAAGTCCAGCTCACAGCCACGAGACAGTCCAGCACATAGTTTGTCTTTTTCAGATCAGTCCCTGATCTTTAGAGATTATTTCACCTTTGGTCAGAGCCAGGCTAGCTGTTTCCCCCTGAGTCCAGTCTGTAAGCTAAGCTAAGCTAAGCTAAGCTAAGCTAAGCTAAGCTGTTAGTGTACAGACATGAGAGCAGGATCAATCTGCTCAACTGACAAATAATTGTTTGTTGGAAATGATCTCAGCTAACTCTCACTGAGACAGGAATGAATTAATAAGCAAAATGTTTAGTTTAAATAAACATGAATATATAAATATATATGAATGTAACAGCCAGCTTCGTTACCCCCCCGCCCCGCCCCGCCCCCAGCTGAGAGAAGGCAGAATTGATTTGTCAGCGGTCGGCAGCGGGTGTGGATCGCTGACAAACCTGTGTCTGTGTGTATGAGTCCAGGGTTTAGTTTCCTTTACTTTGAAAGACATTTACCAACAGGAAACACTGGACCGCAGGTTCTGTTCTCAGCTTCAGGCTCTGAGATGTGGAGCGTCCAGAGAAGCAAAGCAATGCTGTGTGACAGTTGTGCAGCTGTTGCTTACACAGAGCACGCTCTGCTTAATTCACAGAGTGCAGTAGATTACTGTCTATGGAGCGAGAGGTTTAGGCCTTTGGACCTCAGCCATGTAGGTGGCTCAGCTCCAGGGACGGCAGCGTGGCCTGGACAGACAGTCCGTCAGACAGACAGTCAGACAGACAGTCCACCGCTGATCCCCGGGTTTCGTTTAGCGCCATCGTCAGGTCAGAGTGAGCAGTACGCTGTCAGATGGTTGGGTTTGTCTGTGTACAGTGGATCATGGTATTACAGCCTCACTCAGTCACTGAGGTGGAGCTGTTGAGTCTGTGTGATGATGATGTAGCATCTTGTCACATCAACACATCATAGAGTTTGTATGTTAGGATTTAATAAGCGTGCACAGAGTCTGTGTGTGTGTACACAGATTAATAGTATGACCTGGGTTTGGTTGTAGTTCAGTTTCTGCTTCAGATTTGAGTTTTTCTTTTCTCTGTGTTCCTTCCTTTTATCAGCTCTGTAGCTCGTGAACATCATAGAATTTGTTTAATCTCTCAGTTAAATCTAACACATTAATCAGTGACTCTGTTTCCAGTCTTTATGCTAAGCTAAGCTAAGCTAACTACCTGCTTTATATTTAGTGTATAGACATTAAAATGCTATTGATCATCTCATCTGACTCCTGGAAACAAAGCGAAAAGTTTATTTCCTTAAATGTCAAACTATTCCTCTGAAGACATAAGGTGTCTTTCAGACCTTTTATGTTAGCTTGATCGAAAACTGAATATATATTTCATGAACTGGTGGTTATGGGCTGTGTCCTGTGTCTGTAGAATATGGAAAATATTGTTTTCAAGCAGCAGAACAACCTCAGACTCTGGGATTTTGATCGGTGGAATCCTAATGGGACTAATACAGTATCTCCTCATTAATGTACTTATCAAATAACCTCCATTAACAAACAGACAATATTTCCATTTAACAAATTGCACCGTGGGTTTGTCACAGTCAGCATTATACCCCCTGACTCCGCTGTGACGGCCGTCATACGCAGCTCCTACTTAGTCATTTAATCTAATTGCAGTGTAATGTAACTGATACTGAGGAAGTGAGTCTGCAGGGAAAGGGATGTAATTAATGAATTGATTACCGGGGCTCCTGATTGACGGGCTGCGATCCTGTGAAGTGATTGGCTGGGCTGACTGAAAGGGGGTGGGCCTGGCAGAGGAGTGTGTGTGTGTGTGTGTGTGTGTGTGTGTGGCAGTTTGTGGACTGTGCAAACGAGGAATGAAAACGCCTCGGGCGAGAAATTCTGCTCTGGCCATTGTTATAAGTTTTCCTCTGATAAGAACTGGCACACGCTGTGTCCATATAGGGAGATGTCAAAGCATGACACCAGATAACACACACACTTGGAAGAAGCATCCAGATGGATCCATGCGTGAAACAGTCTTTTGAGTGAGATGAATTATGTTTGCTGTGAGAAACAGATGAATAAGGAGGTGAATAAGAGATGGAAGGTGTGTGATGACACACCAGCGTTCACAGAGGTTTCTCTGGGAGTGAGACATCAAAGTGGGCTGGTATTGATCCCTGGGAACAATCGATACGAAGCCATTGCACCTTAGTGTTTGTAGCTCAGCAGTCTGCCTTCCTCTGAAATGGGTGATCATGACACCACAACCTGAAGGCGGTGTGTGCACGTGCCTGTGCACGTATGTATGTTCTGCACAGTGAGTGCATGTGTGTCTCAGACCAGTGTGGGCTGCTGCTATGCATGTGTGTGTACATATCTAAGAATTGGCTGGGTTAGTGTGTGTGTGTATCTGTGTGTGTCTGTGCTGCAGCAGCTGACAGGTCCAGTAACGCAGGCCGTTCCCATGAGGCCGTGCGTGCTGGCAGCAGCTGGCTGAGAAGAAGAGCAGCTGCTGATGGACTTCAGTGGAGGACACACTGTGTCCGATGATGAGCCTCCCCGTTTCACGTGGTCCAGTCTCATGATCTTTACTGAACATTAACCTGATCTATAGTTTGTTCATCAGAAGCACAGTCTGTCCCTGATCCTGGTTCCACTGGATGGTCTGAAGCTCCTTGCTGATTTCAGTGAGGCTCAGTGAAAAATCTGAATTCTAACTGGATTCCTGTGTTTACCCTGCAGCTGTTACACTGAGGGATAAAGTGATTGGTGCATGTATTATATTGTATTTTAGCATTTGATGAGCCTTCAAACTGATGGATCTGCTGCTCAAACTGAATTTCATTATCTCACTGGACCTGAAGCAACACAACTCCCCCAGCAGCTCGGGCCCTTTTCAGGCCCTTCAGTGTAAAAGCCTGGTCCGAGGTTTTGCACAGAGACGCCTGGTGACTGTGGAATTAGGTTTGAATGGAGGTGAGACATTTCTCTTTCTTCTTAATCTGCACACAAAGTGCTGCGTCTGATATGGAAGACAGACGATGCTGTTGATCGTCAGCGTGGACGCAGTGTGATGAGAGAGTAGAGCGCTGTTAGAACCTGTAGTGAGGGAAAAAACATCTGGATGTGCTTTCTCTCAGTGGTCCTCCTGCTTCTGTCTAACCCAGCTGTGACCTTTGCATGTAATGACTCACACCTGAGACGACTCCTTGGAAAGCGGACGCGTGCGTGAACACAGACACACTGTGCTTTGCTGACTTTAAGCATAAAGTAAATGGTGCCAGCCTCCTCAGTGGGAGCTGGGTGTTGGCTGTGTCTGCCCCTGGCATCAGTTCCACCTGAAGCCTGAGAGGAGGAGAGGACAACATGGCCAACAGCTGCTTGTCTGTCTGTTCTGTCTACCAGATACAACGCCTGCAGACCCTCCTGCCAAGTGCAGAGAATCACAGTCTGAGTTCCACTGTCTGCGTCTCTCAGTCCAGTCATCTATCCTGTTGTGTTCTTCTTTCCCTCCTTTGCTTTTGGTCCAGTTGTGTGTTTGAGCAGATGTTAGTGGGTGGCCAGCTTTGATATTTGACTCACTTTGGGATTAAACTGCAGCTATAGATAATGTTTGGTTTTACCTTGTCTGTGGTTTAACATAAATAAAATGTATCCTAGAGGGAAAACTGCAGCTTTGAATATAAAGTCAGGAATGGCTCCTTTTCCCCGGTGGCTGCTGTTTCTGTTTCTCAGGCTGAAGACGTATCAGCTGATGCACAATCATTTCCCTGCTTTATTCTCTCTATACGTTTGAACAGACTGAATTATTAGATACACACATTTTCCCGGGAGTATTTGTGTTTAAAGGCAGCATTAGATACATATTTAGAAGAAGCATGTAAATGCACCACCCACACACACTCGTCCCCCTGCAATGACTTCTTCTTATTTAACAGTGCGGTTATTTCACGTCCTGCATCACTCTTCCTGTCGTCTTGTCTTTAGAGGCAGTGCTGGAAGCAACAAACTGCCGAGCGTCTCGCTGTATTTCACCTCTCAAACCACTGCTTCCCTCTCTCCGTTTCATCTTAGAAATGGGATTCAGCTCCTGCTCATTTGTCCAGTATCTTTTGCCAAAGAGGGTCCCACAGGACCGTCTGCAGGAGAGGGGAGCTGAGCCACAAGCAGCTGTGTTCTGCCTGCCATAACTTTAGGAAAGCTCAGACCTGCTAATGGCCATGTTGTGCTGTGTGGCTTGTTAGAGGACGGACACTGCAGAGCTGCTATAGATGATTCTCGTATAAATCTACAGAGTGAAATGCTGCGGTTCACTTATTGCTCTGTTTTCTTACAGACAGTAATTGAAATGTAAAACCCTGCAAAGGGAGTCAGACCGTGCTGGTTCCTGTGACCCGACAGTTCAACAATCCCAGAAACATCCTGAGCTCAGTAACAGGTTACAGCCAACACGTCTTCTCTTTGGCTCATGGTGAGCGAGGTGGTGATGATGAAGAGGCTCAGCTGACTCCAGGTTTCTGAGAGCACACACAGCATTTATACGTATGTTTGGGATTCAGATCAGCTTCATGATTCTGACTGAAAAGGCTTCAGCACCTGAACCACAGTGACTCTGAACGAGGACGAGTCAGGAGGGAACCCGTCTTCACTGTTACTGAGCAAAGACGGTCAGAGACCCAGCACAGCTACAACATTACACCAGATTAATACTGTGCAACCACGTATTAATCAGTCATAGCAAACAGTTTATTTCACATTATTACAGCAGCCGCTCAGATACTAACACAAATACTAACTGAAACAGAGAATAAACCACAGCAAAATAAAACTGAACCATGGTGACAGCACAGACTGCTGAGCTTTACCTTAAACATCAACCATACCTCCTCTCTCCATGACTTTAAATCACCTTACTATCATAGATTCCTGTGATCTCATGTCATCTGGTCAGCTGCTCCACATTTCAGTCCCCACACGGCGAAGCAGTGCCCGGTGTTTAACCTCTGCTGGTCTGTAGTATGATCAGACACCTGTGAACAGTCTGGTCCCATTTAGACCAGTTTACACACGACGTGACTGAGCAAAGATGAACCGCTGGACATTTAAAATGTGCTGCACTTGTTGTTGGACCATAGAGTTGCCAGATAAATTCCTGTAACCCTCCTAAGCAGGTTCCTGAGGTGTGGCCTTCTGCTGTGACTCCATCACAGGTAACATTTAACAACCTGCTCTGAGCCTAGAAGCGTTTCACCCTCACTGAGCAGTGGAAGCTCAGATTTACCGTCTGCCCCCTGACTTTGAACGCAACACCCCGCGCCGCCGCGTCACTCTCCTTTGGTTGTGGGAATTGTAGTCTTTTTTGAAATGTGCGTCCTTCGTGTGATTAGTCGCTGGAAACTACAAGTTCCAGATGCATCAGTGCGGAAGTGCAGGAACAAAACACTGAGGCAGCATCAGCATCCGCGCGGAGAAGATGTCTCACGTGAAGAAAAGAAAATTAGACAAATCCCGCCAGGACAGACTTTACTTTGACAGCTACGCCGATGTCACCATCCACGAGGAAATGATAGCGGACCACGTGCGGACCAGCACGTACCGGACCGCGATCCTGAGGAACAGTGAGTCCATTCGGGGCAAAGTCGTGCTGGACGTCGGTGCAGGAACCGGCGTCCTGAGCGTCTTCTGCGCACAGGCCGGAGCCAAGAGGGTGTTCGCCGTGGAGGCCTGCTCCATCGCCGAGCAGGCCGCGAGGATAGTCCGCCACAACAACCTGCAGGACCGCATAGAGGTGATCCGGGGCACGGTGGAGACGGTGGACCTGCCGGAGCCGGTGGAGGTGATAGTGAGCGAGTGGATGGGGTACGCGCTCCTGCACGAGTCCATGCTTAACTCGGTCCTGTACGCGCGCGACAGGTGGCTGAAGCCGGGCGGCCTCATCCTGCCGAGCAGGGCCGAGCTCTACATCGCACCGGTCAGCGACCCGGCGGTGGAGGACCGCCTGCACTTCTGGTACACCGTCAAAGACCAGTACGGCGTGGACATGTCCTGCATGTCCGACTTCGCCCGGAGATGTATCATGAACTCCGACATCACGGTGAACTCGGTGTCGGTCGAGGACGTGCTGTCGCACCCGGCCCGCTTCGCCGAGCTCGACCTGTACTCGGTGACCGCGGAGGACCTGCGGTCGGTGAAGGGCCAGTTCCGGTGCGAGTCGTTCGGCTCGGCGGCGGTGAACGCTTTCTGTGTTTACTTCACGGTCACTTTCCCCTGCCCGGACAAGCCGCAGGCGCTCGTGCTCTCCACGTCGCCGTTCAAACCGGAGACGCACTGGAAGCAGGCGGTGCTGTACCTGGACGCGCCGGTGGATGTGGTGCAGGACACGGTGGTTACCGGGGAGGTCAGCATGTACCCCTCGGAGGAAAGCGCCAGACACATATGCATCCACGTGGACTACACCATAGGAGAGCACAAGAGACAGTCCAAGACTTTCTCCATCCCGGACTGGACCTCTGAGGCTCAGCCGTGACCGGACCCCACACCCGTTAACGGCCGGACACTCGAACTCAGACACGTGCAGTTTAATCCTTCCTGAACCGGCTGAGTCCCGGTTCACAGGGAGCTGCAGCCGTGGCCGGTGTGTTATTACTGTCAGATCAGGTTAGGTTCAGAGAGGAAGACGGCTCACACACACACATACACACACACAGACACACACACACACACACACACAGACACACACACAACACACACACAACACACACACACACAGACACACACAGACACACAGACACACACACACACATACACGCACACACAGACACACACACACACAGGAAAGGCCTCAGCTGCAAACTACACACACACAGTAACATGTCGGCCTGCGTGTGTGTTCTCAGCTTGGACTTCAGCGTGTTGTGTTTCAGGTTGTTAATAAAACAGTGTGAATCCTGAGCACCTTGTAAACGTTGTGTTAACCTCACTCAGATGAGTGTGTGTTTGTGTTCCGTGTCAGGACCTCTCTGTGTTCCCGTCACTGTGGGATCAGGGTAACGTTCCTGAGCGTGGGAACCGGTGGAACGGCTCGAGCGAGGCAGGTTTCATCCGAGGTTTGACAAAGCTGCTGAATAAATTCAGCGCCACGCCACAGACATCTGATATTCTAATGAATTCAATTATGCATATTGTGTGGATTCTGATCAAAATGCTGCATTCAGATGAGGATTAGACGATATATTGACTTGGACCTGCTGTAGTCAGGCTTTGACTCTGGCTGCTGTTGAGCTTCTTTTTAATGAAGGGCCAAATTGGCTCCGTGTGTTGGTTTAAAAGCAGAACACGCCGTCGTCTGTTGACAGAAACCACAGACTCCATGAAAACGTAGCGTCCTCCGTCAGCGTTCTGCAGCGTGGCACAGGTCACACTGTTCACAGCTGCTTCCTGCTCAGCTGCGTGGACGCTGCCCGGCTTCCAGCTGAACAGTCGTGGTGTAGTTTGTAGATTTTTAATAGTTTAATAATGAATAACTGATGTGTGTGTTGTGAAAATGGCGCCTGCTCCCTGATCATGGGTGATCCACAGAGAGCTGATGTTACGGGGCAGAGGTCAGTGAGAGTTCAAAGGTCGTGAACCTGTAAACACTGGGACCTGAGCCGCTGAAGGAATCAGTGTTTCCACGTTCGTGCAGTGATTCTTCATCGACATGCTGCTGCAGGAATCTGCAGGTTTAAATGTGAAATATTAAAATGTGAAATATTCTCAGACTCTTCTGTGAATGTGGGTCTTGGTCCTCGTGCTTTGGAGCCGTGCTGCTTTTCATTTGGTTCGTTTTTACTTTTACTTTTTAAAAATAATAATTATAATGTTAGAAAATATTTAATAGTCTGACATGATTTTTTTTAACACTAGATTTGATACTGCTAATGAACATTTCTGTAGAGTCATGAATTTATTTTCTGTCACTCAGTGTTTCGGTTTGTTCTTGTGGTATGGTCTGAGCTCGAGCGTGAGTCCTCGACCATGCCTTTACGTCTGAATCATCAGGAAGCCGATGGAAAACACTTCCTGCTCGCTGCCTGTTCATCACCAAACAAACGGATTAACTACGTTAGCTCTGATCATAAACAGAGAAAAGGCAGCTGAAGTTGTTTAAAGCTCAAATCAAAGAGTTGAACTGGGCCCAAGATAAAATGAGACACTGAAACTCTGCACAGTCACCTGATGCCCCGTCACAGACACAGGTGGTGTAACACTACACGGTGTGTGACAACACGTGCACAGTGCAGCGGTCACACTCGTGCTGCCTGTGATCGGTGTGCACAGAGAGCAGCAACATGAACAGTAGGAGAAAGAAGCCGAGCCTGATGAAGCCTGTCCTGTCCCAGCAGGCGGCGGACAGGACGCAGCACATGGAGCCAGATATGAAGAAGTTCAGTCCCTGCTCCTTTTCATCTCACTGCTGTTGATGGTCAACGTTCCTGAATTAGCATTTACATCTTCGATCCGACCGACAGGCTCAGAAGACAGATTCTTTTTTTTTTTTAGAAGCACTTTTTGCAAATACCAACAATTTAAACCATACATATTACATTATACATGTTACAGTACATGCCCCCCCACCCAAAACAACCGGGTCCTTCTTAATTTCCCTTCTAATTATTCCACAGGCCACTTTGGCAACATGTGTCCAGAATCTGGAAATCAGTGGAAGTGTGTGTGTGTGTGTGTGTCCCTATGTAAACAACATTTAACACACAAAGGGGAGACTGAGCAGTCAGTTGTGTTGAGGGTAACAGGAGTGATGTGTCACCTATGAACTTGTACTGAGTTTCCCTCAGTCTGTTACATGTAAATATGGACCTGATTTGCTGTATAACAAGTTGCCAATTGTCTTCAGTACATTGATTGTGTAAGTCTCTTTCCCCTCTGTGTGAAATACGCAGTAAGTGGTTTGGGATGGAGGAAGTAAGAGCCGAGTGAGACAGGGCTATAAAATGTTCAGTGTCTCGACAGATTTGAATCCAGGCAGCTGAACGTGGGACCCGCCCACTTTCCTCACGTCCAGCTGCGGGTCTGTAACTGCTGTTTGTCCTTTAGCAGAATGATGTGAATGATAAAACCCTGCAGGTGTTAAACTCCAGTTTGAGATGAGGAGCTCTCTGTGTTATTGCTGCTGTCACAGACACCTGACCTGGAAATCCCTGGTTGTCCACAGGTCAGACCGCTGCTGTCAGACGTCACTGCCTTGTTGTGACAGGGACATATGAGCTGCTGCCTCCCAGTTTGTCTCACTTCCAATAAACTCCACACACTTTTCTCTCAGATGAAACTCCTGAAGCAGCTCCTGCAGGCCGACAGGCAGAGCAGAGGAAGGAGGCCGGAGAATGGAAATGTCAGGTGAGGAGCAGGCAGCTGCTGCTCAGAGCAGAATCACACTCATGCATGCACGGCCACTCCCGGCTGCTAAATGCTAAACTAATTGTGATCCGTTCCTGCCTGAAATGATTTGGAAACCATTAGAAACAAGTGCTGAAACTTGAAATAGGATTATTTGTCTTGTATCTCACAGCAATTTAGGAGCCAATCAATAGACAATGTGCTTAATCTAACTGATTTCAAGACTCATTGTTCAGTGGAGGGCGGCTGAGCGAGACGGAGACACGGCACAGTCCAGGACTCAGCGAACAGTCATACCCGTCCTCACAGCCTGTTCTTCAACTTTTCACAATGGCTGTGACAGTTAGTGAGCAGGAATGAAACGATGTGATCAAACACAGAAAGGATGATGATATGAAAACGCTGAGCACCTCTGAGACCTCTGACAGTCTGACTGACAGGCCAGACTGTCGGAGACCAGACGTCTCTGTGATGTGGGAGACTAAAGGACAGTGAGCACAATGCAAACAGTTAAAGTGTCTGACGTCTTTGGGTGCTTCAGCGTATGTTGGAATCAAAACAGATAATTTAGATCAAACATCAGTCAAAGGAGATAAAACTGCTGCTTTATACAAAACAACCCGTTATACAAAATGGGAGAAAGGTTTTACAAATGAATTCAAAGTATAAAAATATAATTGAACGAATCAGTTTCCTTCAACTCTGAAGAATCGTGTTTGACAGTCATCAGAGCTTCGTATGTCCTGTGTTCAGCCGAGTGGCTGAGACCCATTCAAGCTTTTATTTATTGTTTACTAAATACATAAATAACAGTGGGAAGAAATTCAGCAGCAGTAAACAGCTGAGGCAGTCTGAGGTCACAAAGAGCCAGTGAATTCAAACGCTTCTTTTCTGAGCTCAGGGATCTGACGCCGAGGGAGCAGCAGATCTCAGGAGACGATGGTGATATGGATCAGTCTGTGGAACACAGAGTCTGTGGTCCAGCTCCTCACATGTGATCTGTCCACAGTCTGTGACACTCGGCTCATTTAAACATGACACGATTTCACTGGAACAGCTGACTTTGTTTTACTGTGTCACAAACATGGAAACCAGTTCACACTCTGTAAAACGCAGGACACACTATAGGACATTCAGCATGTCATTGTCCCCGAGATAAAATGAGACAGTGTCCTCTGTGACAAAATCCATGAATTATGCATTTTAAAACTAAAATAAGAAAAGTGCAAATGTCCATAATGTAACTTGGTCTGATCACAGAGAACAGTCAACAGTGTGTGTGTGTGTCTGTGTGTGTGTGTGTGTGTGTGTGTGTGTGTGTGTGTGTGTCTGTGTGTGTGTGTCTGTGTGTGTGTGTCTGTGCTGAAACCTGACTGGACTCAGTCTCTCATCACGGCCGCTCAATCATCCTCGTATGCTAATGACACCGTGAACCAGCCAATAGGATTCAGTCCCCACAGCTGGTTACAGTAACCGATAATTCTGTCAGCATATCCTGTGACAGCAAATTAGGAACATGGTATTGACAAAAGCTAATTGGTGGACGAGCTCCCCGGAGATGTGGACTTCATTCCTCCGGGGCCCAGCGGGCCGGACCGTTTGTCATCATAATCATTAGCAGCAGGAACTGACCCACGTGCCTGCTGCTAAGGCCCAAAATAACTGTCCGACTGGATGTGCCTGCGTTTGTCTCAGCAGTAACACAACACTACACTTATTTAAATGAGAAACTCTATTTTATTTATTTTAGGCCCGAGCTGCAAATCTCAGCTGAGGAAGCTGCTGCCTGTCACAGACGCGTCCAGCTGAAGGCACTGAGGCGTGACTTCACAGACGGACACACGGACGGACACAAAGGACAGATCTGGACGGCGCCTGTTAAGAAAGTAAGTCCCAAACCCCTGGCACAGCCATGTAACTCTGACTGGGATGGCCCCGATTCACAATCAGCCCGAGGCAGGCGGCTCTCAGCGTGTGACCAAAGTACAAATCCCCCCTCCCCCCACACACACTAATCCTTTTTCAATCATGCACTTTTTGGATTATGCGTCTGTGTAATTCTTCTCAGGTATTGTTTTATAACCTAATATGATATTTCAATTTAGGCGAGTCGGGTTATGGGTTTAGGACACGGTGCAGGATTGGATAAGCAGCACAGGTCTGCAGGCAGCAGATTGGAGCCCAGGTTAGTGCCGGGCTGAAAGGAGCGCCATAAACCTGTGACACTAAGTCCAAATGGAGCAGATGCATAAAGGTGGTGAGACTGACCTGATTCAGTCCTTCTCAGGCATCCCATAATGCAATGTGAAGCCTGTATGTCTTCCCGCTCTGTGATGTGTTGTGTGGTCAGTAAAGACAGCTGAGTCTTCAGAGGACAGGTGGGAAATCCTCTGTTTACTGCAGATCTTTTCACTTAAACATGAATGGTTTTGCCATTTGAGTTTCACCCATCAGAGCTCGTACTGGAGCTCCTGACCTGCGTGTGCTGCTGCCACATGATTGGCTGGTTGGATAGCAGCATGAACAGGTGTTCCTAATAAAGTGCTCGGTGAGTGTGCTGTTCTTTATGAATAACACGTCCTCCCCTCTTCCACACTCCTCCGGATGAACACATTACCCTCCATTGAACAAACGTACAAATCCAATACCTCAGCGCCTGATGTCTCCAGACAGGGAGGTGGAAAAAGCCTCACCCATCAATTTTCTAATAACCATGGAGAGAAATGACATGAAGGCAGAAAGAAACTCAGCAGCACACGAGGGTGGAGGTGAGATATCGGAACACGGGACCACGTGATTATTGGTCTCTCAAGTAAAGAGCCACTTATTGAACCCACTGATGGATCTGAAGGCACATGGTCTGTGTGTGTGTGTGTGTGTGTGTGTGTGTGTGTGTGTGTGTGTGTGTCATCCTTTCATCCTCCCTGCTGACCTCAGCATGTTAGCATTCACAGGCCTGTGTGTTTTCAGACCTTGAAGAAAACAGAGCAGATGAGCTTCAGCGACGTGTTGTGAGTGAGTGTATTATGTGGTGTCGTCGTACAGAGTCAGTGCGTGGGAATTAAACGTGCTCTGTGGAAGCTTTCCTCTGTGCTCTCCTCTCTCTTGTGTCTGAGTGAATAAGAAAAAGAGGCCGGTTGCCCTCGGGCTCAGAGAGGAGGGAGAAAGCGAGAGGCAGCTGCGTGAAGAGCTGTCTTCACTGCTGAGAGTCGTCTCTGTGTCACCAATAAACCTCGAGACGCTGTGAGTAACATCTGAACCGTCCCGTGAAGTTACTGTACTGTCCATCTGATTTTACTCCAGTGTCTCAGCTGAACTCATGTCTCTGGATGTCCACCCTCTCTGCTCTTACTGCTCTCAAACGGGGACAAGTGAGCAACAAGCAACACGTTTTCTGTTTGACAGAGCAACATGAGCTCAGCGTCCTGTTCACTGCATGTTCCTGTTCGATTCCTCCAAACCTGCCTCATCCTTCTGCTGTGGACTCCACTCTGTCCCTCAGCTGTGAGGACGAGGCTGTTCAAACAGGCAATAACAATAAAAATAAAGATTATAATAATAATAAAGAGCAGAAATGACTGTGTAACTGTAAACGTGCTATTTGACGCAGTTAAGTCATTTTTCCTATATTGGAATAAAGTCTCAGTGATGAGGCTGAGCAGCAGGTGCAGCAGGATCCTCGCTGCTCTGTAGCTGCTGGTTTCACATCATCTGGAAATGATCTTTCCTGGAAACCTTCTCTCCCGCTCTGTGCAGTCACACAGCAGATTTCTGCCTGCAGCTAATGAAGCTGCAGCTGATCGGATTTCCATGCGATCTGACTGATATTCAGACAATTAAATGCTCGAAGTGAAAAAGGCTGAATTACAGCGGCAATTCCCGGTGTATCTGGTCATGTCTGCGCTCAGCGGCTGCTCTCAGGCTTCAGCTGAGAAATAAACTTGAGGTAAAAGTCAGCAGTCAGAGCCTCTGCGCCTCATTGTGTCTGAGAGCAGTGAGCCTGGTCACTCTCTCTGTCTCCGGCTCGTTTTCAGGAGCCACCGGGAATCTCTCCCTGTTTTAACCTGCTCTTTTAAAAACGTTCTTGTCTCGTCTTCGTGTCTTGGAGGGATTTTCTCCGGACGCCTCCACGTGTGTGTGTCCGGCTCTAAGTGACGCCGTGTGGGCACCGGGAGCGGCGGAGACGAGCGGGTCGCTTCCACGCCGAGCCTCCTGTTCCTGCGCCGTGCTAAGATGTCCCGTTTCAAAGCGGATGTGTTTGGCTGCAACAGGCTCCATGGCGGGCTGCTGTCGGTGTGAAGCCCTGAGACCCAGGTGAGAGGCTCACACAGCCGATTTCTTCTCATTCCATCGGTCTCACAGTGGATGGGGCGCGTAAACTTTTCAAGCTTCGCCGCGACGCGCGCCGAGTGGGTGGTCAAATTGTGCGTCGTGATTAGAGAAAGTGAGCCGACTGTTCTGAGCCCAGGTAGGCCTCCTGTTTGCAGGTGTGCCCGCAGAAGCCTGTCTCACCTTCTCCGTGCCTGGAGAAATCAGGCGCAGCCCCGAACGCTGCTGTGTCCAGAGTCTGAGCAGAGAGAGCTGCGTTTCACTTCCTCTCAGGAAACACACCTGAATACAGGAGGACACAGAGGACACATGGACAGAGGCTGTTAGGAGGAACCTGTTCATAACGCGGAGCTCAGAGCTCAGGCTGGATCATCGTTTATCTTTCATCTTCATCTCATGTTTTAAACCATCTCTCCATCTCTGTGTTTTTCTGAGTCAGCCCATCAGAGGCATCCTCTCGGGTCAGGGTGGTGCTGTATGCGCGGGGTGCTGTGGGCCTCTCTGGCCTATAGATGCTGCACACATCGACACACTCAGCTGTGTTGAGGCTTGTTAACCTGTTGTGAGGTGAACCTGCGCGCCAAGTGCCGTGACCTGACTTCTTCACCCCCACCCCCGCTGTTTGTGAGCATTAAGATGTGAGTGCTGTTCACTGTCTAAGCCTGATCAAACCTCCCTCCGTCTATAAGGAATTTTCTTGTATTATATGGAGATGAAGAAAAAATAAGAGGAGATTCTCTGACGCTTCGTTTCCTCGTTGTTTTATCCGGAGTCTGTAAAGCAGGACTGTTCTCCCACACATTTATTTATTACTCAATTAACCACGGGCCATTTAAAACACATTCTACTGTTATTATTATTATTATTATTATTATTATTATTATTATTATTATTATTATTATTATCTGTATTATTATTTATTATTACAGACAACTGGAAGATGTTCACCTTCCCTCCATTTACACCTGTTAAAACAACACACTGTCTGAGGCAGAGATATTATCACTGAACCCGGAGTCTTCCCCTCTCTGTTCACATAATAGTGGTTAATTATATATTATATATTATATATTATATATTATATTATTGTAAAAGAATTACGCGCTGCTCTAAATTGTTCCAAATACTAAAGATATTAAATTTGTTTTATTAGGAAAATAGAAGCATTGTGAATAAACGGAGCTGAGCAGTAAAATGTGGCGTTCGGCCCGCGCACAGATACATCCACACTTTTCTCAACATATTCCGGATTTTTCCTCATCTCTGGTTTTCCTCCTCCTCTTTTACCCGGATGCATCGGTCCTCTGAGACTATTAACGCCCGTATTCGGTGGATAATTTAACGCGATCCGGCGACTCGGGTGAACTCCACCAAAACAGGTTCAACTGCAGGCGATTCTCCTCCCTCCGGAGTTCCTAACGGGTCCCGAAAGAGGATGGCGTGCGTACATGTGAATGTGTGTGGGTGGGGGGGCTGCTGGCGAGGTGGAGACGGGCTGGAGGGGTGGGGAGAGAAACCATAGGTGTGCGTGGGGGGAAACGAGCTGAGTGTGTGTCTCATCTCATAGAGCCTCGGAGCGCATTTTCTTCCCCGTCATCTCCGTCTGGGCGGTCGGTGCTGCGCCTTACCGGGGAGGCGGCCGCGGGAAGGAGCGTTGATGCGAGCGGATATTCTCCTCAGCTGAGTCTAATTGGTGTGATTCATGCCCCCGCTGAGCGGCTGAAACCAATTCAGAGCCAGAGAGGAGGAGGAGGAGGGAAAGAAGAGAGTGAGGACGGCGTTCGCGCACAGAGCAGCAGGGAAGTGAGTCTTTGGGAACGAAGGAATTAAAAACGGGGCGAGGAGAGGAGGGACGCGCGCCGCGGGGCCGGCGGGTCAAAGTTTGTTCTGCAGCAGTGGGGGTTTCTGTTCTGCGGACATCACTGTGCCTCAGACTGACGCCGTGATGGAATGACACTTGGAGAGGGGATGATGGACACTTTGGCACCGGAGCTCCTGCTCAGAAATCCTCCCGTTTCCAGCAGGCGCGGTGCTGACCGAGCCCCCAGGACGGTGATCAGTCATTTGTTTTGAAGTGGCAGGAATATCCTCCGCTCGCCCCCCCCCCACCCCCCCACCCCACCCTCGGTCTGCAAACAGAGTGAGAGATGGTGCGCACAGCGATTCCTCAGAGACTGACGTGCGTACTCATCACACTCGCGTCTTAAAGAGCTTCTTTCTTCATTCTTCTTCACTTTGCTGCTCTGAACTTGTTGAACGGTGTTAAAGAGCACAGGGACACGGAGTACCGGGTCCAGGAGGGACACTGAGGACATGTAAGTTTCCCCTTTTCCTTGTGAAGTTTACTGTGTGTTGATGCGTAAATTGTTGACACCTGCGTTAGTGTGGTGACCGCGGCTGCAGAGACTCGGCTCTGGCCTGGATGCATTGGTCTCACAGTATGAGCTGTGGATCTGTAACTTCTAAAAAGGATTGTAAAAACTTTCCGGACTTCCTGAATCTAAAAGGATTTATTAAAACTGAGAGATGAGCGACCTTGAATTCATCCACAACTTACCACCGTTTCCTCAGGTCATTTCTAGAGGCGCCCCCTTGTGGAGCTTGTTCCCGAATCGTTGCCAATCTATCACGCATAATTACATTTGTGTCATGCTGCAGCCAATTGGCCTAAATTTAATACGTCATTATATGAGCAGCCTATTAGAGTTGGATTTGTTCTGGTACACGGTCTCAGCGTTGGTTGACTCTACACATGCATTAGCTCCTCGTTGAATTGAGACCTGCTTGATTCCAGTGCTGCTCTGTGCTTTAAAGCCCAGTGAGCTGGACTCCAGGCAGCAGCCTGTGGCAGCAGCCTGTGGCCCAGCATGTGCTTTCCTTATCATATTATTCAGAACCGTTCTCATCTGCCAGACCCTCATGCTTTTAGCTTGGCCTTGTATTGGATAATACCCAACAGTTATTGTTCTAAGGACGAGCTCATACCCATCCTCATTAAACACGGTGGGCCTGGGCTCAGGACGGAGGCAGAGTGGATGAAGCTGCTGTTCCTTCACAGGACTAACTACACCTGCAGCTGACGCTGATGAGCCACTGATCACGTCTGATCACAGTCAATCAGTATTCATTTTTATATGCTCTGTAACAGTTTTTATTCTCTTATTCGATGTTTTACTCCTCCTGTAAAATAACGACAGGTGTAATGAGTCATTCTCCGTGTGGTTAAAGCAGCTGTCGCTTTAAAGCCGTGTCTCTTCAGTGTTTCCATCTTCAGAGAGCTACCTGGGTGAGCACATTCTTCAGAGCTAAGTGGAAATTTTTAGTCTCCAGACATGTCACTGTGGTTTCAGAATAATGTGCCAGCAGCCTTTTAGGAAAAGTGTCTTTAATAATGCATAAGGTGTTCCTGTGTCGCAAAGAGGAGCACGCTTGGTGGCGAGTAGAGGCAGAGGCAGGGGGAGGGATGGAGGGAGGGATGGAGGGAGGTTGACGGAGGCGTGATCTTGTCTCACTGTCTCATTGGATGCCCTGTGTGTCGCCGTGTATGAGGCGCTGGAGTAACTGACGCCCGAGGGTGTGGAGCTCGACTGGGGGCAGCGTCGCCACAGTCGCCCTGTCAGAAGCTCAGCTCTCACACTCGGGGGAGGGGGTGGGGTGGGGTGGATGCAGTCGGGGAGAGGAGGTGTTGGAGGACTGTGGCAGATGCAGCTGGTGGAGGCAGGTGAAGCACGGCCTGAGCAGTGGAGGACTTGCTTGTCTTCAGAGGCCTGACCTGTCAGGCTCCAGTGGACTCTGGACACATGGTGTTAAAGGGCCGAGCAGCTCAGCACCAAACCCTCTCTGAGCCTGTAGTTTTTATTTTTCTGTTCATTTTCAAGGTAGAAAAAGCTCTCAGCCAAAAACCAAACAAAAACTTTAAACTAATGAATCTTTCAGGGTTGGAAACTGGTTGTGGTTGTTGAATTTTTATCGTATTCAGGCTCCACAGATAATTTCTCACATGACAGGTGGAAAACAAACCTGAACACGAGCCCAGGTCTGGATAACTGAAGCAGGTAGGTTGTCTAATCCTAGAGCAGGGCTTCAGCTTTGATTCCACCCCAGCACACAGTCGGTGAAGCAGCTGTCAGCGCTCCGCCCATTCACTACCCGTCATCATTATTAAAAGATCATAAGCTGCCGATTGAGGGCGGCGACATTTTAAGAAGCGGGAAAGAGCTGTAAGCGATGGGCTGACTCGGAGGCAGGCCCCAGGGATGCATCACAGGCCGGCTCGCTGTTCCACGGGAGCGCTGGCTGTCGCGTGTGCAGGACCATGCTCCACTCTCCATATGTTTATTCATGAGGACAGCAGCACTATTGGCAGGTTGTTAACAGCAAAGATTAGGGATTCTGGAAAGGCAGGCAGAGAAATCTGGTGAGTGGAGCACTGAGAGCAGGCAGGAGGCTTTTTTCTTTTTCTTTTTTTTTTTTGTGAAGCTGGGCCAGCTTCTATCTTTATCTGTCTTTCATCTGTTTCTGACTGTCTGCCCTCCTGTCTCTCTGCCCTTCACTCTCCTGCGCTCTTGTTTCTCTTTTAGCAGGCACTGGTGGGGAATATGAAGCAGGTAGAGTTAGAAAAGATGAAAGTAGGGAGAGACAGGACAGAAGCAGGGTCAGAAACTGCCCTTGAAAGTGCATAAAATGCGTGAAATTAAAAATCAAAGAGGGAAAAATAGCCCAGATATTAGTGGTAACCTTGTAATTATGCCAGCTCACTCTGGGCTGAGCACATCCTTTTAAAGGCTGTGCTCTGTCCACATTTAAAGGGGACTTTTTTTTTTTTTTTTCATTTCAGGACATTTTTAATTTGTTGAGTTGGTAAATATTCAGGCAGGTGTGAAGGCACTGCCCCCTGTGGGCCACCGTAGATGATTCCTTAGAGATTATGTCTCGACATTTCTTGCCCGTGGGACCCAGCTGAAAAAAATTGGGCCTTTTTGGTCAAAGAACAACAAAAAGTTCGGTCTGGAGCAGTTGAAAAAATGTTGGCAGCACACAGCCAGCAGCAGGAGAAAATACTGAACCCACACCAAAATAAAACAATCGATATGGGCAAAAATTGAAAAGTGGAAGGACGGGAGATGAAGGGATTGGGGACAGAGGCAGATAAACACTGTGGGTCAAAACAACAAACTCTTTTCCTTCTGTATTTTCCAACTTGAAATATAAAGTTAAAGGACGACGTGCACCTAAACCAAGTAAAAATCGAGCTTTAATACAACTGTATGATGAAGGCCTGCGTTCATGTATTTACCCTGAAGCTGCCCATAGATCACTTCTTCCTTTTTTTTTGTTCTAGTATTCAAATGTTTGGGTTAATATTTGTAAGTTTAAAGAACCACTCACCTCTGAACGTCTGTGGCTCAGTGTTGCTTCACACAGATGTTTGTGCAGTTTGTCACCGTGTCACCAAGTTTTCCTGGGCTCACCTTAGACACAGGTGTGTGTGAGCAGGACTTTAACCTCCAGTGAAACAGGAGACATCGTGTGTTCGGAGGTCAAACATCTGAAACAACAAATATTTGCATGTTTTTAGATCCTGGCTGTTTCAGTGAGGAAGTGAAAATGTTCTGACTGAATAATTGAAGTTTTTGTGTAAAACCCTGTTGGATGATTCAGAGCAGAATATTTTTGATGAATATCTGAGGAGATCTTTAAGGTTCTTGTTCTGTTGCACCTTAAAATTTCTGCTTTAATGTTTCACCCTTTATTTTTTCTGTCATTTTTAATACTGGACTTTTTTCATATTATAGTTTCTGTTCACAGTGGTTCTGAGGAAAAAACCCTTTTTTTAAAAGTTAAACAGAACAGTAGCTTCTCTGGCCGCCACCCTCCCTCACACCCAGCGACCCCCCCACTGTTCCTGTAAGCGTTTATCGCTCTGTGCCCACGGTGCAGTGTATATTCCTGTACATGGCAGAATTTCAGACTTCCTGCGAGCGCGCCTCCTCTGATGTCCTCAAACCTTGATCGATGGTTGGAGGAAGCGACCTGCCCTAAAATAAACCTATTCTCACTTAAAATGCACATCCACACGTCTTCCATCTGCTCTCCCTTCCTCTCCCTCACCTCGTCTCCTCGGGGCGACGGAGGGTTATAGGCAGGGAGTAATGAGAGGAAGGGGCCACTGTGTCCAGGATGGTGGAGTGATAACGACCCCGCTTTTGTGATCTCTATTGCTTGTTATCGAAGCCTCGCCAGCGCTTGTTGTCTCATTACCCGTGACTGGAGCCTCTCTTTATCCAGAGGTTGCATGTGAAGCACACCCTCACGCACAGACGCACACACCCTCACACACAGACGCACACACACACACAGACACACACACACACACACACACACACGTGGGCGCTCCGACCATCCCTTTAGTCTCCCCCTTAACACGGTAATATTATGTCTCTTAATGGGAACAGGGAGCTCAGTGCCAGGAGTTCCTCTGTATAATTGGCTGCTTCCTCACCTGCTGACATCTCCCCCATTGACATTCTTACATTTTACATTTGAGGTGCTTCATTTCTTCCCCCCTTAACCTCATCCTCCTTCCTCCTGCTCTTTTTTTTTCTGGTTTTACATTGTCTTTCTTCATCCTCTGCAGTTTCCAGCCACATGTGTGGATAAAGCTCAGCCATGTTTCCTGCATCCTTCCACCAAATCTGATCCCAGGCCGTCTTGTGAGTTGATCTGTGCTTAGCCAATCAGGGGGCTTGCTGATGAACAGGGGGCGGTTACGCCTCATTTAATAAACTTTTTAAGGTCAATTCAAAAACACAATAGAGGAATAGATTCTTGTAAAAGCAGAGAACCTGTCGTCACAGTCCAGACTGATGCCACTGAAATAAACAGGTTAAATGTTTGGGAGCCTGGAGCTCAGCTGCGTTTAAAAAGGTTTTTCAATGGAAACGTTAGACAAAGGGAAAAGTGAGGCCACGGCCTGCAGTGGTTGGCAGTTATAAATGGATGCTTTGTAGCTCAGGAAGTAAATCGCAGTATGTGATGTAGTGCAGTGGCTCCTGTCTTTGACAGAAGAAACTGGAAAACAGTCACAAGACGTTTATGTTAAAAACAACTGTTTTTATCCTAAATGGCAAAGTGGGATTTTATAAAGTCTGCTGTTGATATTTTCACCTGTCGACTCCAGTTAAAGGGAAATGAACTGTGGCTCAGGTGTGTAATGTGAAAGGTGTCACGTGTGTGGATGAACCCACAGATGATTATCACCCAGCTTTCTCCTCAGCTCCACCGAGCTTTGGTGTCTTTCAGCTCATGGTTTTGATTTTGTGGCTAAGTGGAGAGAAAGTATTTGGATTTTCATCCGTCGGCACAGAGAGACGGATCGCGTGGCTCCATGCACGAGGAGGAAATATGGAATATGATGTTTACAGCCTCCAGATATCAGTTAGTGCACAAGCTTCATTTTATTCATTTATCTTACACTAACACTAATTACTCCACAGCACCAGGGTGTTATTAGACTGGACATTAATATGTCTCATTAATGAAAACAGCCCGAGTCCAGAACTGGAAATATCAGAATTCAACACACAGATGTAGTTTTTAGTTTCAAACTGCTTTGGTGCTGCTGCTGCCTCTCCCTTCACTCCACTTCATGACTGAGACATTATTATTATTATTATTATTATGATTATGATTATTATGATTATTAGATTTAGTTTTGACCCTGACTGAATAAAATGGGACATTTCTTCCTGTTTTCGTGATCTTCATGGTCTCAGCCCATGCACCGTGGGGGGTGAGTGGGTGGGGGAGGCTGTAACACTGTAGGCCTTTGGTGTGAAAGCAGCAGGATCCAATTTACCCTGACGGCCTCGCGTACTGATTTTCTATGTTTTGATGGACAACAAACACCAACATGGCGCCACTTTCCAGCACCCGTCCAGCTTCCTGTTCACACGTACACCTTTCACCCACGCCGTGGTGCCAGCTAATGTTTCCTTACTGTCAGCCTCTATTTCCATAAGGGAGGTAAATTCACCCCCCCCCTCTGTTTCCTGTTTCTCTGCAGTGCCAGATCGCCACACAGGACGAGGACCATGATTGACAGCTGGGCGAGCTGAGGAGATCTGTCACTCATCTTCCTATCAGTGTGTCAGGGGGCTATCTCCTCCTCACCTCCCCCCTCTTCCTCCACCATCCTCCTCCCCCCTTCAGTCCTCTCTTCTTATCTTCTCTATGGACTGGTAACCTCAGCATCATCGTAGTTATTCACCGCTCCAGAAACCTGAGAGAGAGACAGAGTAAAACCGACCCTCGCTCCACCTGAAGGAAGTCTGGGATGCCTCCTCACTCCAGCTGAGTGAGCTGTACGAAGCGGAAGCAGAAGAGGGACCCGTTGTTCCTGAGCGAGGACCAGTCATGCGTTTCCATTTTGCATTGACGCTGCAGGCGCTGTGGACCGGTGTGTGCCAGGCGGCCATGCAGCACTACCCTGCAGCGTGGGGCCACTACGACGTATGTAAGTCCCAGATTTACACAGACGAGGGCCTGACCTGGGACTACATGGCCTGCCAGCCAGAGGCAGCGGACATGACCCAGTACCTGAAGGTCACCCTGGATCCCCCCAACATCACCTGTGGAGACCCTCCTGAGACATACTGCGCCCTGGTGAGTACAATGAAAAGTCAAGGACCCCCCCCCCCCCCAAAAAAAAACCCCAGCAGGGCAGCTTCCTTATCTGTGTCTGTGTGGTGTCTCTGCTCGGCTGGCTCTGACCCCAGAGCTGTAACACACACTTTGAAAGCCTGTGACTCAGATACGTGGCTACAGCTGAAGAAATAGAGGTTTGTGCCCATTGACGTCACGTTGTGCTGTTTAGAGAGCTGCTTCTTGGTGTGTGATGCAAACACTGTGTGATGTGCTGCTGGTGCTGCTTACTTGCAGAAAAATGCTGTATAATGTGACTTTACCAATGAAAACACACACACACACACCTCGCTCTGCACACACATCAGAATCACGCAAACACAGTCGCCTCAGTCAGCGTGTGTCTTTGTGCAGAGCTGGATGAGTGAGTGGCCTGAAGATTCAAACAATCTGTGGATGAAATACTGCAGTATGTATGAGATGTTAAGTGGAGCACTATTTCAGGTGCAAATACACCAGTTAGTGTAGACACCTGTGATGCAGCACCACGTGTTCACTGCTGCGGTGACCCAGTGTGTTAATGTGTAGGATCACATTCAGTGTGTGCGTCCATCACTGATCATCGCTCAGCCTTACCTTTCATTGGTGGATCCAGAGCCGCGCTCTGCTTCTTATTCACGTGTGTTTGGTTTCAGGTGAGATGATGTGGAGCGGCTCGTGTCTCCTCAGCCGCAGTGGTTCTGTCCGAGGGACTGAAATATTGTTCAGACATTCGTGGTCCTCAGAGGACGAATCCTGCCGACTTGAGTTTCTGACTTTTCCTCTAGCACCACCGTGAGTTCAGCGTTTGTGGTTTGGGATGACGCATCTCACCGTCTGCTGGATGTGGTACCAAAAACATTCCCATGAGCCTCAGCTTGCTAACATGTGGTGAACACTACAGCTGCTGAACATCATGAGCACACTGTCATTGCGAGACTGTTAGCACGCTGACATTAGCATCAGCAGTTTGAATCTTAACTTCCTGTTCTGTGTGGTAGGATTGGACCAGTTTCCTTTGTTTATTTCAAACTCTTGACTTGTAACGAGGCTTTTTTTAAAATCAGGAACCAATCAGCTTTCAGAGATCTTTCACAGATGAAGTCATGATGACGTGATATTGTGTGGAAGGAGATATTTTCGGTTTAAACAGCACAGTAAAAAGCAGTGACTGGTTGATTGTTTTTCCCTCTGAAGTTTCTGAGACGCTCTTGATTCTGCAAATTATACTGTAATCATGAAAATGAGAAATTCCTGGTGGAGCCGTAAATAAAACGAGGGAGAGATGCATATTAGGTCAAGTGTTTAATTAGCAAACCTCCCCCCTCCTTGCTGAAGCGCAGCTGGTTGCCTCAGATTAACACTAAATGATGAGTCCACTTTGGGCCGGTGTGTTTTACCGGGTCATCAGTGATTCTCTCAGAACAAACGCACGCCGCACTCCGGCAGCTTCAAGAGCTCTTTAGATAAACAGTGAGATGTTCCAGGAAAAGTAGTAAGAGGAGGATTATAAATAGACGTTTGCTGTGAGCAGAAAGTCAGCTGAGAGGAGAGACACGGGAACAGAGAGGGATTAACAAAATACAGATGACAGAGACAGTGAGTGAATGATCAAGAGACGGGTGAGGAGGAGCGAACATGGGGGAGACAGAGACTCAGAGGACTCTGTGCAGAGCAGACTGTGACTGAAGAACTAATATCTCCTGCGTGGGGCGGCTCCGAAATGTGAATAATTCAACATGTTTTGTAGCTAATGTGTTTTATTCATAGGACACATTATTCAGCCCGACGTCTCTCAGGCACTTCTGAAAAACGCTGACTCCCGTGGTCGGCCAAGGTTGGTTGAAGGTGCAGCGAGTTCAGAGGGGGGGTGCTGAGGAGGCGGGAGGAGGTCACGTTCAGAACGGGGTCACCCTCCCCCTCTCCCTCCGGGCGGCCCCGTGACCTCCCATTGATCTGCGTGTGACCCTGGCGTGTGTCTGGTTTTGGCTTTGCAGAGGTGTTGTGGGTAAACTGAGTCGTGGGTGAGCGGCGCTCGGCCGTGTCTGATTCTGCACCGGAGCCGTTCTGTTCCCAGACGCACAGCTGAAACAGAGTTTATCATTATTCTTATCGCCGGCCTTTAACAGCCTGATGATGACTTATTGAATCAGCAGGAGTTCGCCGCGCTGTCGCCCTCGTGTCTCCGGCTGCCCATGTGATAGGAGTGTTTCAATTAAACAGGCAGAACTCCCACAGAACCATTTCCTCTCTACTGTACTCTACTCATCACAAACATCAGTGAAATATGACCCCTGCCGCTTACCATAGAGTCCAGTTCTCTGCAATTGGTTTACGTTTACCCCAGGCAGGACCGTGGCTCCAAATCAACATCGGAATAATTATCATTGATATTCCAGCTACTCCGGCTGCCGGTATGCCTCCGTGATGCCAATAGTGGTTTGTATCGTAAGTCAGATCATTGCAAATTCGGGGCAATTATCATTAGGCCGCGTTATCGGAGAATTTCATCTCTCTGGTAATTGATTTTGCACTCACAGAGGCGGGTGTGTTTTAAAGCCGAGCGTCTGCTTCCTGGAGCGCTGAAGGTAACGGACACCGGAGCCTGACGAGGGCAGAGAGTCGGAGAGAGGCAGCCGCTCGAGGGCGTGGTGCTTATATGAGCATGGTTATCTCAGGTTGCGGCCTTCATCCCAGGGTCACACACACACACACACACACACACACTATCCCAGTAAAGACTTTTCATTCTCCTTCCAGCCCAGTGACCTTTTCGATAGCAATAAGCTGCCATTCTCTGAACTCTGGCACACGGATCTGCCATCATATGAGATTTCACTGTCCCCTCCAGTTAGACTCAGACTGGCCTTTAAAAGCCTGGACAGGCTGCACACACTCAGGCTGCTGATGATTGAGTCTGTGCAGGGTTCAGGTTCAGGCGAGCAGCTTCGACGTGCTACAGAAATGATGTGTTCCTGCAGAAGAAGCTGAGTGTCGTTAACACGCTTCAGACGGCTCTGATCGCGGAAACCTTCGACCGTGAAAACAAAAAAGAAAACGACGAGGATCCATTTCGATGATCTGAGCTCGTCAGGCAGATCGTACAGGAAACAGGACTCTGCGTATCAGTGTTTCACAGAAATGTGGTTTAAATAAGATCCAGTCCAACACGCCAACACACGGCTGCATGTGTCGGCCCTTTGATGCACACATTAAACAACGAACCATCTTCAGCTGTAACTCCATCATTTACTACATTTAAAAACCATGCTTGGATGTGTGTGTGTGTGTGTGTGTGTGTGTGTGTGTGTGTGTGTGTGTGTGTGTGTGTGTGTGTGTGTGTCCTAATGCATTCCCATGCAAGTACTGAACGTCTCTGTTCGTGCCATCAATTTACAACCAGGAAATGCTGATGAATGCTGAAACCTGAGTCCCAGCAGGCCGATGCATTTCATAGCCAATCAAATCTAAATGAGGAAACGAAGGAGATTATTAAAAAGGCCGTGCAGCATGTGGCTTTTTCCTGTTTTAGCCCCGGTGAGAGGTCATTAAAGCTGTGCCATGATAGAAGGAGGTAGATCACCAATACTGACTTCATCCTTCTGTTTAGCTAAAGAGTAAAGTAACGTGATGGAGCGACTCAGGCTTTGAAAAGTGGAGCCCGGCTCTTTTCCAGGTGTTAGCGAGGCCAGGTGAGTGAGTGAAGGTAGCCTCGGTGTGGAGTTTATCTGTTCCACTGAATCTGCAGTCTCAGACTGCAGACTCATTTCTCCCTCAGAGCTGGATTTTGACTCTGTGTTTGACGTAAACTGTCCTGTAATGATGCCGGGGACGTTTGAGTCCGACCGCTTACCTGAGAGGAAAATACCACGTGGTGTGTGTGTCTGATGGATGGAGCAGTTTGCTGTTGATGGTAATTTAGAGCCTCCACATGTTCATGCGTGTTTGCTGTGTGCAGGAGCAGCTGAACGTCTGAGAACACGTTCAGGTGTGTTACCCACTCTCTGCAGGTGAGGCTGCGTGGGCTCTCTCTGACATCATCATATACAAATGTGACCTTTTCCTGGGCTGATCCTGATTAGAGGTTTCAGACAGACAATACCCCAACCCCTCACTCTCACTCACCGCCCCCCCCACTCTCACTCACCCACCCTCACCCCACTCTCACTCACCCCCCCCCCCACACTCTCACTCACCCCCCCCCCCCCCCCCCCCCCACACTCTCACTCACCCACCCTCACCCCACTCTCACTCACCCCCCCCCCCCCCCCCCCCCCTCCACTCTCACCCCCAAACTCTCTCCCACCCACCCCCCACTCTCACCCACTGTGCTGCCTCTCCACAGGCTCCACGCTGACAGAAACTGTTTGCTGTCAGCAGCAATATGTCTCATCTGTTACTGTAACACTGAGTCAGTGCGAGGGTTAGAGGGGATGGGAGTAAAGAGACGGCGGCTCTTTCTCAGGGCTGCTCTGTCTGTGACATTCACTCTCATAAACCTGTTTATTCACTTTTCAGTCCTGCACACTGACTGCAGCAAACATCTGTCTGCAGGAATGTTCCAGATGAAGTCAGCTGGATCCACTTTGTGTTTTCTGTCCTTTCTGCCACATCAGACCAAATGTTAGTGGAAATTCTCAGTGATCAGTGACAGTTACCTGCTGCTGCTCAGTGTTCGAGCCCTGAGTCAGAGACTGTGCTCATGGGACTAACCCACCCTCAGCAAACGTCCTCAGTCTGAAGCTGAGGCGGCTCACGCTGCATCATGTGTTCCTGACTGTAATGATGTGATAACACGTGTGTGGAGCTGTAATATTTATCTGTAGTAGACTAAAGCCAGATATTTGCTCCATTGTTTCATCCAACATGAAATAAAGGGAATCTCTTTGGGTTCTGGACTTTTGGGAGGACAAACAAGACATGTGAGGACACCAGTTTGGGATGAGACAGCTTATCACTCACACAAACAGATTCATTTAACTAAAGAGCAGATTAGTCATCAAGACGAGTCGTTCATTCAATAAGACACGGCGTGTTTGCTTGTTAGAGTAACTGATCAGATTCTGCTGCAGGTGCTGTGGCTGTAACTTCCCCTCACCTGAACCCAGCAGCATAACGAGCTTTCATTTTGTATCTCAGTACATTCAGCTCAAACTCTCCCAGCGCACTGAGAATAGTTGGAATGTTGTCTGACACGGCACAGAGCTGTCGGACGGTCAGGCTGTATCTATGTGGCCGGTGTGAAGGTTACACACACTGCAGTCGGAGCAGGATCTCATCAGATTCTGCTCCACCCGTCCTCTGCCATAAACTTTGCATGAGCGTCGGGCAGCGTCTGAATTTTGATCATTTTCTTATTTCCTGCGACCGCTCGTTGTTCCAGGCCTTCAAGCACCAACACATACACAGACTTGTCAACCAGCCCAGACCAGACTCCAGAGGAGTCCATTAAACAGGTGCTGGCAGGAGGAACCCCACACTTCCTGTTATGGGCATGTTGTGTCTCAGCACAGTTCACTGTCTGCAAGAGACTGAGCGAGGAAACGTGTGTGTGTGTGTGTGTAATATATATTATTATATAATAAAAACAATAATAAAAACAATAATAATAATAATAATAATGTCCTTTGAACAAATAAAAATTCATCAACACTACAATAATTAGTTTATATGCTTCAAAGACAAATGTCTATAAATAAGGTCCAGTCCTGTTTCCTCCTGCACCAACAATAAACTTGGACGACAGATGGACACAGACGATGTCCTAACCTGTTGAATATCTGTCAGTCCAATCACTCAAATGTCTCATTAACAGCAGGAATCCTGCAGGAGGCTGATTTTCCTAAAATAAACCGAGCTTCAGTTCCCTCGTCAGAGCGAAGCTCGGTGAGCTGTGAACTTCACAGCTCTCATTCTCCCTCTCGCCTCCAAACTCGGCGTTTTCTCCCGCCGGGATTATGACGAACCACGTGATCAGACCTGATACCGCGTCCGCTCAGGTCCTCTCAGGTGGTGGACGAACTGACACAGACCACACACCTGCAGCAGCAAAACCAGACCTTTCTAGTTTGGACTGAGCAGAGTTTGGACCCGCTGTGTTGTGTTGTGTGAGACAGGGTGAGGTTGGCGTCCTCGTCCTCGAAGCTTCTTCTCTTCTGACACTGAACAGGGTTATGATATAAGAAGAACTTGGTGAGTTTATGTTGACCAGGGAATTTAAAGTGCTGCAGTGTTGCTGCGTTCACTCTCAGGTGTTGGTGGATCACCTTTCACGTGGTCACCGCCGTCCTCACCTCCTCGTCACCGTCCTCACCTCCTCGTCACCGTCCTCACCTCCTCGTCACCGTGGGATGTTATTTTCCTGTTTTGGAGCAGCAGCAGTAGAAGCAGTCCTCTTAAAAAGTTTGTACGAGTGAAGTTGGAGAGAAGTTGGTATGCAGACAACATCAGGTGTTGCTCTGTGATGTGGTGCTGTGTGAGTGTGCGACTCGTCTATCTGGGCTCCATCAAGGCGTTGAGTGTTGCCTCGCCGTTAACTCTGCCATAACGAGATAACAGGGGGCCTCCTTGACTCCGGCCTCCCACAGGCTTTCTGTTGACTGTTCTGGGTTTTTTTTTTTTTTAAAGTTTGGAGCGAAACATTTCCTCCTTTGCCATAAAGTGTGGAGAGGCTGAAGAATGGAGGAATGTTTGTGTTCAGATGTGAAGCTGTGTGTCAGACGGTGAGAATATTCTCTCCCACACACGAGAATGAAGCCTCATGTTTCACTTTGGGAAACAAAAACATAATATTTCGCTCTCACTCAGCTTCGGTTTCCACACGCTGAAATGATGAATCCCCAGAAAATTAGTATTGAATGAGTCAAGGAAGCGATGATCTGTCATCGCTCCCATTATCCTCTGAATATCTTAAAGGCTCTCGCTATAGACAAGTCGCCCAGAAATATCACATTGTCTCATTGTTAGCTTCTCACTGCGCTCAGTGGGTTTGAGGACCAGTGTGTAATGTGAACCACAGTCACAGTCACAGCTCCTCCCATGTACAGGCTCCTGTTTGACGAAGGCGTTTTTACCCCCTTTTCTCTTCTCTTGCTCCTTCGTCTCTAAATCCCTCGTGTGGTAATGGGAGCTTTTGTTGCATTTCACAGTTCATCACTCGTGGAAAATTATGGTCTGGACCCCCCCCCCCCCCCCCATCCCCCCATCATCCCATCATCCCCTGTACTCCCCCACCTCTGTGCACGAGGCTCGGAGAATAGATGGAGATATAGTAGTGAGCTGCTGGAGAAATCTGACTTTTAATTGCTCTTTGCACCTCTGAGGCAGATTTATCAGAACCCCCCCCCCCCCCACCCCCCCCACCCCTCCCACTTTGGGACATGGGTAACAAATAACAAGCCCCCCACACACGTAGGCCAATACAGACAAGCTTACACAGCCCAAAGCATGGCATATGGTGGTATTCATATTTAGAGGCACTCATGATTTTATTTATTTGTGTTGGGGGGGTTTAATGTTAATTGCAGCAGATAAATGGTTGGTGTTCTGAATGGAGTAATCCCAGTAATCCCATCCCTCATGTTTATCCATGGTGGGGGGGTCAGATGCTCCCACAGCCGTGGCAGACGCTCTCCCTCCTCTGCTCAGCATTTCAAAGCAGCAGGGCCTCCCGTCGCTTATCAGCACAATAAATACCTTTTTTTGGAGTGTGTGTGTGTGTGTGTGTGTGTGTGTGTGTGTGTGTGTGTGTGTGTGTGTGTGTGTGTGTGTGTGTGTGTGTATCCACACCACAGGCTTTCATGAATCCTGAACTGTAGCTGGCGTCTTATTGTTTCAGATGACTGTTCACATCTATTTTAGGATGTCAGATGCTTTGTATGCCAGACTGGAGTGAACTGCTGTGATGGTGTAAAAAACAAACAGCAGTTTCCTAACACCCCTGAGTGTCTCAGCCAAACTACAGTGTTATGATAGTTGTCTCAGGTGAGCGGCGTTTACTCGCTGTCATGGCAACGCTGACAAACCCAGACTGCAGCGTTCAAACGCAAGTCACATGTCACATGTAGGCCACTTACCGTGGGATCAGTTGTGTGTCACGTACTCGTGTCATCCTGACAGGAAGTGAAAAGTGCAGCTGCGGCTCTTTGACATTTCGGGCGTATTAGAATCAAACAGGATCAGAAAACCTGCAGAGGAAACACCAAATAATTAACAGTCTGAAAGGCAGAGCAGGGTAAGACCAGACGCCAGACACGGTGCCTGTTTGTTGTTGTTGTTGTTGACTCAAAGCAGTAATGAGTGTTTATTTAACTAGGAGGAATAATATTTGAAGTGGAAGCCACTTTCACGGGAGTTGGAAGCTCTTCCTGTCGCCGTGGCTCCTCTGTGGAGCCTTCCTCTCCTCTCAGACAGCTTTCAGGCCCATTCTGTCATCCTCCTCCTCGTCTGAGGGAAATGTGAGGCCGTCACCCTGACAGGCTTCCAGAAAGACTCCTGGATTAGCTTGACTGACAGCTCCCAAACCCTAGGATCTGTTGTGCCTGGCCCGCGCTGAGCATAGGGCAAACTCTGAATCAATAGCAACGCTATCAGTGATGGAAATTGAATGCTGAATGTGAGCGCTGAGTACCCCCTCATGAGCTGCTCATCTCCGGCAGAGACGAGCGCAGACGCCGCTGAGAGCGTAAAGTTTGTTGGGACGTGCATCAGAAACAGAACGCAGGAGATGAGAGGCCGCAGATGGAATTGTCTTTAAATCACAGAGTCAGCGTCTTTCAAAGCCATATTACACTTTCCTGTGCGCTCAGCTTCAGCCTCACACTGAGAAGTAATTTGACATTTGCTGCCATGTATCGTTTGGGAGAACTGCTCATCCATGCAAACAGGCCGGATTCCTGCCTCACAGACCGCAGACGGGAAAACAAGTCATGAAGTGACATTTCTGCTGGAAACACAATCCCAAACTAACACGGCTGTAAGAGCTGTCACTGAGATTTTTAGCCGTTTCAGCTTTTGGAGGCCTGTAAAATGGCTCCTCTGAGCACTGTCCTACACATGACGGAGTTGCTTTGTAAGCTAGCATCTGCCCCGCAGAGGGAACTCGAGCGGTCAGCACGCCACGACGACGGAGGCCTGGAAAATGTGCTTGCTTAATTAAAGAAGGGGAAAATAACCAGTGCAGCTATTTACACCTAATTCTGACATAAATCTGCAGTTATCGCACTGGCGAGACTGTCCTCTCCCCAATTTAGGAAACACCCGAGAGCTTTTCCTTAATAAGCAATCCTCCTGATTAAGCGGAGGCAAGAGTTACAGTCTGTTTCTGAGGGAGAGAAAAGGACAAGAGGAGCTGGATCTAACTGGAGGGGAGGTGGTTAGCAAAGTGCCGTCACGGATATTGAGACGGTTAGCATTTTATTAACCCGAGTCAGGACACAGAGAGAGCAGCTGGTAAATTGGGTGTAGACTTGCAGTGTCTGCAGGACTTTGGCCTAAGGGTGCAGGAATATAGACACTTGGCATTTCAGCCTCTCCATCTTCCGAGTCATCCGCTCAGGCGATACTGTCTGCTTCGGTCCATTGCTCCTCTAATTAACAAGTTGTTTTATTTCCTGTGGCTGCTAAACTAGTTCCAGTGCTTTTGTTCAGGCTTCTCTGTCTGGAACGAGAGGAAAGGAAGCGAAAACATCTCCCACAAGGTGCCAGGCACTTGTCAGAGAAGCATGATGTGACAAGGGTGCAAACGGTAATGTGTTCATTCTGTTTGCAGGGACAGCGAGCGATTGAGAGGCTTGGCGTGGAAATGCATTTTACATCCTCTCTGTCTGTGCATCAGAGGCTCTAAATGAAATGATTTCGTTAGCGGTGCCAGGCATTAGCTGTTACTCTGGGGCTCACACTGTTGTCACGTCGAAGGCTCTCTTTCAACGGCATTCAGCGTGGCTTCAGACTGTTCCCCCACCGTAAAACACGAGGGCGACACGCCAAGCTGCAGACTCTGTGGCAGCGCGTTGGCGTTTGATATGAGTCTGCTACCCCGCCCCCCCCCCCTCCCCCCCAGCCTGAATTCCCTTGGACCTCATCAAGGGCCTTCTTCTCCTCGTGTTATTAGCTGGCTTGCCGTCTCGCCATCGCCCTTCCTGCATTAGAGAATACCAGAGAAACGCTGAGAAGCAGACGACGACAGATCAGTTGTCAGTCTGTGAGAACCAGATTTCTAACAATCTGACTGAATGAGCTATTTCACACAGTTTATCCAGGTGATCATGTGACTGAGCACTTACCTGTCCTCAGGTAGCTGTTGTCTGGAGACATCCTCTCTGAAAGATGCCTAAGATCTGCCCTTTAAACTCGTTTTACCTCAAAAGGTAGTTTCAGAGTTTCAGATGCGTTATATACAGATACAGAAATATTTTATGTCATTTTATTTCATTATTATACTCATTTATTTTTTTATTACACTTAGTTCATGGAGTCCACAGCTGCTCTGCTCTTTAGAAGAAACACATCTGACACCTTCTGCCCATCAAACATGGGCGGGGTGAACAGGTGGACACATACCACTCTCACATCTGTCTGCGAAACATGAAGCTACAGCCTGCAGCCAGTTAGCTTAGCTTAGCTTAGCATAAGGACTGAAAATGGCTCTGTTTCATGCTAAGCTAAGCTAGCATCACATTAAACATTCCTAAAAAGTCAAACTGTTTCTTAGAAAATTAATGAGGCACAAATATGGAAACGGCTGAACAGACTTCTTGCTGCAGCCGTGTCGTGGTGACACTCTGTGTCCTGAAACAACACGGCAGAGAATCGTCTTGTCAACCATGGACAGCGAGAGAGACGTCAGGACGGAGCGAACGCCTGTGATTTACAGCTGCAGCGATGGCGTGATGCTGTAGCTGTGTCTCGTGTCTGACTACACTTCACAGCACAGTCACTTGAATCACACGTTCATCAGTGTTGTCACAGAGTCCCTCTGAGGTCGGGGACGTAGCCACACTACGTCTCACAACACGTCCTGACTCCAAACAGTGCCGCTGCTCAGTGACTGTCACTAATTCTGACGCTCATTTTCAATTTTACTCTGCAACGACTGAGCAATTTGTTTTAGTCCCAGCTGAATAAAATACGTCCTGCTAATAATCCTAATTAGCTCCTCTAATGTGCCCCCCCCCTTCAAATTCTCCCTCTGGTGTGCAGCTGAGGTTGGAACCCATTCAGCCCTGCCTCCACCTCTCAGCTGCCTGCCTGACTGATGGAGGGTGGAGCTGCTGCTGTTACTGTTGGAGGCTTTAGCTAAGATCACATCTTCATTCATGGCTGTTCAGCAGAGCTCACACCTGGGATTATTTTGAAATGCTTGTATTAGGACCAAACAGGTGATGAATTATTTCCGAGCCTCCAGCAGGTTGTTGACATCTGTGGTTTTGAGTGAAGGTGTTGGTGAGTGTTGGACGGACTGTCCTGGTTCTGTTTATATATGAGTTAACAGAGGAAACAGAGCCATATTTAGATCAGATGACAAAACCACCATGTTTCCAGTTCTTCTCCTGTTCTAATGGAGCAAACCTGGCTCCAGCTCCTGCTTCACGGCTCCTGGCTCTTTTGAACCTGCGGAAGTGCTTTTGGGGAACAGATCATAAAAGCCAGTGTGTGTCTATATGTGTGTTGGTGTGTGTGTGACTGTGTGTCGCCGTGTATCCGGGTGCCATGTGGCACCGAGCGACTCGGCTTTGCTCTGCCAAGAGATAAGAACACAGGGTAAACCGCTCGCTGCGCCAGCCTACTGGATTTCACCTCTGAACGGGGTTTGTTGGAAGTTGTAGGGCTGCTCTGTTTCTCATGTGACGGTTGTTGCAGAGCGCCATACTGACTTTACACGCCGCACGCTCAGTGTTAGAACCTATGGATCGAGATTATTCATGACAAAGCAGCTGAGAGAGATGCTGGAGATTGTGCGGTGGTTTAAAGCCTTGTTCACATGGCGATTAGGAACATTAGCGTGGAACAGGCTGCTCTGATTGTTTTGATTATCTAACTGCTTTAATCTTAGCACTTTATATTATTATAACAGCACAAAGATTATGCGAGAGATGCTGTTTAATCTGGTGTGTTAGTGCAGATCAGTGCACGGTGGAAGAGAGGGCGACTGGCTCCTGAAGTAAAGGTGTTAGACTGTTGTGCTGACTGGATGCATGCCTTGCAGAAGATTCCTGCCAGTGAAATGTTGGCAGCAGTCAGCAAGCAGGTCTGCAACAAGAGGGCAGAGCCTGCTGGGAAGTGTAGGCGGAGGCTGGCATATGGCTGACGGTGCTCACAGGCTTTTGCCTCACCAGTGCTTACCCTCGTTAGGCTGCCTTTTTAGCTTCTTTCGAGTGTGCGGAGCTGAGATAATGGTAGTTTAGAGTCATGTGTTCTGGAAGCTGTGTGGTCCATGACCTCTTTGTCCAAACACACGTGTCGTTCCGGTTGTTCCTCCAGCAATGAAACCACAGATCTATTTCAACTGAGCTGAGATCAGTTTAAGCAGAGGTGTTTTCTGTCAGCAGGAGCAGGAGTGGACGTGTCTGGTAAACAAACAGCTGAAGAGGACGACACGTCCTCAGTCTCTGGACATTGCTCTGCCAACTTTGCTCTCTGCTTAATATTTTTATTCACTGTTGATATTGTCGTAAAAAGACACTGCAAATTAATGTGAGTTGAAGACGACATTAAAACTCAGCTACATCTGTGTTGGTCCACACCTGCTGGTCCTGTGTTGTCCTGGTAACCTGCGTATTAGTGCTGAGATAAATAATTAGAAACCTCTGTTAGAGTTTGTGCTTCTTTCACTTACATCTGCTGTGGTGCTGTCACACACCAGCCGCAGACACACACTCATCGATGCAGCTCGTTGTTTGGTTGAACTCTTTCACCTCAGTCCTGTGACGTCACTTCCTGTCCACACACTTCCTGTCCACAGAGTTCTGTGGTGTGTTTCTGGGACCTTCGTGTATCTGAACATTGAGAGTGGGATGTGACGCTGCAGCTTCCTGATGGAAGCGTGAAGGACACTTTAGAAGAAGATTCCTGTTGTTGTTGTTGTTTTTGTGATGTCCATGTTTGTTTGTTTTTTTTCTGATGATATAACAGCATCTGTTTTTCTTTTTGTTTTTTTCTTACCAGCTCTGCCTATAGTCCACTTTTCCAAAGCTGTTTTAAATGATTTCTAATCCCAGATCATGTTCACATTATCAGAAGAGACTGTCCTATTTAAGAACACATGCATGGTGAATGAAGAATCGATGACATGTCCACTCCTGCTGTCCTCCTGCCGGGACACATCGTCCTGACTGAGTCAGTCTCTAAAAACCAATCTTTGTGAGGCAGGTTCTTTCTAAACTAGCTGAGATCTTATTGCCTCAGGCAGAGGATTCCCGTTGTTACCTTTATACTTTAATGTGTCAAGCTTAAAGCATCTATCTAATCATAATGAAGCTAGTTGTTCCTCTCTAACCACCATGGCTGCTCCCTGAAGCAATTACAGCAGCTATGAAAATGAAGAGTTGCTGTGTTTTCAGCGACTGTACACTGAACCGGTGTTTACCTTTGTTATATAATTGCTTGTGGCGTAGTTCTGGTTTTTACCTTTTTTTGGGGCAGTTAGAAGTTATACCTCATGAATATTCAGCACAGAAACTTCTACATAAAGGCCTGGTGGAAATACGATATATGTTTGAGTGACAGCCACTAAACACCCCCTCTCCTCCCAAACCTTGTCTTTTCAAATCCCTTCTGGACACCGCCTGGCTGCCTCCAGCATAACAATTTGAATCCCACCTGATAATACCTCTTGTCACACTGACAGCTGTCATCAAGTCGGCCGTGTTCGCTGTTTAGTTTGCTTTTCAAATTAGCAAGTGGATATTTTCACAGTGGTCTTTGTTTTTCCTCCTCTGAAAAAGGAAGAATCCGCCCTCAGGGAATGCAGCCAGGCACACAGCGAGTTTTGTTCGTGTTGCTGAGAAGTGACAGGCAGTTTGGTTCCACATTTGCTGCAGTTTGCTGCTGAAATTATTAAAGTTCTGAGTGTTTGGGTTTGGATTTGACTGGTAGAAGCTCATGGTAGTGAAACACGTTTGTACACAGCACAAACCTCCTGCTGCCATGTCTCAGTGCACCCGGTTCATCAGGAACTGTAAAGCTCAGAGGTCATAGTTAGAGACAGAGTTTTATTTCTGGATAGCTGCACATCTGAAGCCAGGACTCGGTTTTTGGCAAACAGAGTGAATTTAACGACGTCTGATTTGACAGGTGTATTTGTGATGTCAGCCCAGGTACAGGTCATCATGTCGACGTCTCTTCAGCATCACAGAGCTTTGGGGGGGACGTATCGTACGTCAGCTGCAAGTAAAATAGCAAAACAATGATGATGTTAGATTGCAGCAGCATTATGCCGATGATTTAGACCGTGGGCCATAAAACGCAGCGTAAGTGGAGCCTGTGGAGTAATCAGCTAATGTTCTGAAAGCAACAAACAATTTAATCTGCTGAGACGTGACAACCTGCAGTCACTCACCTCTGCTACTACCCCCGAACGTCTGCACTGTTCGGTGTGACAGCAGCTGTTGAGGTGTACAGAGGATGCAGGTGAAGGCTACATGGACGCACTGTACACCACCTTTCTGGTGACGGTACAGCACGACGAGCCAAAGCTGAGTGTTTGGTGTGGAGGAGGCTGCGGCGAGGAGCAGCCCCGTCTGAAGGACTGAGATCCAGCCTGGCTGCAGATCACACCCTGAACCTGCTGTGAGGAGATTCAGGTTGAGGCAGACACACCAGGATTCCTCAGTAACGCTCCTGTCCACCTCTGTCTCTCATCTCTGTGTTGTTGTTCAGAGTCTCCTCTTTGCTTTTTCCCATCTTTCATCAGTATTCTTTCCTCCATATCTGAATTGGTCTTGAACACAAACACACAACCTTCCAGGTCGCCTCTCTGACCTCTTTCAACATTTAAGCTAAACTGGGAGAGAAAAGTGACAATATACTAATTATCTTTTATTATTAACCTGGAAGAAATTCAGTAGCATTGTGTGTTTGTGCTGGTAGAGTTCCTCCCTGTAGAAGTGTAAGCTGGGTGTATTTGGACTGAATTGGGCTGTGTATATTCTTGGATGTACTCAGACTGCAGAGACTGTGAAACAGAGAAGCAGGATTCTGGTTCATCTCCCTGGATCAGCCTGGAAAATGGGATGGGAGGCAGATGAAGACCAGTCTCCCTCGTCTGACAGTTCCCAGCGTAGGTGTTGGGCTTGTGTTTGTTCCTGTGCAGCCACAGTGGTCGATAAAGCTCTTTGCTGATGATATAACACGACACAAATGCTCAGGGTTGACGTCGCATCCTTTCCTAACAGACTCATTGTGCTTGAAATGACTCTCCTTTTGTGTTTGTGTTCATGTGGTGCACACAAAGTCTAGAACATAGGTGTTTACAATGGACTTCATGGCCTTTACACTAAGCTGGAGCTGGTTATAACACCACCTCTACACAGCAGCCTTTGGTACACGGCAGCTCGTCTGTTAATCGACAGAACTTAGACAAAAGGCCAGTGAGCAACAGGCATCAGGTTGCAGCAGAAACTTTCCCATGTTCTAACGCAGGAGGCTTCAGGAGGAGCTCAGCTGGAGGCAGCATCAGATTCTCCTGAACCTGTTGCTGAAACTGCACAGAGAATAAATCAGCTCAACAGCTGTTTAGCTGTCAGAGCTCCGGCCTCCATAATGGCTTGTTTGTTTACTGTGTGTTCTCTCTGCCCTAAGGGTTTCACTGTTAGAGGGAATGGTGGATACATGAAATACCATTGAGCCAGCGTGGAAAGCCTGGATGTTGGACTGTCTCGCCAACACTTGAACACAACATAATAATGTGTCATTAAAAGCAGCTGCTCAGACACAGAGCGTCAGCAACAATCAGAGTTTATTAAAACACAACGTTGTTAACATTCACACTTCCAGCAGAACTTTGTGTCGTGGCACCTCTGGCAGAAACACCCACTCTCTGCCAGCTAAACCGACACTTACACTTTTTTCCTGTTAGATTTTGACACAGCACCTCAGTTTGCTTTCAGGCGTTTATTGATATTTAAGAGGTTTATTAATTTAGGTGGATCTGGTGCCATATTCCCATTAAGAAGTTAAAACTGGAGGGAGGTTTGGCACGGCTGTTCTGTCTCACTGCCAACAGTCTCTCTCCAAGGATTTCAGTCTGGAACTGCAGGCAGACACACACACTCACACACTCACACTCACACACACACTCACACTCACACACACACACACACACACACACACACACTCACACACACACACACTCACACACACACACTCACACACTCACACACTCACACACTCACAGCCACTGACAGTGTGTGTCTGTGCAAGCAGCCTCGTGTGCTCAGACATCATTTTATGGAGTAATATTACACCTCACAATTGTTAGCAAATTGTCAATAAATGTCCATTTACGTCTTTTGTCTCTCTAATTGCTAAAAGACACAATTGATCCAATAAACCACATTGGCTGATTTAAACACCTGGAACCTGGGAAACATCTGTTGATGCACGGCTGATGAGACGCTGCGTCCCTGTCTGCTCTTTGTCCTTGTTGACAGCCTCACATTTCCAAAACGCCGACCTACGTTCCAAAGCCAAAACTATGTGGACGCACAAAGACGCGTGGAGGTTGTCCCCTCAGTGCAGACGTTTGGCTGAGGACAGGCTGCACACAGCACTCTGAAAGGTCTCATGTTGGACTGTGATTGTTCTCAGGGGCATAATGTTAGTGAGCGGCCTCTGATGTGACCTGTGATTGGTGAGGTTTAACCTGTGACGGTGACCATGTGACCATGTGACCATGTGACCATGTGAGTGTGCAGCAGGGTTCTGTGTGCGTGGTGTAATCCTTCAGCTGAGGCTCAAACCTCCTCACCAACAAAATGTGAATCACCAGTGATGTGCATACACACACCAGAGCAGATTCACACACACACACACACCCACAGATATTTGTCAGATCCAGGCAGTGGGCTGATAATGCCACAGAGATTAGATCTATAAGGAAGGCTGAATTACAGCCAGCTCTCAGCCCCAGCCCCCAATACTGTTGAGTCAGAGGAAAGGTGGAAGCCTGATACTCCGCAGTGATATGCATTAACTTTATTTTTTCCACCCCCGCCTCAGTGACACCTTATTTACGTTGAACTGAAACGCCTGTTTGAGTGCTATTGACACTGCTAATCCCTGTTGCATCAGGAGAAGCTGCTGTTATTTGCTTTGCCCTGAGCTTCTGATAATGCGTCTGATTCGTGGATGTTGTTTTAGTGTTTTACTGAAACACACAGTTATTTAACAGTGAACTCTGTGTACTTTTCTACGTTTCACTTGAAGCAGAAATTTTCCCTTCAGCACCCAGCGCTCGCCTTCCCTCTCCCTTTTCCTTGCCACCACTTCCCCGCCAGCACGTTCTCCCTCGCCAGTATCGAAACTAGGCCAGCTGAACGGGGTAGGCGCAGAGCAGTTTGCCGGTGTAGTTGAAATGAGAGATAAAGGCTGAAGTCAAACAGGCGGTGGCGAGGCAGAGCGTCGACGCCAATTTCCCAGGCTGCATCCGCGAGCTGTCGAGGCGTTCGCTTCCTGCCATGTTTAGTGCGGTGACAGAGCATTTGTAACACCTCCGCCCATGGCTTCCACAACTCTGTCACGTCAGATGAAATCAGCTTTCAGAGAGGAGAAGTAAAGGA